>NW_004955461.1:11810080-11846906 GCF_000276665.1 Chinchilla lanigera
TCTGAGTTTGACTTGCTCTTCTTTTTCTATGAACTTAAGGTGCAGCATTAAATTGTTTATTTGTGCTTGTTCTGTTTTCCTAAGGTAGAAGTGAACAACTATAAATTTCCCTCCGAGGACTGCTTTCATTGCATCCCTCAGGTTCTTGTAGGTTGTATCCACATTTTTGTTTGTTTGTTTGTAAATAGTGTTTAATCTCTACTTTGATTTCATCTGTGATTCATTGGTTGTTCAGGAGGATGTTATTTAATTTCCAACTGTTTATGGAGTTTCTGTGTTTTCCTTTCTCATTAAATTCCAATTGCATTGCACTATGGTCTGATAGTATGCATGGGATAATTTCAATTCCTTTGCACTTACTTAAACATGTTATATGTACTAGTATATTGTCTATTTTATATAACTTTCCATGTGCGACTGAAAAGAATGTGTATGCTGATGCTGTTGGGTGGAACACTCTGTAAAGGTCTACTAAGTCCATATGCTCACAAGTTTGATTATGTTCTGTTATTTCTTTCCCAATCTTTTGTCCAGTTGATCTTTCTCTTTGTGACAATGGTGTGCTAAATTCCCCTGTTTTGATTGTGTTGCTACTTATCTCATTTTTCATGTCTGTTAAAATATGTCTTATATAGGTGGGTGCTCCTATATTTGATGCATAGATGTTTATCATTGTTATCTCTTCCTCTTGAAGCATCTCCCTCACAAGTATGTAGTGACCTTCTTTATCTCTTGATTGTTCTTGGTTTGAAGTTCCCGTTGCTGCAAACAGAGTAGCTACACCTGCTTTTTCTGGGTTCCTGTCACATGGAGCATTGTTTTCCATCCTACTACTTTCAGTCTATGAACTTCCTTTTGAGTTAAATGTGCCTCTTGTATACAGCATACAGTTGGGTTTTGTTTCCTAATCCATTTTGCTAGTTTGCTTCTTTTGGTTGGTACATTAAGACCATTTATGTTGATGATTATATCTGATATGTACTGGCTTATCTTTATCATGGTATTTTCCTGCTGCTTGATCATCCTTTTTCCCTCTTTTAATTGCTTGTTTTGCTTGGTGATTCCTTTCTGTTGTTCTTAAAGTTGCAGTCTGTTTTATCTCTTTCTAGAATATCTTTTAGTACTCTTTGTAGCATTGGCTTGGTACTCATGAATTTCTTCAGTTTTTTTTTTTTTTTTTTCCCCCTGGTACCGGGAATTGAACTCACGACTTTGCATTTGCTAGACAGGCACTGTGCCCCTGAGCTAAATCCCCAGCCCCTCTTCAGTTGCTCTTTATCATGAAAATATGTTATTTCTCCATTACATTTGAAAGATAATTTTGCAGGTACGTCAATCTGGGTTGGAAGTTTTCTTTCAGTACCTGAAATACTTCACTCCAAGCTCTTCTTGCCTTGATGGTTTGTGGTGAGAAGTCTGCCCTGATTCCGATAGGCTTACATTTACAGGTGATCTGTTTCTTTTCTCTAGCAGCTTTTAATATTCTGAAGTTTTGTTGAGTTTCCAGAATCTTGATCACTATACTTCTGGGTGTAGATTTATTTTGCTTACAATTAACTGGAGTTGCACATGCTTCACTTATCCGGATGTCCAATTCTTTTTCCAAGCCTAGGAAATTTTCTACTCCTATTTCTACAGATAGTCTTTTTATGTCATTTGTGTTAACACCTGCTGTTTCATTAATACCTGTTACCCTGATATTATTTTTCTTTGCCTCATCTTGCAGTTGTTGAATTGTTATTTCCTGGTTCCTTGTTGTTTTTAAGAGATCCTCCTTTTACGTTCATTAGTGGCAGTGCTGTCCTCAAGGTCTGAAGGTCTATCTTCAGCTTTGTTCAGGCTGTTCTGCAAGCTTTCAATGGAATTTTTAAGTTCCTGGACATCTGTTTGCATCTGTTTCATATCTTCTAGTGCTTTTCTATATTGTTCCCTGAATGCTTCCATGAGTTGTCCATGCTCTTTTATTTTCTTATCTATGTCATCTTTGTATATATTGAACATTTCTTTCATTACTGTTGTCATTTCTTTTCTCACCTGAGACATTATTTCTGATCTGATGTCTTCTCTGGCCTGATGGAATTGTTTGTTTACTTCAGTTGCTATCATTTCAGAAATTTCAGGTGTTTGACTTTGTCTCTTCTGTGTTGATGTCTCCTGGACTTGTTCTGTGTGATGTGGAGGCCTGTGATTGCATTTTGCTCCTTCATTTTGTCATTTTTGAAGTTCCAGAGGCTTCCTGGAGTGCAGCCTCACTCTCCTGACTGTGTGTGAGTGGCAGGAAGAATCTGCAGATCCATAGTGCTCAGAGCAGCCCCTGTGCTGGTGATTGTTGGAAAGGTGGGGTCCCAGATGCTCCCGACATTTCTTGCATTCAGCTGGCTCCCAGACATGTGTGGGAAGGGTGGGGGAAGCTCGACAGAGTTCCTGAGCCTGGGGTTCTACCCAGCTTCCACAAGAGTGGGGGAGTGCAGGTCGTGTTTACCGAGGCTTAAGGTATTGCCCAGGACAGAGCTTGATTCCCATACTGGATGGGGAGGGTGAGGGTGGACTCCCCGAGGCTGCTGACTCTGACCAGATTTCAGCTGAGCTCCTGGGGGGCAGTGTGAGTTGTTCTGGCAGTGACCACCAACAAACCAGAAGTTGTCCAGGGCTCCACATGCTTCTCATACTAGTCGGGGAGGCAACAGAGCGGCTCACCAGGGTTCCTAAAGGTGTCTACTGTTCAGCCCTGCCCCCACCAGACACATTATGGGTGTGGCCAGTAGCCACTGAGGCCCGTGAGGGTGCCCCGGTTTCTGCCTGCCTTGCACACTGGTCAGAGAGGAGCCGCCATGCCTCACCAGGCTTCCTGAAGATGTCCGGGATTCAGCCCAGCCAAAGCAGACATACTGTGGGTGTGGCTAGTAGCCCCCAAGTCCCCAGAGCGTGCTTGGGATTCTGCTTGCCTTGCACGCTGGTCAGGGAGGTGCTGTCGTGCCTCACCGGGCTTCCTGAAGATGTCAGGGATTCAGCCTCACCGCTGTCTGGGTTTCTGGCTGGTCCCAAACTCGTGTGTAGGGGTGGCAGCAGCTCACCAGAGTTCCCCAAGCCATCCAAGGTGCAGTTTATCTTGGACAGGGCAAGGGAGGCCAATTGGTCAATATTAAATACGGCTCAGAGCCACTTTGTAGTGGTCTCCAACAATATAGGTAAGAACTCAGAGATTATCCAGATATATTTGAATACAAAACAAACACAATACAAATGGTTATTTACTGTCTTATTCCATTTGTAAAGCGTTGAAATGATGAAACTACAAAAATGGAGATGGGATTAGTCTTTCTAAGGGTTAAAGATGGTGTGAAGGTGTGAGTGAAGAGAGTATAATTATAAAGACCAAAGTGTAATGCAGTTTCACACTGAAGAGAATCATTTTGCCCATATCATTGTTAATGTCCTGGACATGACATTTTACTATGGCTCTGTATATTTTCTATAAGGTAAAATTGGGTGAATTGTACAGGACATCTTTCTATATTACTCTGTACAACTGCATGAAGCTTGATATTTATCTTATAATTTTAATAAGTTTAGTGAAAATGGTGCTTACATAATTTGTTTCATTTAAAAACCATTTCTCTAAGTTATAGAAGAGGAAAATTACTATAAAGGAATTTTAGTAGATTTTTTGATTGGCTGCCTCTAAACAATACAAAAAAAGGGATTCAAATTGTTTCTTTTTTCACTTGCTAATTATGTGTAAATAATGTCAACTTGTGAACCCTGAATTTCTTCAGCTACAAAAAGAATAAAAGACACAGTGCTGGGAAGTACTATGGATGTACAGGAAGAGTGAAATGATAAAAGTAAAATCATCTGACATCTACAAGCCACATAACTGTTCTTAAGTAGCAGGTATATATCTCATGTCTAAAATTTTATCAAATAAAAATATATACTTCAGAAATTTAAAATTAATCAAATAAATCATTATTGTGCATCAAGCAATGGTTTCCATACCTACTGAATCATTTAGTCTTCACACAATCTCTTGTCTTCTCAGGGTGTTCACAGATGAACAACAAAAGTTTGTTAAATATAAACAGCTAATTATTCATTTCATCTAAATGAATGCTGTGTTCATCCTGTGTGCTAAACATATAAATTGGAGATAGATTCTGAACCATTGGCCAGAACTCTAGAGGCCCATTAAAATTTCCCCACAAAGAAAAGGCTAATAAGAGTGTAGGTAACTTCAACACTGAAAGCAGAAGACAAAAGAATAGGGCACTGGAGACCTGATGTCACTGCCTTTCACACAGCACTGTGTTTTCCTAGTCACACATTTATATCCTGTGCCTTCTTGTTGGCACCCTAGTCCCTACTGGGGTGAGGATATGGTGGCTTCAAGTGCTCAGATGATAACATAATCTAGAGCATTCTGGAAGTCTAATAGGTTTACAAAAGTTTGGAAATAAATTAATCTGACATAAAGGAGTGGTTGACATTTTTATCAAGTCTAGATTTGTATTTGCTGGTGAGTCCAGGTGGAAAATTCTGTGAAATGTAATACTTCACTGAGCAGCCAGATGCTCCATCTGAGCTGAGATTTCATGGGTCAGTAATAACCCAGACCCACAGAATATGTGGTGTTAATGGGAAATACTGTAATTTCTTTTAGCAGATAGGAAAACAGCTGGCTGGTTTTCTATTTAAGAAAAGAAAAATCCTTCTGTGATTTTTTTTTTCCTGAAAAGTAGAATATCAACATATCAGCACAGTTGGAAATATTGAATGTATTATTCTTATCAATCAAATGTCAAAACCACAGACATTTGACTTTCTGGATTATTGACCTAATGGGTGTGCAAAGTGAATTTGTTTCTCTGAAGAGTATTCTGAGTTTTTGCAAAGTCTATTTGTCTAGTGGGAATTTGGGGTTAATATGAGTGCATTTGAGTAGAATGTTTATCTGAACCTCAGATAGATGGAGGGATTTGACTAATACTTCTACTTTTCTTCTTGTTTTCATGGTATAATGTGTCAGTTGCTTCACTATTTTCCTTTCTGCAATCCCCATTTTAATCTCCTGTATTATTATCAACTTTATGAAGCACTGCTGGCTATATCTGATATTTGAGTTCAGATTAGATAAAAATATTATAAAAAGAAGGACAAATGAGTTTCCTGCAGTAGTAGTAAGCAGTTGTAACAAGACAAAGAGGCCATCGTTGTCCTCTACATAAAAAAGCCTTAGATAAAACTCAGTATTTATAATTTCTAGTTATCTGTTAACAACTAGTTTCTGTGATGAAGCATATCTGAGATGCAGCATGTGTCCTATATTTTGAAAAATAATGTCCATTCTTATGGACAGTGTTTAAAAAAAAAACAAAAGTAATCTTAAAGTGACTTTGGCAAGACAGCATGAATAGAAAGAAAATTACTATTAGAGACTGATGAAAAAAATTTCCTAATTATATAGAATTTGAAATTTGATTGGGACCTGTGATAATATGAAAAATAGAATATATGCCTTGTAAACTGGTGTATTTGTCTAACTAGGATTTACATTAGAATAAAGTAATAAATAGTCTTAAAACAACAACAACAAATTATAATTATGTATTCATTTTTCCAGGACTTTAACAAATTATACAATGATTTTTTTTTTTAGGTCTTCCATTGTTCTCACAGTTATCTTCTTAGTTTTACTAACACTCTTTGGAAACATAGTTATGATATTTTGCAAAAATAAATCACAAAGAAATGAAGCTTTCATATTAACAAATGTTTGAATGCACTAGCACAAGCATGATATGCTGGTTGGGTGAGAGCAGCACTTAGACTGAAGCATCAGCTCTTAGTGTGTCCCATGAGACAAGCCAAATGTGACTTACTCTCCTCCCATACAAGGTTTTCCAGTTGAATTTTCAACCCAATTATTGAGAGTAAAGTTTAAACACCAAGCAGAGGTTTCTCAAACTTTGCTGTTTTAATAGTGGAATGTTTGAGCTTGGAGTGGTTTGTTAACCAAGATATCACTGTATGGCAAACTGTGTGGTATCACTGTAAAGTATCACTTTATTTTGAATTAGAAAAAAAGTGAGAATTGGTTGACTTCCTTTTACTATGTGGTAAACTTATTTTTGCTGTTTAAAAACATTTGACAAATATAAAGAAAGATAAGCTTATACAGTGTATATTTTAGAGTGACTATTTTAGACTATTTGTGGCAATTGCTTAACTCTGAAATTTTAATTTAAAAGCAACTATGAAACACAGGAAATTTAGTAGATATATAAATAAAATTTCATTTATGTTAACATGTAGCAGACTGGATTTACCCATGAACTAGAGTTTTCCAATACCAACCGAAAGTTTTTGGCTATAAAGTTTGTGACCAAACTTCAGAAAGTTTGAAAGCAAGCCACATAGTCCTAATAACATGAAAGGAAATGTTAAAGATTCTTGAAATTATGTATCACAGCTCCCTTATTTTCGGTATCTCTGAAATTCAGTTGGCAGAAAAATAATTTGGCAAGCCAAATGAGCTAGAAAAATGGACCATTTCTTATGAGAAGAAATTTGACACAAAAGATTGAATCTAGACCAACGATAGCAAACCTTTTAGAGCTTTAGTCGTTACAGCCTACTGTGGCATGTGTGCCATAGGTTTGCCACCACTGATCAAGACCCAAGAGCCAAGGAGCCAAAAAGTCCCTATAAACAAACAGCCCTGCGCAATATTCGCCAAGGAACAGAACTGGATTTTAACCAAAGAACCAGTAACATCAGCCAAACTGAGTTTCAAAATTACTATGGAACAATGACAATTGTATATTTCTGTTTCTTAAATTTTGATTGATGCTGTGAATTGTAACTATTCTATCCTGGAATCTCCATTGGGTTGTGTTGTGGGTAGATAAATAACATTTTGTTTGTACATCTTCAAAATGAAAAGCTACAGTAAACTATTCCCAGAGGCTCTACCTGGGGAACCTCTTCATATCTGCATCTAATTTAGTGATGAGGCTTCTTCCCTTTGAGAACATGAGTTATAGATATGAGAGCTTGAATAAACTAGGATAGAGATAAATATCATTTTACACTGGGTAAGCTAATAACTTATGACCAGAGGGTAGACTGTTGTGGAATACATGTGGACACAGAGTGTTGTTACTTATCTTGTTGACAGGAAAAGATACATTCCTTTCCCATTCACAGTAGCACAGGCTGTAGTGACATATTTGATTCTGAATCTAGAGTTGAAGTTTTTCTGGAATTCGGAAGGTCATGTCATAAGTGATCTTGATGCTTCTGCCAACAATCTTTCTGAGGTTTCTGAACTACCATTTAGGGAATCTGGCCAACATGTCTTCTGTAAAAGCATCCCTTCTTACAGAGTTGCTCCATTTTATCAGATAGAGCCAAGGTTCTAGACAAAAGCTAACTAACTTTTGAACAGGATACCACTGGATACTAAAATAGATACATGTGTTTCATTCATGACACAAGTGAGGGATGTTTAAGTCACTGAGTTTTCTGGTACTTTTTATGTAGCAGGTTATAACCAACAAAAAAATTATAGCTTAGACTCCCACTTAGCATGATCATGCATACAATTTGCTACATATTCAGTATATTGAGTGAAGAATAGAATATATGATCTATAAACCCCATCATTTTTCTAAATCTTGAAAATTTCTTACCTGAAAACTCATTTAACCCCAAGAATTATGGATAAAAAACATTGAATGAGTTAATTTTCATCCTGTTATCATTTACCATATAGTCGATTAATGCCTCACGTTGTGAACAAAATTCTATTAAAAGAAATAATCTACATTAACTCTCTAAAATAGTGCTTGAGAACTAACAGCATGAAAAATATTAAAATGCAGAATATGCCTCTCCTCTTGTACATTTAAATCTGATGGAAAGACGCTTAGCAACAAAAGGTCACAAGTAGGAATTCTGGCTTAAAACCATCTCATCTAGAAGAATCTCATAAATCTTTCCAAAAATTTGAAAAATATATTGATAGTATAGAAACACTACTAAATCTATATTAACTACTAAAAACTTGGATTAAAAGACTTATTGAAGGGTGTTTGAAAAAGTTTTGATGTACTCCATAGTGTCTGAAATTTTAGTGGTATATCTAACTTTCTCTAGCAGGCAGGTGTATAAATCACTTTTGTGTCACTGAGACAGAGTACCTGACTTATACAGTTTAAAGAGAATTACTTGGCTCATGGTTTCCGGGGGTTCAGTCCATGATCTGCTTGCGCCAAGGAAGAAATCAGATGACAGGAGGAAGTGGCAAAGGAAATATTCTCAACCCATGGTAGCTAGGAAGCTAAGAGAGAAGAGGAGCCAGGAACAAAAATACACCCTTCCAAGTCATGCTTCCTATAATTCACCTCTTTCATCCGGGCTTCAATTTCTAAGAGAACATCTGTCTATAAACTCTTCAGTGGATTTATTAGATAAATTCAGTGCCTTACAATCCAATTGCTATCAGAAAGTCCCAACTTTGAACACAGGAAAATTTGGGAAAAAATTTTAGATCTAAACAGAATAATCCTGTGCTCTTGAAGGTAGAATCCTTTGTTCTGTCTACTATGTGCTTAATTACAAATGCAAGTCCTGCAGAAAAGAAGCTATTCATTTTAATGTAAATATAGCATTGCCTTGGAAAAGAATATATATCTCTCGCTTATATTTATATTTCTTTACTTTCTATTAAATACACTATGTATTTACTGATGCCAGAGACAGTCAGTCCATATAAACATAAGCAGGTAATACAGCAAAAACTGTCCCAGCCCGCCAGTACAGTCAACGTGAACCCTAGAGGGGGAGTGGAGATTGATTATAAAGGGATAAGAGATACGAAGAATGGAGACAAGACAGTGCTCTGATCAAGTCTCGTTTATTAGCGGGAAGTGCCGTGCTTATATACGGCACTGAGAAACGCGGAAGTTCTAAGGCGGGAATAACCAAATAACCCAACAAAGGCGGGAGTAACTAGGTAATGGTGGACAGTCCTAGTTCTTGAGGCGGGAGTAGCTAGGCAACGGTAGGCAGTCCTGACTTAAAGGGAAAGGCGCGTAAGACGGCTACTAATATACAATGGAGGTCAGTCACGGTCTCCTATAAAAAACTGTTTTAATTTGTATCTCTTGCCTATAATAGAGAACACTTACGTTTCTGGTATATATTTAATATCAGCAAAATAATGGCTTCCTTCCTACACTTTGAGAACTTGCTCTGGCCACACAAGCTTGGTCTACCCTGAAAGTAAAACCCAAAATATAGGGGAAGTAATGCTGCCACTGTTGATGTTTAACAACCAAGGGAAGGTAACCAGTGGATAAGTGATATCAGCTTCTCATCACTTTGATGGAAAAGCTTTGTTTCTCAAGATTTTTGTATATTTATATTCTGCTTTCATTGGTTATCATTTCATCCATATACTCTTTATTGGCTTTCATTTTCTTCTTTCTGATTTCTCTCTGAAATCATACCCTGCCAGGAGTAGTGGCACACGCCTATAAGCCCAGCACTCGGCAGGCTGAGGCAAGAGGATCGTTATGAGTTTGAGACCAGCCTGGGCTACAAAGTGAGCTCAAGGCTGACCTGAACTGTATAGCAAGACCCTGTCTCAAAAAGACAAGAGAAGAAAATCATATCCCTAACAAATTATCTCCTTCTCTGTTCTTGTACAAGGATCTGTTCTAAGAAGAGCAGGTGGGTGAAGGTACAGATGGGTTGAAGTGGTAATTTCCCACCATAAGACTTTTCCTCAAGAAAATGCAGGCAATGTTTAAGAAAAAACAAATATCGTTTGCAAGAATGTTAAGAAGTGCAACTTTTCACGTTGTTTTTGGACCCACAATGCTATTATTAAGGACAAAAATGAATTCAAGATGCTGAATTCCATGACAAATCTTTGTATTGTCAACTGAGAGACTAAGAGAAGGGCCTTCCCCAGGACAAACAAAGAATTTAAGTAGCATGAAAACATGAAAAGTAGAATAAAATTGACTCTTTTTACTTAAAAATGTGTTTTTGATACTGAACTTCTTATTGTTTATTATTGACCATTAACACTGATAAATGTAGTACGTGCTTTCATGGTTGACAGGTATGTATTTAATTTTCACAGAAAGCCATAACACTTAGTAATACATCGAACAAAAAGACAACAAATAGCATCAAATGGCAAGAGGTAGATGCTGCAAATTCTTGAGCTCAAGGTTAACAGGAATTAAGAAATTTTCAAATCATTACTTCAATAAATAAACTGTACCAGGGCTAAGCACACAGGAGACATTAACCATCTTTTATATGTCTTGGTCATTGATAATACCAGAATTACCAGAGAATTTCAAGTATGAAAAATATTACACAATTAACAAAGGTTCTTAAAAGAAATTTATAATAAGATGCAATGTAGTAAAAAGTTCCTATATATGCAGCACCCTAAGATGGAAGAAAACAGATACTTCACTGATATTAGCTACTGTAAGTGAGCACATGTCAGTGGTCTTTTCTTGATTCCTTGCTCATGTCTAATATAGCTAATTATGATATTTTAATATCTAGAATCTTACAAAAATAGGTAAAACAAGATGTGTACCAGATGGTTATATAATATTTTAAGAGAAGTATAATCATGATAATTTCTCCTGGTGCATAGAACAAAGTATATAAATCCATCATTACTGACATAGACAGTATTTTTTCCCATGGAATATAAATTTTCTAAAGAAATGAAAATTTCGATTTCCTTAAAGATATATGATGCTATTATGTCTTGTGTTTAGTTTATATCATTGTATTATTTTAGTAAGTCTTTCTCTGTGTGTATCTCTCTTTGTCTCCCTCTGTCTCTGTCTCTGCCTCTGTCTCTGTCTGTCTGTCTGTCTCTCCCTTTCTCTCATTATCTTTCCCTGACCAAATAGAGAATAAAACAGATGCAGGACAATATGAAGAAAATAATAATTCAGGGAAAAGTAGTAACTAAATAAGAAAATAATCACAGACTGATAAAAGTAATCATGTACACAGAATATGGTAATAAATTCATCTAGATTTGTAGTCAAAAACAATCAGTCAAATGAAGGATGAGCCAAAAATCCCATGAAAAAAGACGACTGAACAGAATCCGCTTTTCATCTCCTGAGACAAAAAACTGCTAGATTATTGCACTTATGAAATGCATTAAAATGAAACACAGTGGGCCAAGGATATAGCTCAGCGGCACAAGCACCTGTCTGACAAGTGCAAGCTCCTGAGTTCGATTCCCGGTTACAAAATAAAATAAAATAAAATAAATAATGAAACACAGTGATATTAGTGGATAACAAATCTTGGATCCAAGAATTGTGAAATCCAAACTTAACTGATGTAGAGGCAGAAATTGGAGAAAGGGAGAGGATTAAATATTTTCTTATACATTTTATATGAACTAGAATTCCCCATGCATCTTTAAGTCTCTGCAGTTCCTGGATTTGTTAGGATATCATTCAGGGAAAAGGACTCTTTTGTATGTGCTTCCTTAACTTTGTGTGCAGATTGCAATTTATATTTATGAATCTATATTAGCAATTTTAAGAAAGGGCTCCTTAGCCTTGAGAAGAGCAAAGTGAGGCAGAGAAAATAATGTTACATCCACATTATCTTTTCATGCAGAACTCATAATGCTTGATGATTGTTTGTCATGCAGAGATTAAATACAGAGAATCAGGGAAATGACCAAGGTCACACAGGTAGTAAGTGTTGGATACAGTTTTCCAAACCAAGGCTTTTTATTGAATATTCTGTTATTTGTATTATATAAAATCATTTTCTGGTGGTTAAAGTCACAGGATTCCTATAGTCACTTGTAAAAATGGAAAGCAGTGACACTTAGTCCTATTTCCTATTATCAACTATTGCTAATACCAACTATTACTCATAGTTTAATGACACTATTTTCTATTCCATTTCTATTATGGTTGCCAAAACTGATTCTGCTTTGCAGACAGGTTCTCTGAGTGTCTCGGAGCTGATGCTTCATCATTTTCTGTGGCCACAGCCCTATTAAAATATTCATCTCTGAAGAGTAGGGCTGGAAAGCTGTGTTGTTTGAAGTAAAACATTTTATATCCTAGCATAATCTCAAATGAACTGGTATGGAACACATTTAGGATTCATTCTTCTTTGATAACAAAAAAATTAAGGGAAGAGCTACATCTCCTGACTTGACCACAGTACAAAGGTGAGAAGATCAAGATGAAAGGAAAACACATTTCTGCTCTTTCCTTAACTTCTCACGGAACATAAAGTTTCCCAGGGGCAAAGTCCAAGTTCAAAACAGCTGAAGTAAAAAGTACAGGAGAAAACATGGTAGAATTGAATTTAGATAGGGAAAACAGTTTCTGACAAACCATAATGTAAAAAATGACGTTTCTTCTTAAAGGAATATTTATTACACAGAGTTATTTATTATTAGCTGGTAGAATGTGAAAAGATGAGAGATGTTATGATTTCCATACAGTGTATGTCTTCAAGTGTTCCTCTGTGGCACACAGCTCTAGTCCAGGGTAACATGTGAAAGGAGGTACAATCCTTGAGAAGTGGGTACTATCAGGAGGGCCTCAGGTCATTGTTGTGTGAGTTATGAATCCTGAGAGTTCTTGATCCTTCTGATAGGATGTTGTTTAAAAATAGAGCAACGTTCTGCTCAGCTTTTTTCCCTCTGCTCTTTTTAAACATGTGACTATGTGTTCCCCATGAAATCCAACGATGACATGACCACCCATTTTTCTCATACAAATCCAAAGCACTGAACACCATTCCTAACCCCACTCCTCTCTCATCTTGAGCTCTGAACCTCCAGACCTGTGAGTAAATAAACTTCTCTTTATTTCTTAAGTAGCTGGTGTTGGCATTTCATTGTACAATAACATTTCATGTTAGATGGAAAAAAGAAATAACACCAAAAGAAATCGTGTGGTGATTGGTAAAATATTCTGCTTTCTGTTGTGTTTATTTTCTGTAAGCAAATTTCCTTGTCAGTGAAATAATATCCCGTATGTTTCTTGTATAAATATTTTAATATTTATTTTAATCTCTTTTGTGATGTTTCTAATTTAGTTTCATTACTGTTAGAGAACATAATTTATATGGTGTAGACTTTTTATAGTTGGTTTATTTATAGCTCTAAACGCAGTTTCCTTTTTTGGTTAATGTTTTCTGTGTACTCGGAAAGGAAAGAATGATTATCTGTTCATTTAAATATCTATTCTTAATGTTGACTGATGTTCTTATGTGTTTATATACAGTTAATTATCCTCTTCTTACATAGTTATATCAATGTTTGAAAGTACAGAGTTCAACTCATAATTCTTAGTTTTTGCTGAACATATTTCCAATCTCTTAGGGGCATGAGATGGAATATTTATGCCCTTTTCCTTATTATATTTCTTTTTTATTGCCGATAATGTCACTTAATCTAAAATGTAGGTTATCTGGTATTAATACAGACAATTCACACTTTTAGTGTAATGTTAGCATAATATAACTTTTTCTTAAATTTCATGTATGTATTCACATAAACAGTATATGTTTTATTGCTAGAATGTAGTTTCCTGTTTATGTATTTAGTGTGCCAGTCTCCAGTTGTGAATTGTGGTTTTAGATAACACAGTTAACATTGTTTCTCATCAAGCTGTTTTGAGTATTTAGTACATTTTTTTTGCCTTCTTAGTAAGGTCAGTTTTTATGAACTACCTTGAACATATCAAATTAGATTATAACAACTATTTCAGTGCCTTGTCCACTAATTCTATCATTTGTATCCTTTGTGGGTTGGTTTCAATTTATATTTCTCTTCATTATACTTTGCATTTTCTTGCTTCTTATTGTAAACAGTATAGTTGACTAAACATAAAATATGAATTTTATCTTGTCTGCTAAATATTTTGTTACACCTATAAATATTAGTGAACTTTGTTCTGGATGTGAGTTTATATACTTGGAAATATTTTGATCTTTTGATTTTCTAAAGCATAATTGGGTAATCAAAGAGAATCCTTGTTTCTAAAACTAATTTTTGTCTTTACTGAGGCAAACTATTCTAGGTCCACTCTATATTATTCCATGAATTATGATGTTTTCTAATCTGACTGTGGGAACATTAACATTAACACTCTATTCCTAGTTGAACTTAAGAACTTTTGTCTAATTCTTTTGGTCATTCTTTCTTTGTCTTTAGATAGTCTTTTTTATTTAAAAAATTAAAAAGAACTAACAAAACAACAATGAAGACAAGATCAAAACAACACAAATGCAACAAAAACAGTACATAACCTCAAAACAGAATGATAGAAATTAACAATCATTGCTGCATTACATACTGTTATCTTCAACGAAGTTGCTCAGTCCACTGGACTTAAGAATGTAAGACTGATCAAACAATCAAAGATATTAACAGGTAGGGGCTGGGGATTTAGCTCAGTGGCAAAGCGCCTGCCTGGCAAGTGCAAGGTAGTGAGTTCGGTTCCCGGTACTGGAGAAAAACCAAAAAAAAAAAAAAAAAAAAAGATATTAACAGGTAATCATTAAAAAAAATTGAAATTTTTTTTTTTTTTTTTTTTTTTTTTAATGCAGAGCTTCACCATACAATGTGGTAGGAGTTCAACAATGGTTCTTATACTACATATTGTTCGGGTAGCTGCCTCTTCTCTTGTGATCTGGGCCATCACTTTAAACGGTGGGAACCTCTTCTCTTGAGGAATATTCCAGGCTGTAAACTGAGAAGATGCTGAGACTTACCTCAGTTGTGTACCACCTTGAAGAAAGAACTGTCCTTATTGTCTGATTTCTAATATTGTTGAAGACATAGTTTTTACATATTTTGCCCGCCATTTTTAAATGTTTTGTAGGGATACATCCGTTTCTTGTTATGCCATTTTGGATGAAAGAACCCTGAAGTACTTTCTCAAAGGAGGTCAAAGTTCTTCCATGAAAGATACAATCACCACATAGGGACAATGGAAACATCATGATAGTTGATCTGAGTACCAAATGGTACATCGCAATATTTTCTTTGTACTAATATCTAGCAACAACAGGAACAAATGCTAGGTTTAGATTCTTTGATCCTTTATCTAAACCCTGACATTGTAGAACTGAGTGTCTTTGTTCCCAATTGATCCTATCTCAATTGAATGTAACATTATCACTGAAAAAGTTAGCATCTTTATCTATCTTCAGCTGGTAGTGTTAGTAAAATATAAAATATATATTAGAAATTACATTAACTCATAAACAGCCTGATGGTCTTAAAGTAAACAATAGGTCAAACATGATATAAAAATATATATAGAAAATATAAAAATATATTTAGAAAATATTTTGAGATGAGTTAAATGCAAACACAATATACCAAAATCAAGTGTTTAGCAGAGTAGGCAATGATAACAACAATAACAAAAGACTACCTAAAACATCATCAAAAAGAAAAAAGGTCAATATCTATCCTTATATAAATATATGATATTATAAAAATGGTGCTATGAAAAATGTTATCAATAAACTCAATAACTCAGATATAGTGGGAAAATTTCTAAGAGAAAGAACAACTACTGAAACAATTCTGAAAGAAACTGAAAGTCCAGGTAGAACTGTAGCAAGCAACAGAACTAGTTCATAATCAGAAAATCCAGGATAAAATAAAATGCCATTATAATTAAATCCTACCAACCATGTAGAGAATTACATACACATTGGTATGACTCTTTTAATAAATTATTCCAAAAATTGCCTGGAGAACATATTTTAACTCATTCTGTAAGATCATTATTAACTTGATACAAAATTCAGATAAGATATTACTAGAGTACAACACTGTCTGCAGGACAACATAAAAATATTCAGCAAAATTTCAGCAAGCTAAATACATTATAATCACTGATATTATCACAGATGCATTTGTGATAAATCAATCAAATGTAATGTACAAAATTATTTGAATAAGAGAAAATGAAAAATACAATTTGTATCCTCAAGAAACAGTAAAAACACTGCAAATAATTCAAGAAACCTTATGGTTGGAACACTCGACAAATGAGGAATAGAAGGAAAATCTCCTATTTAGTAAAAGTATCAGTGAAATAACTGGAGTGATATCATATGCAATGACACATAATTAAATTTTAAAAGTTATTACAATACTGAAATCCACATGAATAGTGTGGGAAGCCCTAGAGACTGGCTCCTACCTTTGCAGCTGCTGGGATACAGATGAAGACCACAGCAAGGTCCAGAGACCAGCAGGAACATCAACCACACAGTACGGCCCCCATCTAGAGTACACAGGATAAATAAGCAGGACTAGCAGCATGAAAATATCAGAAGCTACAATAACAATATTGGTCAAGAGATGGTGAATTAGGTGAACCAGCACTACCCTTGGGAACAAAGATGTATGGAGTAAAAGCAGGTGGTTGTGGTGGTCCCTTTTGTCTCTTTTTTCCTTTTTCTTTTTCTTTTTTCTTTTCTTACTTTTTCTTTTTTTCTAAATGGTTAGGGAGAACTGCAGCTAGAGAAAACTAATCCTATCCCATAAACCTAGAAACCAATTTCAGATAATCCCTTGCTTATTTGTCTATTTCTTTTCTGCCCTCTTCTCTAGTTTCTGAAAACTTGCATGATCATTCTCTGTCCTCCACAATTGCTTTTACTTTCTTTAGAGTTATCTTTTTTTTTTATCCACAATCGTTCTTAAATTTGTCCATGACAGGGTGAAACTACTCTACCAAGGGAAACACTTTGAGTACAAACTCCCAATTTATAATCCATTCTATTATGTAATTATAAATTTTGCTCCCATGGTTTAAGGTACAAACACTAATAGCTACCAGTATGTCAATTTCTAAACTCTATTTGATGCTATTGTTTTTGCTAATTATACTATCTTAGCTAGGATAACATAGGTATTATAGTCAGTTGTTTCCCCTTCTGTATCAATACTGGGGAGCTTTGGGTTAATAACAGCACCACAGCCCAGCACCAAAGGGCTGGGGATGAAATAGAACATATACCATCTAACTTTTAATTAACTGGCAAGGTAGGATCTTGGAGCATACAAGACCCAAAAACCTCCCACACACAGAAGATATCCCTGAAGAACAAACTTTTCCTACATAGCACTTGATAATAGTGATATAGCTACCTACTGTAAAAACTTATAAAGATCAACATCAAAAAATATAAAAACTACTGTAATATAAAATGAAAAGAAATACAAGTAAAATATAATCTCAGACCTCCAGCATACTGAGAACAAGAACAGGAAACAATGAGATAGTCGAAAATATAAGACACACACTTAAAGGAAACAAATTCATGAGGAGTAGAGGAAATGAGGTAAGAAAAAACTTCTCAGGTTTAAAAAACAAGAAATGACAAAAATCATAAAGGAAATGCTCAACCAATCTTGAGATTGATAAAAAAAAATAGATGATAGGAAAATGAAGGAAACCATAAATGATCAATATAGGGAACAAACAGAATGCATGAAACAAATGCAAAAATATATCCAGGAAATTAAAAATTCCATTGAAAACTGGCAAAACCACTTCAATGAAACTGACAGACTTTCAGACCTTGAAGATAAAATCATGACTAGCAATCATGGAAAGAAAAATCTCTTAAAAATAAGGGGTCAGGAAATGCCAGTTCAACAGCTGCAAGACAATGCAAAGGAAAACAATATAGGACTGATAAGTATCAATAAAAAATCAGAAGTTAACACCAATGAAATCAAAAGATGATTTGTAGAAGTGATAACAGAATATTTTCCCAACAATGGGAACAGAATCTGACATACAAATAAATGAGGCATATATAATGCCGATTAGCCATAACCAAAATAAATATACACACAGATATATAATAAAGATTTCAAAAAGTCAGCACAAGAAGAAAATATTTAAAGCTGTTAGAGAAAGGAAACAGATCACCTATAAAGAAAATTCCATCAGAATCACTGCAGACTTCTCAACACAAGCCATCAAATCAAGAAGAGCTTGGAGGGAACTATTTCAAATCCTGAAAGAAAACAACTTCCAACACAGATTGATGTACTTTCTAAGCTATCTTTCAAAATTAATGGACAAATAAGATATTTCCATGAGAGAAACAACTGAAGAAATTCATGACCACTGTGGTGGACTGATACCTCGTGCTCAACTTGTAACACCTAGCTGAATGGAACTAGTGTGGTGCTGGGTGTGAGATTCCCACGTGAGGACTGTTGCCAGCAACATAAGAGGCCAAACTAGAGAATAAGAAGACAACCTGTTTGGGCAGTTGTTAAGAGCTGGCAGAAGCCATTGAGTGCTGTTAAAAGCTCTAAGAAACTGTTGGTTCTCTTGGAGGGGCATGTCATGCTGGCTTTCCTGATGAACTCAGCCTTTTTCATTATCCAAGGAATTAGGGAGCTTATTGTCACTAAGAATGGCTTGGTTCACTTTGGGGGAGCTCTGGTTCTCAATTTGAGCATCACTTCCTGGCTCCACAGGGTAAAATGGTGTACTCGTCAGTCTCCTGGAGAAGTTGTGACATTGGCTTTCCTGATGGGAACTCAGATTTCCTCATTGCCAGGGGAGTTTGGGACCTCACTGTTGCTGAGGATGGTTGTGGTACTTTTTGGCAGTGCTCTCGTTCTTGCTTTGAGCATCACTTCCTGGCTCTGATGCACATCTCTCAGCCAGCCTGCACAGATCCTTCATCCCACTGGCATAGACTTTCTAGCCTCCACCATTGATTTTTGGGCCTTCTCAACAAAGATCCATAAAACAGGTCTGGATGAGATATTGTCTTGGGCTCCTGGCCTCCAGTTGGACTTTTCAGGGCAATGTTATGGGCTCTGTGTCTTCAGCTGGACTTGTGCAGTACATCATTGTGGGATCCAGACCCTCAACTGGATTCCTTGTTCTTTAGTGTGTGGACAGATTTTTGGCACCCTTTTCTATATATGATTCTTTGGGTGACTATTATAAATAATCTTATATGCGTCCTCTTGTGAAACCATAAACTACATTAACCATGAAACCAACACTATAAAGATACTGAGAGGTATTTTAGACAGAGGCAAAAATGACCATAATTTCAGCAAAAGAAAGAAACAACCAGGTAGGACAAGCAATTAAACAAAGAGGTGAAACAGGAAACCAACACTGAATAAATAACATAACAAAAATAAACCAACATATACCAGCATAAATGCTCTCAATTAACCAATCAAAAGAATCAGACTTGCAGAATGGATGAAAAAACAAAATCCAACAATATGCTATACACAGGAAACATATTTCACTGAAAAATAAATTTATAGACTGAAAGTCAAAAGATGAAAAGCAATACTCCATACAACAGGAACCCACAGAAAAATAAGGATCTCTACTCTGTTTGCAGAAGATGTGAGTTTCAAACCAAGAATGATTAAAAGAGATAGCAAGTCACTACATAATTGTTAGGGGAAATTTTCAAGAGAAAGAGATAGCAATCATAAATACATTTACACCAAATATGAAATTTCCCAATTTGCCCCTATAAGACAAATTTTAATAGATATGAAAAATCAGGAAGGTGGTGCCAGCAGGAAAAGTATAAGCCTGTGCCCTGCACGTACTCCATTGATCAAGGTCAACAGTGTAAATGGGAGATAAGTAAGTCCATGCCCTGTAACCCCTCCTTGTCCAGAGCAGTGGTTCATGTGCAGAAGGATGAAGGTGACGCCAGTGGAAACAGCATAGGTATGGTCCCTGAACACCTTCCATTGCTCTGAGTCCACAGTGTCAGCAGGAGAATAGTGAGTCCTCAACCTGCACCCACCTCATTGTCCAGAGCAGTAGTCCTGGCAGGAAGGGTGAAGGCAGCAACAGCAGCAAGAGTATAAGCCTTTGCCCTGTGGGTCTTCCATTGCTGCAGGTCAGCAATCCCAGCATGAAGAGAGTTAGTTCTCACTCTGTGCCCCCTCCTTTGCCCAGAGCAATGGATGTGGGGGGAGGGTAAGGATGGCACTGATGGGAAGAGTATAAACCTGCGCCCTGCATGACCTCCATTGCTTTGGGTCTACAGTGGCAGCAGGAGAGGAGTGGGTCTGTGCCCTGTACCCCCTCCATTTTCTGTAGTGGAGATTCCATTAAGAATAATGAAGTAGGTACTTAGAATAATAGTGAAGGCAGTATATGTGGGAGGAGTATAAGTCCATGCCCACTGCATTCTCTATTTTTCTGAGACAGCAATGACAGTGAGATGTGTAATTTCATACTGCTTCCTTTCTTCATTGCCCTGGGACTGCGGTGCTGGCAAGAAGAGACACCTAGAAGAACAGACACCTCCCAAGAGAGGCTCAACATCAGTGATTAAGGCTATCTAGTATTAGAAAGATAAAAATATCAACACAGAGAACAAAATAAAGTAGAAAATAGAAAATGACAAGACATAGAAGCAAAATCAATCCCAAAAGTCCAGCTCACCCAGGACAAGTCCAGAACACAAAGAGATAGAGGAAATCAGAAGCCAACAAATGGCACTCTCTGAAATGATAGCAGTAGAAGTGAAAAAATAAATGGAAGAGACCACAGAAAAAATAATCTCAAAGGTGCAAAAATAAATCACTATCAAAATAAATGATGTTAAATCAGACACAGATAAACAAGTAGAAGAGCTCAGGAAAATGATGGAAGCCATGAATGAAAAACATAGACAAGAAATAGAATCAATGAAGCAAATTCAAAAAGAAATACAGGAGATTAGAAACTCCATTAAGAGTATATGCAGCAGATTGAATGAAGGGGAGGATAGAATATCAGATCTAGAAGACATGAACACATGTAGAAACCAGGAAAAGAAAGATATCTTAAGAGTCACAATACATCTAAAAGCTACAAGATGAAGCAAAAAGAACAACATAAGACATTAGAATCAGTGAGAAAGCTGGAGACAGCACCAAAACCATTAAAAATTTCTTCATAGAAATAATGGCGAAAAGCTTCCCAAAAGTGGATAAAGAATTTGACACAGAAATAAATGAAGAATAAAGAACTTCAAATAGCCATGACCAAAATAAATCTACAAAGGCATATAATAATCAAGTTTACAGAAATTGAGCACAAGAATAAAATACTAAAAGCAGATAGAGAAAAGAAACATATCACCTATAAAGGAAAGCCCATTAGAATCACAGCAGACTTCTCAACACAAACCCTGAAGTGAAGGAGAGCCAGTAGTGAAGTACTTCAAGCTCTAAAGGAAAGCAATCTTCAACCAAGATTGATGTATCCAGCAAAATTATCCTTCAAAATTGATGGAGAAATGAGATACTTCCATGAAAAGTAACAAGGAACAACTGAAGAAATTTATGAACACTAAAGCAGGTCTACAGAATGCTCTAAAGGACATATTATAAACACATAATGAAGACCACATACACAGCAACACCAATAGAAAGAAGCCACAAGGCAAAGCAGGAAAATAAACAAAATGGAAAGACAGGGAACAAACTAAAGGGAAACAATATGGAAAATAAAAGCCAATATATATCATTTATAACAATCAACATAAATGGCTTCAACTCACCCATCAAAAGAAACAGACTGACAGATTAATCAAGAAGCAAGATGCAACAATATGCTGTATTCAAGAAATACATTTACCCAAAAAGAAATTTATAGACTAAAAGTCAAAGGATGGAAAACAATTCTCCATGGAAAAGGAACCCACAAAAAATCAGGGGTAGGAAATCTATTTACAGACAGTGCAAACTTTAAGTCAAAACTCTTCAAAAGAGACAAAGAAGGTCACTACAAATTAATCAAGGGAAAATTCCAAGAAGAAGAGACAACAATCATAAATAATTATGCACTAAACACAGGTTCACACAACTATATCAAACAAATTTTAACTGACTTGAAAAACCAAATAAGCAATAACAGAATTTATTGGGGGATTTTAATATGCTACTGTCACAAATGGATAGATCAACTAGACACAAATCAATAAAGAAATATTAGAATTAATCTAAGCTTGTGAACCAAAGAATTTAGTACATGTCTACAGAGTATTCCACCCTAAAATAATAGAATACACATGCTTCTAGCTGCACATGGGTTGTTCTCCAAAATAGAGCATATTTTAGCTGACAAAACATGCTTAATTAAATGTAGAGGGATTGAAATAATTCCATGTATACTGTGTGACCATAATGTGATAAAACTGGAAATCAAAGACAAAGGAAATCACAAAAAGTACACTAACATGTGGAAATTAAACAACACCCTTCTGAACAACCAATGGTCACAGAGGAAACTAAAGATGAAATTAAACACTTTATAAAATTAAATGATAATAGTGTTACAACATATTTAAATTTATGCAATGTTGTGAAAGCAGTCCTACCAGGAAAATTTATAGCAATGAATTTACACATCAGGAAAACAGAACAAGTTCAAATATACAACATAATGTTGAACCTCAAACTTCTAGAAAAATAACAAATCAAACCCAAAGCCCATATGAGGTATGAAATTATAAAGGTAAGAGTGGAAATCCATGCAATAGAGACTAAGAAAACAATATAAAGAATCAATGAATCAAAAAGTTGATTCCTCAAAAGAAAAATAAAATTGAAAACAATTAGCCAGGCTTATCAAAAAGAGGAAAGAAAAAACACAAATACAGGCATTTAGGAATGAAAAGGGGGCAATCACAATGAATACAACAGAAATCCAGGAAATCAACAACACCTGCTATGAGAAACTATAGTGTAATAAGACGGAAAACCCAGAAGAAATGGACAGGTTCTTAGACACAATCTAATTACCAAAACTAATTCAGGAAAATATAAAAATTCTACATAACCTGATAACAACCAAAAAAATTGAAAGTATAATTAGAAATTTACCCAGGAAGAAAAGCTGAAGCCCGGTTGTATTTGTTGTGAAATTCTACAAAAATTTAGAGAAGAATTTTTGCCACTACTGATGAAACTCCTAAAGGAAATTGAAAGTGAAGCAGTACTTCCAAAGTCATTCCTGGAAGCAAATATTACCTTGATTCCAAAACCAGAAATAAAAAGAAAAGTCAACCAAGAAAGAAAACTACAGGCCAATGTCCCTAATGAATATAAATGCAAAGATCCTTAATAAGAAAATGGCAGAAAGAATGCAGAAAAATCATCAAGAAGATTATTCATCAGGACCAAGTAGGATTCATACCAGGATACAGGGATGGTTCAACATATGAAAATCAAAAAGTATAATAAACCATATTAAGAGAACCAAAGACAAAAACCGCATAATCATCTCAATAGATGCAGAAAAAGCTTTTGACAAAGTCAGCACATATTCATGACTAAAAAAAATAAACCTGAAAGAAAATCAGAGTAGATAGTCTTTATATCAATCTGATAAAAGCCATCTCTGACAAACCAACATAATGATAATGTCATATTAAATGGTCAAAAACTGAAAGCTTTCAGTCTAAAATCAGGAACAAGATTAGAACTTCCATTATCACCACTCCTATTCAATATAGTTCTGGAAACTTCAGCCAGAACAATTAGACAAGAACAGGACATAAAAGGGATAAGGACAGGAAAGGAAGAAGCTACATTATTATTTGGAGATGTCATGGTATTCTACATAAGAGATCCCAAAATCTTCACCAAAAGAGTACTAGAGTTAATATCCCAATTGAGTAGTGTAACAGGATGCAAAGTATCATCAAAGAAAGTGAAATACTTAGGTATTAATCTAACAAAGGATGTAAAAGTTCTGTACAGTGAAAATTACTGTACCCTAAAAAAGGAGATTGAGGAGGATATCAGAAAATGGAAATACATTTCTTATTTTTATATAGAAAGAACCAACATAGTGAAAACGGCCGTAATCCAAAACCCTCTATACAGATTTGATGCAATCTCAGTGAAAATACCTGCAACACACCACACAGACCTGGAGAAAACATTCCTGAAAATTATTTGGAACCAGAACAGACCTAGAATATCAAAAGCTATTCTGGACAAGAAAGGCAAATCAAGAGGCATCACAATGCCAGACCTGAAATTATACTACAAAACTACAGTGCTAAAATCAGCTTAGTACTGGCACAAAAAAAAAAAAAGACCTAAGGATCAGTGGAACAAAATAGAAGATTAAGGTGCATCCCCATGATATTCAACCACCTTGTCTTTGACAAAAGAGCCAAAGATATTCAATGAAAGAAAGGTAGTCTTTTTAATAAATGGTGCTGGACGAACTGACTTTCCACATGCTTAAGACTAAAGTTAAACCCATATCTATCACCACGTACTAAACTAAAGTCAAAATGGCTCAGGGATCTAAATATTAAAATAGAAACACTAAATCTACTGGAAGAGAAAGTAGTCATAAGTATCGAAGATATTGGTGTAGGCAAGATTTCATGAACAAAACCCAGAGTGCAAGGGAATTAGTAGAAAGAATCAACAAATGGGATCTCACCTTATTAAAAAGGTTTTGCACAACAAAACAAATAACTGACAAAGTGAAAAGACAACCCACAGAGTGGGAAAAATGCATAGCCAGTTGTCCCACAGACAAAGGACTTTATCCAGAGCATATAAAGAACTGAAAAAAAATTCAGACACCCCAAATTCAAAGACCCAATCCAAAAGTGGGCATCAGTTATAAATAGGCACTTCTCAGATGAAGAAATATAAATAAGAAACAAATACATGAAAAAATCTGCAACATAATTTGTCATCTGGGAGATGCAAAATGAAACAACACTAAGATTCCATCTCACCCCAGAAAGAATGGCTATCATCAAAAAATCAACTAATAACAAATACTGAAGGGGCTGTGGAGAAAAAGGAAATCTTTTCCACTGGTTTTGGGAGTGTAGATTGGTGAAATCTGCGTGGAAATTCCTCAAAACACTGGGATTGGAAGGCCCATTCTCTCCAGCTATTTCCTTTCTGGGTATCTTTCCAAAAGAATTAAAAAAATCATATCACAGTGATATATATATGTACTCATGTTTATGGCAGCACAATTGGCCATAGCTGACTCTTGGAAACAATCCAAGTGCCCATCAGGCAAGGAATGAATTAAAAAGATATGGTATTTTTATACAATAGTGTACTATTTACAAAGAAGAGAAAGTTGAGACTTTTAGAACTACTTGGATGCAACTTGAGACCTTACTCATGAATGAAATAAATCAGACTCGCATGTGTAAACATCATATTGTCTCTCTGGTGTGAGAAGTTGAAAGAGTAAATGAGGCCTAAAATGTGTAATAAATATTGTGAAATGGGCAGACAATGTTTTAAATTATAAAAGAACTAAGATGGGGAAAAGAGGAAAGGAAGTATGGGGAAAAAAGAAAAAAATGCAAGATTTTATACTCTTATTGTCTCTTAGTTTGTACAAAAGCAAAATTTGTGCTAATATTGATTGGAGAATTTTTATGCTTATAACTTTTACTCTGAGTAATAACTGTAAAATTAACACTATGCAATGTATTAGCTGTTGTTAATCTCCTCTTGTTATTTCATATTATCTTTTCTAAAGAATTAAACTATTATTATAATGAAAGATCTTTGTCCATTAATCCCCATCAGAATACTACCCTTGGTTTGGAACACTGTTATCTAGTTTTTCTTTCCACTCTCTGGAGGAGTTCCGGATGTTCTGTTTTGTATGTTCAATTGCACTGTTGGGACTGTCCCCATATCCTGAATCAACTGAAAATCTTTCTGGCAATATCATTCAAATAAAAACATTAGAGTCTATCCTCATCCAATTATTCACTGGATTGGAATCATGAGACTTCTGGCTTTTTACCAAAATAAAAGCTAGACTTTGTATAAAAACAGTGTGTGTTTATTAAACATTCACCATATCTTTTGATCAGAACTAGTACTTAATAGTGAAAGAAAGAAATTCCCTTCTAATATTAGAAATAAGACCAGAAAGTAAATTTAAAATTGGTACCACCATCTTGGAAAAACATTGGCTTATTCCTTAATGAGTTAAACACAGCTTGACCTTTCATTCAGCACACCTCACTGTTAATATTATACCTAAGAGAATTACAAATATTTTCACACAAAAATTTATATGCACAATCAAGGCAGTGTTACTCATAATTGCCTCAAAGTGGGAAGAAGCCAAAAGTCTATCAATAGATAAATGGACAAACAAAATATGTGTGTGTTCATATATGTATATATATATATATGTATAATGAAATATCATTCAATCATAAAAAGAAGAGAAGCACTAATATTTGGTACAACATAAACAGGTCTGAAAAGCATTGCTGAAACTCAAAGAGGCTGTGCAAAAGACCACATATTATATAACTCCATTTATATTTAATAGCAACAATATTAAAATCCACAGAAAACTAGAGATAATTGTCTGACAGCTTTGGCACAGAAAAAGATCTCCAAACACATGTTATGTGGGTGTGGTAATGGACCTCTGTGAATCACACAGTGTAAATAGGTGAACATTTATATTTACATTTAAAAGATAAATAATGACTCAGTGGATGTTTGTCAAGTGACTTGATGACCAAGCATAGTGGTACATGACTTTAATCCCAGCTCTCAGGAGGCTGAGATGGGAGGATCATCGATAGTTTCAGGTCAGCCAGGGTGACTTCAAGGACAGTCTGAACTACACAGCAAGACACTGTTTCAAAAAAAGCAAAACAAAAAAGTGACTTCATGACGGGGAAAAGGTAAGCAAATATATAGGATGAATGATCACCCAATATCAATGTCACTATGTGCAAAATATAAGAAAGACAAAACCTTCAATAAAATAGAAAGTGCATGTGTGGCTTAATGTGTAAATGGAAAAATGCCTAACCAGGGACAAATTAAAGAAGATGACATTGAATTTTGGCAAAAACTATGTGGTAAATTAATGCAATTATTATCTTTTCAATTTTAAAGCAAAAAGTAACAATAAAACAGAGTTTCAGAACAGGCTAGTAGGAGAGTAACAATAATCAATACATTGTGTATTGTTATCTTCATAGCACTTATTCAGAGTATAAGAAACAAGCATGAACTGTTGTCCAAAAAATATTAGCACAAACCTTTCTTTTCAATGAACTAAGAGAAGCTAGTTGTATCACTGTCTTAACTATCTTGTGCAAACATGTATATTTTTTCTTTCCCTTACTTTTTTTTCCCTTTTCCCCCATCACAGCTTGTTATTTCTTTTGAATAGTTTCTGCCCAATTCAGTATCTATTGTATATTTTGGAATTTATTTACTCATTTTTTCATACTAGTGAGACAATACAATGTTTACACATGTGGGGCTGATTTATTTCACTTATAAGTATGGTCTCAAGTTGCAGCCATTCAACTAAAAATGTCTCAAGTGTATCCTTCTTTATGGCTGAGTAGTACTCCATTATGTAAAATAAACCCACATATTTTTTATCCTTTCCTCAACTGATAGGTACTTGGACTGTTTCCAAGGCTTAGATATTACAAATTGTGCTACTAAAACTATAAGTGCACATATATCACTGTGGAATGATGTTTTTAATACTTCTGGGAAGATACACACAAGAGGAATAGCTGGGTTGAATTGGACCTCTAACCCTAGTTTTGTTTTGTTTTTTTAAGTAATCTCCACATTGATTTCCACAGTGGTTGCACAAGTACACCTTCCTATCAACAGGGGAGAATAGTTTCTTTTTCCCACAGCCCCACCAGCATTTGTTATCAGTTGATTTTTTGATTACACTCATTCTTTCTCGGGTGAGAAGAAATCTCATATTATTTTAATTTGCATCACTCAAATAACCAGTGATATTGAACATCTTTTCAAGTGTTAGTTTCCCATTTGTATTTCTTCACCTGAGAAGTGTGTATTCATCTCAGGTGCCCATTCTTGGGTGAGGCCTTTGAATTTGGGGGGTTTGATTTTTTTCAATTCTTTCTATGTTCTTGATATAAGCACCTTGTTTGAGGCCCAACTGGCTATAACTATTTCCCCACTCTGTTTGTTTCCTTTTCATTGTGTTAGTGATTTCTTTTGCTTTGTAAAAGCTTTTTTAATAAGGTGTGCTCCCAGTGGTTGATTCTTTGTAGTATTTCCTGTGTAGTCTGGCTTTTGTGCATGAAGTCTTTGACTACATCTATGTCTCAAGATTTCTACCTATCTTCTCTTCTGGCAAATTTAGTGTTTCTGTTTTAGTATTTAGATCCTTGATCTATTTTCATTTTAGTTTAGATGCAATTAGTCATTAAGGTTAAAAATTGTTTTTACTATCTTACCTGGTCCAGGCCAGCCTTGTCAATAAAATACTTAATTCTGAGAAAACTCTTCTTCATTCCAAAGTGGTACATTTAGGTGTCATCCATTCTAATAGACTTGAAAACATTGAGTTTACCTTACAAATCCCTTAGGAAAAATATATATACCATGAAAGAATAACATGCTTGTAACAGTGGTTTCTCCAGTCACACACTATGAGATTTTAACTAGCATATTTTTCTGATACCATGTATAATTGTCAGAATCAGAAATACTGGTTCTGTCAAGAGTTACCCCCTGCTACAACCCCACCCCATTCTGCTGCAAATTCTAGTCACTGTGTAAAATAGCAAAAGACTTAGTGTTCCACATATACAGTTTGTCTTGGGAGTTATTTGAAGCATGGCCTTGTTTTTCCTTGAATTTTATGTTAGTGTCCATTTTTGCTATACCCTGAAAATTCCCATTTTAAGAGACAGTCAATACAGCAACTGGTTTAAAAATGGGATTTGACTAACCTCATATAAAGGTTCTTTATTTTGTCTCTCACATTTCTTTGTTTGTTTTTGGTTTTTTTTTTGGTTTTTCTCCGGTACCGGGAACCAAACTCACGACCTTGTGCTTGCCAGGCAGGCGCTTTGCCGCTGAGCTAAATCCCCAGCCCCTGTCTCTCACATTTCTTTTGTCTCTCACTGTCTTCTTAGCACTCTCTTTGATATCAAGGAAATCAGTTATTCTATGACATTTTATTATTTCAAATGTCTCACTCTGCCACATTTTATAACATTAATTACAATTCAAGTAAAGATTTATACAGTACACATGTCTTCCTCTGTTCTCATTTATAAATATGCATATTGGTAAAAACTGACATAGTTACTTGTGAATGAATTCTTCTATTTTTTGGGTTTAGCTTATCTGCCATAACTTATTAAAATATTTCCTAATTGCATATGGAGAATAGAAATAGTTCGAAGACATTTATGCCTATTATTGTAAATGACTTTTTGCTTGAACTTCTGAAAAGAAGAAAAGACCTTTCTTTGAATCTGATACGTATTAAATACAGATGCCTTTTCAACAGAAAAAAACCACAATTTTCTCAATCTTGATTTAAAGTTTTCACAATACAGTCCAATTGACAGAGGGAGAACTGTGTCAGCCCTGGTGGCTTGAGGGATGGTGCTTTTTCTCAGTGCCTGCACTGCCCTAGGGTAGTTCCTAAGATGAATTAGTGCTGCCTGAAGGACACTGGGCCAGCCCTGGGAAGGTTAGCCCCTATCTCTAGGGACTAGTCATCATCAACTGCCACTCAGAGCTTTCTATGAAGTACCCTGGACCTCGGCTTCTGTGCAAGAAATGAATGTCCTGATACATTCTCTTTTACCCCTGTTTTGATGCCGCATGACTATTTTGAGAAAGAAGGAAATTATCCAAAGTAATGGAAATATTTTCTGTAATACCAATAAAAAAATCTATATCCTTTCCTGCATTCTGAGAGCTAGAGAAGAAGGACTGCAAGTTTCAAACCAGCCTTGGGAAATTCGCAACTTAGTGGACCTTGTTTCAAAATAAAAAGGGCTGATTATATACATCAGTGAGAAGACCCTGGGTTCAGACATCAGTACCTAAAAAGAGAAAGAAAAGGAAGGGAAAGAAGGAGAAATTTTGTATGTATGTATATTCAGGATAGTTAAGATAGTTGTTCTACTGTCTTCTATTTCTTTGCTAAAAGAAACTGTCAATGAGTCCTTGATTGATCAATATTGCATGTCTCTATCTGTTTTCATGAGAAACCACGTTGAAGATATCAATATGTAACACAAGAAGCATTGTTAATTTCCTACCACTTTGCTTGTAACTCTGTTTTGTCTACTGTTCTTTTGCTATTTTGTAAAATGTTGTCTGTCTGTTAATGTTTTTCTCCTTTTATTTTTAAAATAAAACAAAAGAGAGAGAGAGAGAACATCCTTAAATCTTGGTGTTTCTTGATGCTGTAAAGACTGAGACAGGCACTGTGTTTAGAGAGGTAAAACAGAAATCCAAGTGGCTAAGTGAACATTATGAATCACTTTTCTGTTTATAAGGAATGAATCCTCTTTATTCTCCAAGGGGTAAGGAGGGGCTACAGAGAAAGACACTTTGTGGCCAGGTTCCTAACTATATCTAATGGGGCTTTCCTGATGGATACCTGTCCTTCAGAGATCCTAGTTCAAGGTGGAGTCTGTAGAGAGGTAATGATGATGGCTGAGTCCTGCAGTCTGGCCACGGGAATCTGAGATGTTCAGGTACTGTCTGGGGCAGGAAACTCTGAGAAATAGGCTACAAAGGCACAGTTTGACTCCAGTTACTGTAGACAGTGACTTGGCTGAGCCATAACTCAGTCTGTGATCACCTCACACCAGGTGTGTGTATATCAGTGGACACACCCATGCTTCCTGTGCATGAAACACATGTTCTTCTGATCCCCAGATCTAAGAAACAGTTCAGCATGGCATATATTAGCCTATTATCTGGAGTCAGATTTCTTGAGTTCACACCTATCCTCTGCTACTTCGTAGTGCTGTCACCATCTGCTTTACTTTTTTTCCTGTGAATAATGGGAATCACACATGTTAGCCTAGAGTTCTTTGGAGAACAAAAGGAAGACTTCATACAAAGTGACGATTGAGTACACAATTCTTATGAGTCAGATATATTAGATCTGTTCCAATAGAAGTTGTGCAGCAAAGACTAGGTATCACGCTGTCCACAATGTCACACGTTTCTCCCCCTGCTCAGCTGTTTGACTTTGGGGTCTTTGTCTTCCCTCCTCCCCTGTATCATGTTCCTCCTATGCAAAGAGCAATAAAACACCTACCCTGAAGGGTTCTTACTAGGATGACACAAGGCGGTGTGTGGAGCAAGCCCTCAGCTGCAGGAGTATGCAGTAAGCACTCATGTCACTTCAACCTTCCAGCACCAAAGAGATGCTATGAGAAGAAGAAGCTTGTGGTGCCTCAATCCTGGCTTCTCATTTTGGTTCTACAGCAGTAAGAAAATTGTTTATTTCCCAGTATCCTTCTTGGTCTTCCTCATCTGGAAAATGATCGAAACTGCCTTGGGGGCTTTGTCAATTTTCACTTGTGAAGCATGAAGCTTTTGATCAGTGTCCACCACAAGGCTGAGATGTGAAGAATATTGTTGATTATTATTACTGTGTTGCAAAAGGAGGATGTCCATGATAATAAGGAATGAAAGCAATGGGACAGGCATGCTCTCAGCACCAACAAGGCCAGGAGCTTGGCTGTCCTGCAAGTTAAGTCACTCACAACATCTCAAGTTAGTCATTAGCCCAGGAGTCATACATGGAGGAGGAAGAGGGTCCATACACCTCACTGTGAAGCCTCCATAGGGCAGAGACAAGATAAAAATCAATTATAAGAATTGTGATTCAAACCTCTACCTGGTTACTCCAGTGGATTTTAGTATTCACAGAACTCATAGGCTTTCTCCTTTTGTCTTCCCAGAGGTGAGGTACCTAGAAATCATGAGATGATAGTAAATTTTTGATTATGAGAAAGAAACATGTTTCCATTTCAACATCTACAACATGGTGACATTCTTTTTTCCAATACTTATTTCTTTTGTTGGAAAGGGTACAGGGAATTAAACTCAAAACCTCATGCTTGCCAAGCAGATTTTGTGCCACTGAGGTATATCGCTGGCCCTCCAATACTTATTTCTTAAACATCTGCTACATGCATAACTCCTGTAGGCTCTGGAAAACATAATTTAGAATAAGTAAGACATGGTCTCTGCTTTCAGGAAGATTATGATTTAGTTAAAGCACAAGTAAAGTAAGTACTACCTCCTAATTATTTTATAGATATTTCCTCTTTAGGATAAGATAGCCAAAATAAACTTAGGATATCTTCCAGTAGAAATGCAGTCCAGCTTTTACTAGAGCAGATCTCTGATTAATAATTTTGCAAACACTTCCCAGCAAAAAGAAAAGCTAATCAAGTACAGACATAGAACATATCTTCTATGCTTATATTTTTAATCTTCATTCATAGTAGAAACAAAGACATTATAATCCAAATCATATGTTTTTATGAATTTCAAATTTTGTGACGATGGTGAAAGTCACAATTATTAGAAAATTAAATATTTTAAAGAGGACACTGCAAGTTGATAGCATAAAGAAAGGGGATAAAAGCAAAGCTGACTTAATAAAGTCTGAAGAGAAAGCACATGGATTTATTCCATACCTAATCCAGGAGTTTTGAGAGAAAATAAAATAATTTTCTCAGGGATTGTAGTAACCAAGGATGACCTCACAGTGTCTTAGTTTTTGAGCTCAATTTACATAGGTTTTAAAAAGAAAATACTTTTACCATAAACCTTCCTTAAAAAAACTATCCCCAAATTAAAAACAATATAATATGTGAAGCAATTTATACTATTAAAACCTCATATATATACATTTGAATGAAACAAACACATGTGTAAAATTAACAGAAAAATGTACTTGGGAAGACCCTATATTGGAGACTTCTCATTACATATAATATATGGAAAATAAAGATCAGATAGATGAGTGGATGACTTTAATTCAGGCTGGCAGAGGTAAGCCTGAAACTGGAAACAGAATCCTGGGTACTCTGATCCGAGTGAAGTCCTGGCTTCTGGACCAATGCAATCGTGTTCCATGGAAGTGGTTATAGCAGTTGGCATTTTAGTTTTGCTAAAGTTGAAGTGTGGTGCGATATAAGGATGGAGATGGTGCAGCAGGAAACATCTGCAAAGCCAGCCTGAGTTACATAGTGAGTTCAGGTCCACCCTAAAGTAGTCCCACCTTTGCACAAAAGGACTGTAGTAGATTGATAACTGGTGATCAATTTATAACCCCCAGCTGAACTGAGTGAGTGTGGTGCTGGGTGTGGGAGGCCCACCTGATGTCTGCTGCCAGCAGCATAAGAGGCAGACCTGGAGAAGAAGCAGGATGCTGGGAGCTGAGAGAGGCTGCTGGGAGCTGGTAGAAGCTGTGAAGAGCTTGCTTTCCTGATGAACTTGGCTGTTTTCATCCTCCGAGGAGCTCAGGACCTCGCTGGCACTGAGAATGGCTTCGGTTCACTTTCGGGGAGCTCTGGTCCTCACCTTGAGCATCGCTTCCTGGTTCCAGAGGGGAAGATGGTGCATTGCCGGCCTCCTGGAAAAGCTTGCTGCGTTGGCTTCTCTGATGGGAACTCGGCCATCTGGATCATCGGAGGAGCTCGGGACCTCATTGTTGCTGACGATGGCTGTGGTACCTTTTGGGGGAGTTCTGGTTCTTCTGAGCATCACTTCCTGACTTCAGTGCAGATCCTTCAGCCTACTAGCACAGGTCCTTCATCCTGCTGGCACAGACTTTGTAGATTCCACCACTGATCTTTGGGCCTTCCCTGCAGGTCTGTAAAACAGGCCTGCGTGAGATGTTGTCATGGGCTCTAGGCCTCCAGTTGGATTTGTGGGAGGCATTGTTATGAGCTTAAGGTATTCAGCTGGACTCATATAGGACATTGTTGCAGGATCCAGGTGCTCAGCTGGATTCCTTGGTCTTAGTGTGTGGACACATTTCCTGCACTCTTTTGTATATCGTCCTTTCGGTGACTATTATAAATAATCATATAAAGTTTGTGTCCTGTATTATATTGCTCCACTTACAAAAATAACCCCCAAAGCAACACAGGGGCTCTCTGCCTCCCTGGCTACTATACTAGATTTTTATTTTTTTTTTAAAGCACATTTGGCTCCACATGAATTGGTGAGTGTTTATACTTCTTGAGCACAGTGATTTTTTAGAGGTGTGGGTATGTCTAAAAAAATTTGGGTATCAGAATGATTCCACAGAATTATACTACTGGTGCCTGTGTTTAAGATTTATCTATCATCTGTCTATCTATCTATCTATCATCTATCTATCCTTTCCTTTCCTTTCCTTTCCTTTCCTTTCCTTTCCTTTCCTTTCCTTTCCTTTCCTTTCCTTTCCTTTCCTTTCCTTTCCATTTCTTTTTCTTGACAGACTTTATTATGTACTTTAGGCTGGACCTGAACTCACTATGTAACCAAGGCTGGCTTTGAATTGACAGCAACCCTCCTACCTCAGCCCTGAGAGTGCTGGAATTATAGGCATGCAACCGCACACCAGGTTTTCTTTTCTACCTATGAAATTGAAAGACTTCACCTTGGAGTCTGTGGTGGTCAAATCCCCATCACATGGAAAGCACAGAAGATAAAGCCAATGAATCAAATGACCAAAAGTAAAAGATGAAGATATTGTTATAAGTGGCAGAGAATGATTTCAACAAATTATCTCTAAGGGTATTCTTGCCCCTCACAATTACATATACTATTAAATTTTTCACTATGCCTATGAAATTTGAGTGTTTTTAAAAACAACTTCAAAGTGAATTCTTGTTAAATGGTGCTAAATAACTACAACAACTATCAACTATGAATGTATCTATGTAGGGCTAAAATCTCTTACACTTTGAAACTTATAATTATACTTGAAACAGCAATAACATGTATGTTATCATATACTGTCTATGTCTGTTGTCATATACAAAAAAATTCTTCAAACAGGGCATGATTTCTCTGATATGAAGGTGATACAGTAAGAAATTATAGACCACAGGAGACCTTCTGCTTGCATTTAAGACTGTTAAAAATGATCTGTATCAAAACACAAAGACTCTCTTTCTGAAATCCTTCAGCTGTAAGGAACGATACACCTGTGAAGTAAAGAGTTATGCCTTTATACTGAAATTTTAAAAAGCTGTATTAGATTGAGCTTTGATAGAACCAGATCATAATAGAATTCTAATACAATTTAGAAGAAGAAAAATATATTCTTATTAATATCATTAACTACATCATCAGATGTCAATGTCTTTAGATCTATAAGTGTCTTATATAATTCATAATCCATTCACTTCAGCGTATAGATGAGAGTTTTGTTATAAACCAAGATGTATGGTATTCTTCTGTCTTTCACAGAAAATTGTTAAACTGGGAAAGTCTAATTTGACCTCCCATTGGAATTGTCCTTCAGTTTCACCCATCACATTAAATTCTATTTTTGGTGTTAAATCTGATCTTTCTTGCTTAACTTCACTGAAATTTCTTAGACTATTTGATTTTAGTTAACTTATTTTATATATTAATATGATATCTTTTATGTCCTTAATAAGATTTTTAATTAAGAAAGTTACAATCCTTTCATTAATTTTTTTCTAATAAATATTTGATTAAACTGTGACATAAGAGAAACGTGTCTCAATTGGAACTTGTCACAGTTAAGGTTTAATCTTCTTTCAACCAAGCAAATAGTTTAACAGGATAATTTTCACCATTTAAGGACAAAAAGATATTCAGAATATGCACAGTTCCAGGGTAATGGTTGTGAGCAGTAGTTTGTTATAGAATTTTAATGTTTGGATTATAACACCCATTTCTAAAATGAATCACAGTTATTACCATTTAAGGTATGGCATAAATTGTAAGTTGTAATTGCTTACAGACTTTCCTAAAGCAATAATATGTCTATATTATATCTAGAGTGTACTGCTGACTTAATAAACTGGGGGAAGTGTTACCACAAACCTCCAGCAAAAGACAGAAAGAAAGAAAGATTGCTTCAAGAATAAAGACCTCCATTTACTCAAAGTAAAATCTAAACTGAAATGAAAATAAAGCCTCAAAAAGAGAGTTTTCAGCCTCAAACTCATAATCTTTAATATGCCATTACTTTGGTCTGTAGGATTTAGGCATAGAGAGGATGTTTGAAATTGTTTATGTTAATGGATTTTAAATATGTTTTTAGATGTGGAAGTCTCATCAGCAAATTATCATATTTATAATATAAAATATAAATTCACATTTATGTGATTGAAATAAAGCTTCAAAACTATGTCCCTCAATCCAATCTTCCTTTCCACATCTACTCTTTTCAATTAGATATGCCCAAGTCAGCAATGAGCAGTGCATTAAGAATATTAAACTACATCACGGATACAAATTTCACAATACCGTACACCTAAGTAATGGAAAATCTGTGGCAGAAAGTAGGTTCCTTGAATGTAAAAACAATATTCTACCCTGAGCTGCTGCTCAGTACTCTGAGGATTTCTCTGCCCTCCTAATGTTAGCTTTGGATATGCAGGCACCTGCCTTGCTAATAAATGGTTGAAAACTTATTTATCCTTTTGCCAAAGCAATGAACCATACATATATGTAGAATATGCCAGCAAATGTAGTAATTATTAGAAAATCACATGAAGTTAAGATACTGAACTTTTTCAACTAAAACCAAACAAGGCAGGCTGGGGATACAGCTCAGCAGCACAGTGCCTGCCTGATAAGCACAAGGTCTTGAGTTCTATTCCCAGTACCAAAAAGAATTTTTAAAAATAGAAAAACAAATAATAATAAACCAGTCTGGGTGTGGTGGTACACGCTTGTAATGCCAGCACTTGGGAGGCTGAG
>NW_004955461.1:11847006-11879917 GCF_000276665.1 Chinchilla lanigera
AAAAAAAAAAATCAAGGCAATGTAATGTGTAAAGTGGAAATAAGAAAATATTTAAAAAGTCATATCTTTTTGTGAGTCAATATTTTATAAAGTGAGTAGTCTTTTAACATATTCAAAGTACTCTATACAGATTTGCAAGTGGGTTACAGTAGGCATTTCTGAGGCCATGGCATGGTCAGCTCATTTGTCTCTCCTTAGGACCAAATGTGCTTGAGGCATGGGTTACATTTTCAGAACCAAACATGAGCTGCACAAGCACTTGCAAGGCCTCTCAACAACTACACCCACCAATACCCCACTGACCAAAGTGGATCCAGCGGCCAAGCCAAAGTCAGTGACATGCAGGAAATGTGTACATTGTCCGGCCTCTTGGGAAGATTTGCAAATCACTTAGCAAATGGTGAACATCTAGCTCCATTATAGGAATGAGTGGAGGACTCGGGACAGTCTTCCCATCCATCAGCTTTTCCTGTGTCTTGCTATGTTTGCTAGTTTGGGTTTACAGCCATGTAGGGTGATCATCCGGGCAAATAGTGAAAGCCACATTACTATCATCATTTTCAAAGGATGCAGATGCATTTTCTTAAATATGTGCATTTATGATACATTTGAGATTATAGAGCCATGTACTGTTACATGGCTTGTTTATTTAATTGCTTATAATAATCAATCAGAAGTCCAATTATATACCTCAGCATATACAAAGCCAGTATATATCCACAGCATCCCATCCCAAGGACCTTCATATTTATCTTACAGAGTTCTCTTGGTGTGATAGAGGAGAGTGGTGCATGTTATCCCTGTCATCAATTAACAAACAGTTAATGATAATGGCAAATGTTCTCAAGTGTCCACAACATTATGAAAGCATACATTTTTTTCCTTAAACCACAAGATCTTTCAATCCTGCCATTTCAAATGATTGGGAAATTACCCATGCTTAAGTCATTTTCTTTATCTTTTCCTATTACTCTCTTCTGATTTATTTTATTGGTTAGGGTTCTATTGAGGAACCGATGTATTCTTTCTGTATTAAGTAATACAAAAGGATTTCTTAGACCAATTTATAGGATCAGATCCACAATGACCATCTGGGTGTGGGAGAACTAGAAGATCCAGTATCTACCCAGTACAAAGAGCTAGAAACTCTGAAACAAAGAGATCATGGATGCAGCACTTGTCCTTGGTCAATGGCCTGGATGCTTGCTTCCTGGAGAGGCACTGGAATGAGTCTGTGTTGTCAGGTTGCAGAAATTGGAGACTTATTTTCACAACTAAAGCAGCAAGTGATGCATTCACTCAAGCAGAATGGAACTCTTGGAACTGTGCAACAATTCTTTGTTCTTTCTCTTTTAGTCCATCAAGCCTACAAGCCTAGTTGGTGCCACTCACAACCAGAATTGGTATTCTCTCCTCAATTTTATGGTGCTTATGCCAGCCATCTCTGCAAACACCTCATAGACACACTCAGAAGTGTGTGTTACTAATTTGTTAGGGGTTTTTTCATTCAGTCAGGTTGATATATCACATCTAATGGTCACAGTGCCCTACTGGTACTTTCTGAGATCACTTTATAATTATAATTGTATCACTTTCATGAGAACTCTGGGTCAAAAACAGAGTACTTCTTTGGTAAAACCATAATACGTACTGAACATCACAAATATACACACATTACAATCTCTACATTAATTATTCACTGTGGTAAAATAATGCACATGCATAACATAATATCTGTCCCTTTTAATAATTTGTGGGGTGTCCAAAGTAATTTTAACTGTATGTTATTTGATAGCAGATTTCCTGAACTCTTTTGTTTTGTATGACTGCAAACCTAAACCAATTCAACTGCCGCTCCACATCATCACTTCCCTATGCCCATAGAATCCACCATTCTCTCTCTACTTCTCAGAGTTTGAACAATTAAGACCTTCACATAAAGGAATCACACAGGGGCTGGGGATTTAGCTCAGTGGCAAAGTGCCTGCCTGGAAAGCACAAGGTCATGAGTTTGGTTCCCAGTACCAGAGAAAAACCAAAAAAAAAAAAAAGAAATCACACAGTATTATCCTCTTGTGACTAACTTATTCCACTTAACATAATTTCCTCTAAGTTTGCCCATTTTGTAATATGCAACAGGGTGCTATTCTTTATAAAGACTGAATGAAATCCTGTTGTAGGTGTATAGCATTTTTCTCTGTGCATCTGTCCATAGACATTGAGGTTGCTTTCAACTCTAATGTAAACTATACTGCAATGAATGTGTCAGTATCTCTTCAGAACCTGATTGTAAATAGTTTACATAAATACCCTCATGTAGATTTGCTGGATCGTATGGTAGTTTTATTTTTAACTTTCAGGGGTGCCTCCATTTCATTTTTCATAGTAAATAGACCATGTTACCTTTCCACTAACATTGAGCAAATGTGTCAATTACTCCACATCCTCATTATCATTTGCCCTTCTCTGTTCTGTTTGATTCTGACCAGCCTGACATGATATTACACTGTGGTTTTGAATGTCTTTTCTCTGATGATTAGCAATGTCCAGCAAATCTTTGACACCTATTGTATATTTTTATGTCTTCTTTGGAGAAATGTCTATTGGAGTCTTTTACTCTTTTTCTAGGTAAGATTTTGTGTCCTTTTGGTTTGTAAGCCTTCCTTATATATTTTATATATTAACCACTTAAATATATGCAAATATTTACACAAGTCCATAAATTTTCTTTTCTACATATTGTTTCTTTACTGAAATATTTAACCTGATTACTGTAGTTCCATTTGTCTGATTTTTTGTTAGTTCACCATAATTTTGAGTGTCTTACATAACTGGTCACTTCCAAGACCAATTCTATGATGTTTTTCCAAACATCGTAGTTTCCTTCTATTTTTATAGTTTCCTGTCTTACATTTAATGTTTTAATCAATTTTAAGGTTTTTTTCCATGTGTGATATGAAATAATCATCTGATTTTATTCTTGTTCATATAGGTGTCTAGTTTTCCAGCTTGTCATTTTTTTTTAAGAAACAATCCTTTCCTTACTGTACTCTTAACACCTGTCTAAATATGATCTTACTGTAAATCAATTGTTCTCTTTTCTGTTCAATATATTATTCCACAAATGCCTTGTGGCTCATTTACCTGGCCACCAAACCCTGAGATTTATACTTAATGTTACCCTCTATCTTCTTTCTCATCAAGATGCTCCTATTCTGAAAATCCACACTAGTGTTGTTTAAAATGTGTTTACTTCCCATGTATAGCCTCTCTCTCTCCTCTCATTGCTCTCTGTAGCAGAGTCAAGCTCCGTTGGTCCTTTACAGCTTCCTCTGTTTCTATGGAGATTGATGGGCTTAGCTATTACTGTGTAGGGCCAAGGATTATGGAAACAGAAGATGTGGGAATTAACTTGAACACTCTTTGTGCAATTAGCATCTAATGAATCCATCCTCAAAATAGATCTGCTTCGACCCCATTAGTCCAGAGTCATAGCTGCTCAGACTTCATGTAATAAGATATGGAATGATAACTCGCAGCAGGGTCTGTGAAAAGGGCTTTTGGGGGGAAATGTTTACTGAATAAACCGTCTGGTCACCAGGGAGAGAATGACTCATTTGCATTTCCTGCTTTAATGTGCAAAAATGTTTTTCCTCTTGAAAGGGACTGCATTAAGGCACTTGGAGGCAGTTTGCCAGGCTCATTTGTGCAGGGGATTAAGGTCTGAATAAGGCTATAGAACAGCACATTGAGCATGAAGAGGGGGGTGAGTGATGTGTGCAGCTTTTCTTCACTTTCATAACTATGCTGCAGATTTAATTTTAACCTGGGGAGGGCAGAATCTATGAAATTCCTCCCATTTATAAATTTAAACAAGAAAATGAGGCTCAACGAGGACAGGGAATGAGATCAAAGTTACAGAGCTAACAGGTAACAGAGCAGTCTAAATACTAAGTGTCCTGGATTTCTGACACTTCACAAGGCACAGTACTGCCACATATACAATGTGTAGCTTCACACACAGAGAAAATTTTAAATATACATCATGGTAGAACATGACAATTTCTTCAGCCATGACAATATGAAAACTACATGATATAACAGGAAAAAGTGGAAATTATGACAGAAAGTATTGCCAGGAAATAATTGCAATTCTGATTACGCTCTGCCCTCATTGAAAATATTAAGTGTTTTCTCATGTTTCCCATGATTTCCCTGGTATTTCATAAATAGTGATCCAATGTTAGTTCTTTGGGTTGAAATTCCCATGCTTATTTTGTTCACTCATACTGCTTTGGAAAAAACTTGCATAGCCCTAATGGAAGGATGGTTGAAATATTTTACATACAATCTCATAATCCCATAGTCCTCCTTTCCAATACAGTTATAGTAGCATCATCAAACTGTACATGATCAAAATTTGTTTTTTTTATTTTAAAAATAAAATGAGGAAAACATTAACAGACAACCTTTTACAAAATAGCAAAAGAACAGTACAGACAATACAGAGTTACAAACAAAGTGGTAGGAAATTAACAATGCTTGTTGTATTACATATTGATATCTTCAGAGTGGTTTCTCATGAAAACATATAGAGACATGCAATAATGATCAATCAAGGACTCATTGACAGTTTCAGCAAAGAAATAGATGACAGTAGAACAACTATGTTAACTATCCTGAATATACATACATACAAAATTTCTCCTTCTTTCCCTTCTCTTTTCCCATATCCCAGTTGCCCTTTACCCTTGAGTACTTTTCTATCATTTCACAATGTATATTGTACCCCCTATTTGAAATTTACTCTTTCAGATTTTACACTAGTGAAACAATGGGGTGCTTACACATGCAGGTCTGATTTATTTCACTTATGAGTATGGTCTCTAGCTGTGACCATTTACCTATAAAGGCATCAAGTTTATCTTTCTTTATAGCTGTGTAATATTCCATTATATAAAAGTACACAATTTTCTTATCCAGTCCTCAGTGGATGAACATTTGGGTTGCTTCCACAATTTAGGAATTACAAATTGTACTGCTATGAACATAGGTGCACATATATCACTGTGGTATGACGTTTTTAGATCTTTGAGAAAATACCCAGAAGGTATTTTCTGGGTTGAATGAGACCTCCAGACCAGACCTAGTTTTCTGAGGAATCTCCAAACTGATTTCCACAGTGGTTTCACCAGTCTGCATTCCCACCAGCAATGGAGAAGGGTTCCTATTTCTCCACAACCTTGCCAGCATTTGTTATTGGTTGATTTCTTAATGTTAGCCATTCCTACAGGGATAAGGTGGAATCTTAATGTTGTTTTAATTTGTCTTTCTCAAATGACTAATGATGTTGAACATTTTCTCATGTATTTATTTGCTATTTGTATTTCATTATCTGAGAAGTGTGTGTTCAATTCAACTGCCCATTTTTGGATTGGGTCTTTGAATTTTGGGGAAGGGCAGATATTTTTTAATTTTACATATGTTCTAGATAGAATCCCTTTGTCTGAGGGACAGTCACCTAAATTTTTTCCAAGTTTGTGGGTTTTCTTTTTTGCTCTGCTGGTGATTTCTTTAGACGTGCAGAAACTTTTCAGTAGGATGAGATCCCAGTTGATGATTCTTTGAAGTGTTTCCCATGCAGTTTGGTTTTTGTTCATGAACTCTCTGCTTACCCCATGTCTTCAAGGTTTTTACCTACTTTCTATTCCTATAGAGTTAGTATTTCTGTTTTAATATTGAGATCTGTGAACTATTTTGACTCGAGTATGGTGCATGGTGATAGACTTGGGTCTATTTTCAGTCTGTGGCCATGAGTACAATTTGATGGTTCCTGGTGTCAGCCACTAAGTGTCTACCTCGTTCTGATGTGACATCTTTTTGCTGCAACAGTGTGTAGCATCAGTAAAAAAAGTGAGAGGATGACTGTCCCTGGGGTGATGTTGACAAAGAGGCCATAAGTTTTAGGCACACACTATTCCTGTGTTTCTAGTACTACATTTTGAGCCATGTTCTCAATTTCTCATGTAGTACCAGTGAAATTCCGTATTCATTGCCCTGAACAGTTAACTAGCTCAATTATTTATCCTGAATTGGCTTTTCCTGCATCTTCTTCACTTTTCCCAGTCCCCTGATTTTTGTTCCTTTGGGATTACTTTGTAAAATAAACCATGCTATACATGTTCTTGCCATTCTATTCTGAGAGAACCCAAGCTGCACAGGATAATTTCTTCTGAACTTAGTGGATGCACTAGTCAGGTTTTCCAGAGAAAAGATCCATATGATTTAACTATCCATCCATTCATCCAGCTAGCTCTTGATTTGTTATAAGAAGTTAGGATTTACAATTACAAAGGCTGAGAAGTCTTAAGATTTGTATATAAGCTGGGGCTTAGCATGGATAATCACATAGTTCCAGTTTGAATCTAAAGTCCCAAGAGGAAGGGTAGCTGGTTATAGAAATTCCAGATCACATTTAAATCTAAAGCCAAGAAGAGAGCAAACCCTCAGCTGAAAGAAAACCAAGTAGAGCTCCCTCTTACACAGCCTTTTGGCTCTGTTTAGATTTTCAGTTGTTTGCATTAAACTCAGCCACATTGGTGAGGCAGTTCCTCTGCAAAGAGAGCACACTTGCTCCCTGGTATGTCTGAGACATCCTCTCTCTTTCCACCAACAATAGCCAAGAGTCATGTCCCCTTGCCATGGTACTCATCCTCCTTACACTCAGTCTTTGCTTCCTTATTGCCTGTGATAAATGCTATGGTTTCTATCTGGATATCACTCCAAAACCTCATGCAGTCATAGGGTGGGCTTCTAGAATTCTTGCTTGATCCATAGTCCAATGTTGGGTGTATGGGTGTGAGGGTTATACTTGCCCTGGGGCAGGTAGTTTGTATACAATATAAGGCAGGTAAAGATTCCAATGCTGCTCCTCACTTTTTGGTCTTGCTGCTTTTGCTGTTTTCTGCCTCTGTGAACTGTTGCCCTCTCCCATGTGCCATCCTGCTTTGGAGCCAGCCAAGTATGAACTGAAACCTCCACAAACTGTGAGCTAAACAAATCTTTCCTTCCTTTAAAAAAATTGTACATATGTAATTGTTACATTAATACAAATCTGAATAGACCAAAACATGTTAACTTTGACAACTCTGCCACTAGAGACTATGGATTAAGGAAATGTGTATGATTATCAAGTTGACTAGGGGTGGATTGTAGTGGATTGACAATTGGTGGTCAACTTGTAATACCCAGTTGAACTGAATATGCACGGTGCTTGGAGTGGGAGGCCTACCTAAGGATTGTTTCCTGTAGCATAAGAGGAAGAACTAGGGGGCAGAAGAAGGCTATTGGGAGCTGAGAAAGGCTGTTGGGAGTTGATAGAAGCTGAGAGAAGCTGTAAGGAGCTGTTGGTTCCCTTAAAGGAGCTTCTCATTCTGAGTTTCCTGATGAACTTGGCTGCTTTCATCCTCCAAGAGCTTGGGACCTTGTTATCACTGAGAATGGCTTTTGTTCACTTTGGGGGAGCTCTGATCCTCACCTTGAGCATAGCTTTCTGGCTCTGGAGGGGAAGATGATGTACTGTTCTGTCTCCTGGAGAAGCTTGTCACGTTGGCTTTCCTGATGGGAACTTGGCTGTCCTGTTTATTGGAGGAGCTTGGGACCTCACTGTTGCTGAGGATGGCTGTGATACTTTTGGGGGGAGCTCTGGTTCTTGCCTTGAACATCACATGCAAGGCATTGTTATGGGCTCTAGGTCTTCAGCTGAACTCATGCAAGACATTTCCATGGGATCCAGGTTCTCTACTGGATTCTTTGTTCTTTAGTGTGTGGACAGATTTCCTACACTTTTTGTATATCATTCTTTGTGTGACTATTATTTATAATCTTATAAAATAGGTGTCCTGGATTATACTGTTTCTCCTTACAAAAACAAAAACAAACAAACAAACAAAAAAACTCAAACCAACACAAAAATGTCCCTCATGCAACAATCAGGCCAGGTGAATCCACTCTTTACCTTTCCTCTCCTTTGGACCACTAACTTCACAGAAAAAAAGAGCATTTAATTTACCACATATGGTGACTAAAGAAGCCCTCATGTGTTAAGGTTTTCTACCAAATTTTAGAGAAATTTAGTCTAGTAAGATTGACTTATTTATTTATTGTTGGGGAATTTCATGAAAAATTTCATATTATTTAGAATTATACCACATTTTTAAATAGAAAAAGAAATTTTGAAATTACCATAGGCTGCATTTATTGGAAAAATCCTCTGTAATCTCTTCTAGTAAACTAACTTAGTATTTAATGGATAACTTATGTGTCTGAAGTTGCATTCTATCTTTACATCTATCTCAAAATCTCCATCCATACAGTCAACAATGCCCAGTGCAATACATTAGTTAACTTGAATAAAAATATGTAAAACATTATTGCATCTCTAGTTTCTGTTCAGATTCTTCAGAATAGATGATGTATTATTTTGGAAGATTGCTTCAATTGTGAAAACAGGTAAAAGGAAATGAAAACATTATTAGAAAGTTTTGCAGGATGAGAATAAGAATCATCCAAGTACATTTGGAAACTGAGACCTTGGTTGGAAAGATTTTCACAAGCGCACAATTAATCACAAAATGTGCTACTTTTTCTGGTCAGGAATATGGGAAACTGATTGGGAAAAAAGACACTGACAGAGCTGATCCCAGATTTTCTCCTTCCTTGGAAGACATTAGAGGAAACAGTGTAGGTCAGAGAAAAGATACCTATTTCTGCTCCTTTATTTGTTCTTAGTATATATTTCAACAGGTGCTATGGTCTTGAGGTTTGAATTTTCTCTTCAAACACAAACCACTGTGAAGTGGGTTTTCTATTGTTTGACACATATGAAAGGTTTTTCCTAACATTGTGTGATTATCTTATTGATTCTAAAAATAATGCTTTTTATATTGCTATTTGCCTCTTCATTTTTGGGATTGTGAAGTTTATAAAACATCTATGGAGTGTGGTAATGCTTCAGTAAATGTGAATGTGAACAAGTGTGGGCAGAAAAAGCCACTGGACATTTCACTCTTGTCACCTTGCCTGTACAGTGATATAGCCACACATGTGACTTCTTCACATAGTTTAGAGAACCAATATTATAAAATTGAAGTTCCTTAGCTGTTACATAGTGAGGTTTAAAATCTCTCAACACAGATTCAGCAGAACAATTTTATGTTTTTGATCTCTATTTTTTACTCATGGGGAAGCATCTTCAACAGCTGGATATGTAAGGTTTTCTTCAAGATGTAACTTTAGGATTTTCAGCAGATTTTCATCATCATTTCCATAAACTAAAGTTTTCTCTATGTCTAGAGTTTTGATGTGATTCAGCTACCAACCTTGTGCCCTTGAACTGACCTGTAGTTTGATCACTAGTAGGTAGAGTACTACAAAACCCCACCCACACAGCAGGGACATCTTTGGTAGAATTTCAAAACAGTAGGTGAGACACAACTAAAATAGGTAAATAATATACTTACTCGATGCTTTATGAAGTGACTGGAGAACTGGAGTCATTGTTGTGACTAAACTTGACCATACACTTTAGAAATTTTTGGATCTGATTTGTAGAGGGAGTTTGGAAAGTTTTCAATATACAGATTAGAAAAGCCTTAGAATGTTGCAAGCAGATTTTGATGGCCAATTTTCATCAGTACCTACAATGTTGATATGTATGTGCATATAGTGAGACCAGGCTCAAGAGGTCTCAAAGAAGAATGAGAGAATTATTGGATAATAGACTAGAAGTATGTATGCTACATTGTGGCAAAGATTTTGTCTCTTCTGTGCATGTCCTAAATCTTTCCATGAGGCTGAATTTAAAAGTTATTAAGTAATTGAACTGATGGAGAATAATTCAAAGGAGCCCACTGTTCAAGCTGTGGCATGGGTATGCTGTTACTTTTAGTGATATCTACAGTCAGAATCAGGATAAAAAACACAGGTAAATAATGTATGAATTTGCAGCGTAATCAGAAAGGAAAGTTCTGTAATTTAACAATATGGAAAGTGTGATTGCAAAAAAGATTAGCACCACTGAAAATATTTCAAGTACTTTTCATCAGGATAACAGGAAAGACACCCTGAAATCATTTTAGGAAATGGAAAACCTTGATCATTATAAAATCAAGGTCATAAGAGGGAAAATTCTATTGAAAGACATTGAGAAGAGGTCCTCAGCATGGCCTGCTCAGTCAATGCCACTTAAGGAAGTGTTTTTCCTGCATCCAGGATCCCCAGGATGCAGACTTCTGATTGAGCCAGGAATAGAGCTGGCATTATCCACATTGGGTTTTTTTTTCAGTCATGCAGAATGGAAGAGTTATCAGATCACAGAATTTCTCATGTGGAATTTAGAATGCAGCTTAGGACACCAGCCAAAAAATGTGATGGGGTCACTGTCTGTCTTAGGAGCCCCTGAGATGGTGATGTGTAAAACTGTAAGAGTGGAGCCAAAGGTAGAGTGGAGATCCCAGGATGTTGGAAATGGCAAGAATGTAGGATGCCTACTGAAAAAAGCTGCAGGCTATGAGCAGGGTCCAACCAATAGAGAAGCCACATGGGCTGAAAATAACAGGCAACAGAGGTGGGTCTTTCCAAACCGTTCGGAGATTACATCTCACCACAACCTCCCCCAGATTCTAAACATGAATTTACAGAATTTGATGTTTGTCTTGCTGGGCTTAATTCCTGCTTTCATCCAATTTCTTTCTATATCCTTATTGTTTCTTTTTAGAATGAGACTATTTACCTTGTGCCATTGCATGCACAAAAAATTAATTAACATTTTATTATTATCATACTAGCTCATAGCTAAGAAATTGCCTAATGTCATAGAGGAATCTTTGGACCTACACTTTTTAGTGATACTGGAATTGTTAAAACTTTCTCAACTCGTGGAAATGGACTAAATGCATTTTACATAATGGGATGAGATGAGCTTTTTAAATGTCAGAATTCACATGTTATTGTTTGATCAAAAATATTCACCAAGTCTCTTGTGTTCAGAGATGGGACCTGATGTGAAGAGGTGAGTCATGGGTCTTATAATCTGGAAGAGTTTATTGTTGTCCTAAGCTCCTTCCTTCTCTCTCTGCTTCCTTGATGCCATGGGTTAAGGAGCTTTCCTCTCTCATTCTCTTCCACCATGCAATCCTTCTCTTGGTACCAGCTAATCATGGACTGAATCCCTTCAAACCTTGACCCAAATTAACCTTTGCCCTTATAAAATTGTAGATATCCAGAATTTTTCTCCCAGTGATAAAAAATCTTAATAATACAGAGAATATTCAAAGCAAGGTGATGAAAATGAACCATTCTGTATGACTAATAATGGCATTACCAAATTCTGAATCATAGTGGATAACAATGTGGCTGGATAAAATCCAGAAATATGTACTAGGACAGATTGAAATTGATATACAGGGACGCCTTACACATTTTTTGCTTTATTCTTTCAATGATTTGGAAAGCTCTTGATGAAGGATTGTACAGTATGGTTCTACTCATATGCTATATGTTTTCATACTTCAGACTGATTTTTAAGTCAAATTTTTGCGATTAATCCTTCTTTACATCTACTCTTTCAGCAAATATTTGACCTCTTTCATGTGAGGCTAAATGTGCCAATGTCAAAGAATAGTTTGAGGATATTTGCACTTCAACCAGAGATTATGGTGTTATTAGTCAGTTCACTGAATGGGAATCATACCTCAAAGAATACAAAAACACAAGTTCCTGTACCCCAGTGTCTTGGTTACGTTTTTCTCATTGCTGAGAGAAAATACCTGATACCCAGACTTAAGGGAGGAAATGTTAATTTAGCTCACAGTTTATGGAGGTTTCAGTCCATGCTCAGCTTGCTTCAAGGCAGAGTGGCACGTGGCAAAGGGCACCAGTTCATGGCAGTTGAAGGTAGCAAAACAACAAAAGCAAAAGGGAAGAGCAGTGGCAAACAGCCTCTTTCCCTCCCTTACATTGTATGCAAACTATCTGCCGCAGGGCGGGTGAAGCTCTCACACCCATAATCCCTGCACTGGACCATGGATCAATCATAAACTCTAGAAGCCCACGCCATAACTGCATGAGGCTTTGGGGGGACTTCCAGACTCAAACCACAACAACCACCAGGTGTCTCCATATACTAATATTCAGTTTTCTTGTCTGTTGACCAAAGGTTTATTTTCTGGCCATAGTCTCATGGAGGAGTTACCATGAGACATTGCACAAAGCTACGTACTTAGCAATTAGCACATCCTCTCTTTCACTTGTTTTGCTTTTTATATAAATAATAGTGAACAAAAGGATGCTGTTTCAGCATTGCTAATTGAAAATAATATGGAAGAGTTTATCTCCAACATGTTGCAAAACATTCTTCTCCCCCTAAAATATCATTCATATTCCTTTACCACTACTTTGTGATTTTATTATCTCTCTTGATGAAATTGTGAATGCCAGTTAAATCCATTTCTAGCTCAGTATCTGGCATAGAGGAGACATATGCAGGCTTATTCATTTGAATGAACTTCTGATGTTCACACCCAGTCAGTATCGAGAGGACAGATAGATTAGCCATGAAGGAAATAAATTAGTTTGTTGATAGCCTCAAAAGAGAGGAATCAGACCTAGAGATAAATTCTAAAAGTGGGGCTAAAGAAACCATTTATCTCACTCAAGGGTGATGTTAACAACAGAAGTTGTGCACTAGGTAATGTGTTTTCATATCTCCAATGGATGATTTTAACTGAGGTAACTACACACAGCATGGTGTTTCTCCCTACAGGGCCACAAAGAGATTATAACGGATTTTTTAATTCTAATAATTCAACCTTAAAGCAGATATAGCCGCTTTCCTCTTAACAGCACAATTACGGCTCCAGGAAGTATATTTCCCTGAATGTTACTAAAATTTTATAGTACTAAAAGTAGAGAATAGTAATGAGCAATTTCCAGTTTTCTAGAATGACAAGAAACTTCTGGGGCAAATTTAGACTCATCAATCTGAAAAAGGTCTCTTTTTGAGCTTCCATAGTAAATGCAAAAGACTGAAGGGACATATGTTGATTCTGTGCTCAAAAATACACTCTAGCATCTCTGGTTTCTACCATTATTCAGAATTTTTCTTTTTTAATTTAGAAAAGGGAACATAAAATTGGACTGCTGTAAAGGTGGGCAGTCACTGGCCCTCTCCTTTCAATAAGTTGAAAGCTTGAGAGGGAAAACAGGCAGCATCCAGCCTACCCAGATGCACTGCAGAGAGCAAGTTAAATCATAAGAGTGCAGCAAGAATGTTGTATACAAACCTCAAACAATGGTAATCAGAAAAAGAACTGAAAAAAAGCAAACACTGTCCAACAGTAAAATTTGGTTCATGCCAGTCCTTATCCAAGGTTCAGTCCTTACTTAGTATTTTTTCACTTTCACCTTTGATAACCTCATTCTTTCTCATGTTTTGAAACATTTGCTTATGGCCACAATTCTCCTATCTGTATGTCTTATTAGGGCCAGTCCCTGAAATTCAAATTTTCGTGGCTAACTCCTTGCATGATGATTGTACTGATTTCACAAAACTTGTCAGCACCTCAAATATAACAAGGCCAACTTGATTCTTTAAAAGGATCTTAAAGATTATCTCTTAAAATTGTTTAAGATTACTTGAAACTTTGTATTCATTCATATTTTTTTTTTCTTTCCAGTCAAGGAAATGGAGCCTCACTTGACCATTCTGACCCAAATATAAAATCAAGGATCGTTATTATACCCCGTCTATTTTGTATCCATATATCTAACCCTTCCTTCACTGTGTTCATTCTACTTCAAAAAATGTGCTGTGAATCTCTTCACATGTCTTTGCTTTATCTTTCATTTTTATCACGGCAATATCCCAATTGAATTTTCTCTATATGTCCACTTTCACTGCTTTGTAATCAATTCTATGTTTCAGAGCTTAAATATTTTATAATATAAAATCTTTTATACTAATTTCCTGCATATATTCCTCCAAAAAATGAAGATGTTTTCACTTAAACTGTATTCAAAAACATTGTGCGACTCTTGTGTTTCTTGTAACCTGTGCGTTGTCTAGTTTTTATGGTCGCCATTAATCAGTGTCCTCGTATGCTTCAACAACAAGGGCTTCCTTATTCATCTTTTTTCTTGCTTCAGTGACTGCTTGGCTTGCAGTCCTTCTCTTGATAATTCTCCTGATACATTCCTTCTCCTGACAATTCTCCTGATAATCTCCTCCCTGCTTCACTATATGGTGGGCTCCTAATCCAACATTCCTCAGCATACACCATGGGTGATCAAATGATACAATGAATATTTAAATTAAAAAAAAACCTAGTAAAGAACATATTGCCAAGTGCATCTGGACAAGCATGTTATATTTTTAGGTGTTTTACTGGCAATATGTTTTTAGTTAATAAATTATTTTAGCATAAATATTCACCAAATTTTATTTATCACCCTTCATGGGTCAACTTTTATAACAATGTCTCTTAACTTAAAAGTATCGTGTTGCTCCTTATCCACCCTGTTCACTAAATCTGCCACCATGAGTCTTCTGGCTTTTTTGCAACATCAAAATGACTCTGCAAGTAAACATTTTAAATCAATTCAGAACATTGACGCAGCTATGAAAGTGCAGTAAAAGACAGGAAAAGAAAAAAAAAATTTCTAGAACTGCTTCAGGAAATGGCAAGATTAATGGGATAAATGTTTCAAGTGAGAAAGAGTATATTGAGGGCAATTAATGGCAATACATCCTTTGCTGTAATTATTTTTCAGTTAAAACATGCATGGCAAATTGTGATCACACCTTGTACATCATCTATTCCAAGAAGTTGACTATGACTACCATTTTCATTTAACCTTGTATATATCAATATTAACGATCTCCACCAATTGTTTCCTTCACTGCCTTTATCACCAAATTCATGGAATTAATTCAACATATAAATTTGCCAATGTACATGACCTGAAGATTTTTTGTCACACAGCAAGCACTTCTCATAGTTTTGAAGCACCATTTATTCACTGAATGGAAGAACAAGGGACTATATGTTATTAGTTTGGGAAGCTTTCCTTAAAAGAATACAACTTTTATTCAGTGAGAGCATATTTCCTCTTCATATTGTGTTCAGTGTGTACTTTCTTGGTGAGGAAATTCCCAGGAGACTTTCTGCAGCAGAGCTCATTCTCTTGTGTGCCCAATCCCAGATTTACACTGTCCCTTCCATTCATCCTATGGAAAAAGACATAGAAGGACTTCTATGTGCACAAATACCACAGGGCATGCTTGGAACTCAATGCCAACTTCCTGTCTCACTCTGGACATACCTGTCACATGGCCCATGGACCAAAATCACTGCTAAGATAGCTTGGAAATGCTATGACTCTCTGAGCTTGGAAGGCGATGGCAAGAGTTTGTTGAGAAAATTACCATTGCTGAAATAAAACCTTAATCTCAGGGCATAACATTTTGTGCCCCATCTCGAATATTCCACAATTTTAAACTTATGATTAGTCAGTGTCATAGTCAGTATCTTAGTCAATATCTAGTGAAATCATAGTCTGAAGTAAAACTATTCATCAATCATTTGGCTATTTTTCTTATATATTCCTGAGCACTGTTTTCTTAAAAGTTGTGTGTGCACATGTACATGTGTGTATGTGTTTTGTTAGGTGTCATTTGAGTATCAAATACCTGCATAGTAGAATACAAACTTTAATTTTTGTTTAGAGTTTACTTTGATTTTATGAAGCATAAAATAAATGAGGACACTTCTTGCTAAATCTGCCTATCCTAAACAAAAATTTAGAGAGGACAAGTATTAAATCAAGTCTTTAAGAGAGGGCTTCTTTGAGTTATTAAGTTCAGGCTTAGTGTCAACAAACATTCATTCATTAGGCTCTTAGAAAAATGTACCTTCAGTTGCTCAGGTGTAATATCCTCCTCCATAATAGCATTCTCTCTTTCTGGAGTAGTTTGGTGATTGCATGGGCATGGCAGGACTTACTGGGCAGGGACACAGCTTTTTCCAACAAAATGTATCACTAAGTTTCCTGCTAAGAGGTACGAATGAATAAAGGGTCAAGAAAACTAAAAGTAGAAAGCAATTCTTTTCATGTTCTACTGTTTCTTGTCTCTTAAAGAAAATAGAAGTTTCCCTTTCAACCAAAAAAGATCAGTTCTATGAAACTATCTTGGTAACTCTAATTATAGTGTTTGTGACCCAATGGAGCCCTGAGTGAATCTGTAAAATGTAATTCTTTACAGACACTCTAGGATTTTATAGCTACTTTGGGGTATATTTCAGCCCCTTTGGTAAATATAGTCCATTACTGACTCTCTAAGAACTGAATTATAGTAATGCAATTTTTTAAACTTATGAAATGTTTTGTGGCAGAAATTAATCCTAGGGCTCTAAATTATACCCAAGTCTTGATGGATCACTACTATTTCTATTCTCTTGATTTCTTAGAGGAGTTTAAATAAGCTCACTTTTGCTTTTTTCACATAATTTTATTTTAGCTACTTTCCCCCTGTGTGACTTCCTTTACAATAAAGTTATCTTGTGAACCCATTAGTAATTCACTGATAGATCCTACCGGACTCCTGAGCACTTAAGCATATTTACAACGGTAGAACTGGAGAGAAAAATATGGACAGAAAATGACTTGATCTTTTCTGTAGAGATATAATAGGATGAGACCATGCTTTTTCTCCACTGATCATGAGACCAACCAAAGAGAAAATAAAGGGATCTAGAGAATTAAAAGTATAGGAATTCTAATCTAATTAGTTGTAACTCAACCTAAAATTAGTGTAAGGAATTTATTTGGACATAGTCTAAATATACAGATATATAGAACAAAAAAGTTGTAGCAGAATCTGTGTGTATTGCTACATATATAAGGTGATAGGTAATGATAGTAACCAAAAGATGTACCTTCATGAAATATTTTCCAGTTATTTTATAATCTATGAAAAACCATTTCCTATTTCCCAAACCTCCAAATATCACCACGCTGATGATTAAGCAATTCAAAAGCCACTATACTGACTTTGTAGCTGTGGGCTTTCTCTTACCCTAACCAAGAGGTCTTGAAGTGCCAGGAAGAAAAAAGCTCCTTAGGCACTTCTCAGCCAGCCTTAACAAGTAAAGATAAACTTGATGCATATTGTACAATTTCTCCCCTAGGTTCCATCAGAAAAATGATTCTGTTGTCCAAGGAAGAGTCTGCTCATTAAAACAGCACCTGCATTGACTTCTCCTCTACTTATTATCACTCCTATAACCCCTGTCAGTGTTTCTAGGAACATTTTTGAAAGAAATACTTGATACACAAGTTTTTCAGCACTACTTATTTTAAAAGTGACTTATCATTACTGTAAGTTCCTTTCATCCTTGTCAAAAATCAGTTCTCAGTAAATGTATGGATTTATTTTGAGGTTATGTTTTTCTATTGGTATATGTGTTTTTTATGCAAGTACCATAACATATGGCAAATAAACTTCATAGAATGTTTGAAGTAAGGTAATGTGGAGTCTCCAGCTTTTGCTCAGAATTGATTCAGTTTTAGGGGAAATTTCATGAATCTATAAATATTTTAAAATGTTTCTATTTCTACAAAAATAATATTTTGATAGCTATGGTATTAAATCTATAAATTGCAAAGGACCACATGAACATTTTAACAATATTATTTTCTCTGATCATGAACATGTTATACTTTCCCATTGTCGCACTTTGTATATCCTCTTCAATTCCTTCCATTAATGTTATATAGTTTTCATTGAAGAACCTTCACCTACTTTGTTAGATTTATTGTTAGTTTTTGTCTTTTTTGTTTACTTGTTTTGCTTTGCTTTCATAGATACTGTATAGCTAGTCTATCAAGTCCTATTGGTATTACAGGAATAATTTATACTGTTACCTAACATAGCAGAGTGATTCTAATTAATAACAATATATTACACATTTCAAAGCAACAGAATTTTAATGTTCACACAAAATTAATTCATGAATGAGGTGACATATGTGCTGATTTACTTAATTTGATCATTATATATTGTATAGGTGTGTGAAACTATTACATGTGCATTATAAGTATGGACAAATTTTATGAACCAGTACAATTTAGTAATATCTCCTGTATACTGTTTATTCACATTGAGCATGGGATCAGTATTTTAAATAGCCAAAGGTTTAAATTATAGCATACCTGGAGGTATATTATCAAAATTTATATTCATCTGACTCCGTCATTCTCTCAACAATTTCACAAAAATAATATGATACTTGACATTTAATTTTCTTTTCACTTTGAATTCGCTAAATCTTATGCAGTTGTTTATTGCCACTGTGATGTGTTGTCAGATATAGCAAAAAATACAGTCGATTCAATTAAATTTGAATTTCAGATAAGCAAATATTTATTTTTGATTTAAATATCTACCATTTAATATCTGTGAAGTATTGATGCAAAATTTATACTTTTGTCTGTCTGGAATTCTAACGTTATTAAATATCTTGTATTGTATCTGGTAATCTTCACCTGAAAACATTTTCGAAATCACAGAATTAGAAATTTTCCAGTATAGTTTGTCATTAGGTAAAAAGTCCAATAATATCCTTACATTTTTTCATCTTACCATTTACTTAGTCTTCCATTTCAAAACCTTTAATATTATCTACCTTTTCTTGACAAATGTTCTCATGTAAGGGAATTAGCATTCTGTTCCACTGTTCTTATAAGACAGGCTCCAGGATTTTTTATACACCGGGTACATGAAGCTTCCCCTAATTTATTTTAAATTGGTATCTGGCTATAACCTCAACAAACATTCCTACCTTACAGAGTTGTACAAAATCATACTTTACTTGTAGTTAGTAACTCTAATATGTAAAATTTTAAAATCCAGTTTTCTACCCTACCTTATTGTGAGGCATATGTTATTTTCTACTTGGGACCTACAGAAGAAAGAAAATGTAAGTTTATTTAGAAGAGAATATTTCTAAGAGAGGAGAATATAGTAAAACAACCACACACTCTTGATATCCTTCATTAAGGTCCAACCTAGTGTCTCAACTACTCTACTATTATTTTGCTGGCAAAAAGAATTTATCTTTTACATCACAGAAGGAAGTGAAATGGGAGAGGTAAATGTTATAGTTGTCTAGATGTCCCAAAAAGCCTCATATGATCATAGATGTTTTTTCAGAAGTAGCTAGATCTATAGTGTGTGATCCTGGGAATAATTCATAAAGTAATGTTAGTGATTAGGGGTATGACTGCTACCACCATAAGTAGTCTAGAAAAGATATAAAAGATAGAACACTGTGGTCATCCCTTGCTTCTTTTGCTATCTTCCGCATGCCATGAACTATTTCTCCTCTGTGATGCCTGCTTTCCACCCAACCTGTACTGGAGCCAGCTGATTAAAAATAAACTTTTCCTGCCTTTACTTTGGGTATCAGGCATTTTGTATCAGCAAAGACAAAAGTAACTAATACAGAATTTGGTACCAGAAGTGGGGTCATTACTGAGACCACATCCAACAATGTGGTTCAGCGTCCTTTGGGACTGGCTTGTGGGAAGAGCTTGGTAAAGTTTGGCTGAAAAAGTAAAGCTGGAGTGCCATAGGCTGTACTTGATAAGAGATTCATGTCAGAGCTCAGATGACAGAGGCTAAAGGAAATCCTACTGGTAAAGGTCAGGCTTAGTAGGTGTCCACTGGAAAGGATAGCATTGGATGTTGGACTCCAGCTGATGAGTGTTACACCTTGGCAGAAAGTTTGTCTGTACTTTTCACATGTCCAGAGACTTTACCTGAGACTAATATCAAGGGCAATAGACTAAAATAATATTTGAGTAGAAACTTCAAAGCTGTCTAATATTGAGGCATTGGGAAAGCTAAAATTGGGGGATTTTACCCAGATTTTTTTTGAAACTATAGTGCAAAGAGTCCAACAGAATGATTCAAAATGTTGGGAGTTTGGCCACAAAGGAAGCTCCAGCAAAACTGTGGCCTGCAGAGATGAAACAGAGGCAAAATTGAGCACTGCAAAGAGCAGCATGAAAAAGCCAAGTATTTCAGAAGACAACAGAAAATATGACCTGAGGACATCACAAGAACTAACAGAACACCAGAATTTCTATCTTCAGAGCTGCAAAGCTGAAGGACTTTGCATTGAGATGAGAGCCCCATGTTCTAGAATGAGGGTGGTCTAGGGAAGTTTTTCTCACTTTTGATTTACAGGTACTCAAACCTACAGCAAAGAGAGAAGAAAAACTAGCTACTGTTGTAGCTGATGGAAGACCTTGGCATTATTCACATGGTGCTAGTTTTAGGTGCATACAAGAGTTGTCAGGTCAGGAAGGCTTCCACCCAGATTTCAGAAGGCCAGATTTCAGAAGAAGGCCTGGGAGTCTAGGCAGTGTGCCTGTGAGAGGGCAGTGTGTGAAGCTGTGAGCGTGAAGCTGAAGGTACGGGAGAGGACCAGAAGTTTGCAGAAACCAGGAATGTGGAACATCTGAGGAAAACTGTGAGGGGGAAGCAGAACCAACCCAAAAGAGGAGCCATGGGAGCTACAAAGACCAGATGTCACATAAAAGTAGATCCACCCAAGCCCTTTGGAGTTCACAACTTGTCAGAATATCCAGAGATGATGGACATGGAACTGCAGATTTAATATTTGACTTGCTGGATTTTGGACTTGCTTTTGTCCGATTCCTTTATATCCCCTATTTGTACCTGTTGGAATGGTAATGTTGATCTTGTGCCATTGTATGCTGGAAGTGTTTAACTTACTTTTCATTTACACAGGGGCTCACAGTTGAGAATTTGCTTTCAATCTCAGAGGAGACATGGGACTTGGACTTTTCAGCAATTTTGAAGCTCTTAGAACTTTAGGAACACTTGGAGATGGACTAAATACCTTTTGCATGAAGGAGTGTACATGAGTCTGAAGGATTAGGAGTGGAATGTTACAGTTTGTGTCTTAATGTAACCTAAAGCCTCATGCAGTCATAGGTGGGGCTTTTTCGGAGGTGTCTACATCTAGTGTGTGTGACACTTACATTAATGCATGCTGAAATGCTAGGGTCAAGGGGTCTTGATTAAGAGTTTGATGGTAAGTATCCTGGATATTACATAAGCGATAGAAAGAGCTATGGTCATCCTTTACTTGCTTTGTTATCTTCTGCGTGCTATGAAATTGTTTCTCTTTTGTGATGTCTGCCTGCTGTCCACCCTGATTTGGAGCCAGCTGATTATAGACAGAAATCTCTACAAACTGCAAGCTAAATAAATATTTCTTCCTTTAACTTTGGTTTTTGGTTATTTTGTCTCAGTAACAAGTAAAATTACTTAGACAGTAAAGATTTTTTTTATCTTTCTCAGACTTTGAATTATTTTTTTGTTTGTTTGTTTGGCTTTTTTTTTTTTTTTTTCCTGATACTGGGAATCAAGCTCACAACCTTGTGCTTGCCAGTCAGGTGCTGTGCTGTTAAGCTAAATCCCCAGCCCCAGACTTTGAATTATTAATATCACTGTTCCTTTTCTTTCATCCTCATCAAAATATCACCAAGACATTATTCATACCTATAAAAACAGTGAGTGAGGCTTATTCATCTTTCAATTAGATGGAAAACTAGTAGAAAGAAGGGAGACAAATAGATGATTGCTTAAGGAACTGTGATCAGTTCTGGTTACTAAACTTTAAGAAAATTGGACAGATTCTGGACTCTCTACAAGTTATTAACCAGGATACTTAATGATCTAGAAGCAATACCAGACAATAGGTTTGAGAAGATTTACTTGGAAAAGAGAAGGCTCCAGAAACACAGAGCTCTTTTGAGACTTTTGAAGTTTTGCTGTAGGAGATATAGGCCTCATCTTGACAATAAGGCCCAACAAGATAAGACAAAAGATAGATTATTTATTCAGTAAAATTTATGGAATTTCTATGGTGCTACATATGCATGCATGCATAGATTTTCAAATATCAATAAGAAAATACGTCTGCTCTCATGAGCACTTCAATACAGAGAAGACAGGTGGCATAGTGTGTACCTTAATATCCCCCAAATGTCTCAGGTGCCCATTGGCATGGCTTTTGCAAGGTGATTGAATTATGAGGGCTTACAGTTGACTTCTTGTTAGGAAGGGAACTCTGGTTAGAAGCTCTGGGTCACTAGAGGTGATCTTTTTTCCCCAGTGGCAGGCCCTTGCACCATGCCTTGGAGCCAGCTGACTTTAGACTGAGACCACTATAAACTGTGAGCTTAGACAAACTTCTCTTTAAATTTGTGTGATTGGTATTGTGAAGCAGCAATGAAAAAGTGACTAAGACAGATTTTAGTATCAAAGTGGTGGGGGTTGTGGCTGTGACACTACCTGATCTTGTGGTTCAGAAGCTTTTGGACATAGTTCATTGGAGGAGTTTGGAAAATTTTGGGAATGCTGGCCAGAGAAGAAACCCTAGAGTGTTGTCACTTGAACTTGATGGGAGAATTTGGTCAGAGCTCAGATGATCAGAATCTTGATAATTATGCAGGTGGTCAAGACCAGAATCCATGTCTTTCAGGTAAAAAGCACTGCATTGCCATTTGGACTTCAGGTTACATGTGCTATGCTATGGCAGAAAATTTATGTACATTTTTGCGCATGTTCTGAGGCTTTTCAGGAGAATGAGATTAAAGGTAGTGGACTAATTGACCTGGAGGAAGAAATTTCAAGGCAGTCCTACATTCAGGCTGTATCATTTTCACTGTTTTCTGATTTTAGTGAGATATACTGTGGAAGGGCCTGAGGATATAGCTCAGTGGCATAAGCGCTTGCCTGGCAAGCCTGAGGTCATTAGTTCGATTACCGGTACCAAAAAAAAAAAAAGTAAAAGAGAGATATACTGTGGAAGACAGAGTAAATTCCCACAAAGACAAAATATAATAGAGCTCAGTTGCTGAAATGATTCTCATTAAAAAGGAGCCAAGTACTTTACAAAAGAACACAGAAAAGATAATTGGTGAGCTTCAGAGAGACAAATAAAACTTTACCCTTTGCAAGTTCAACTTGCAAAGGTGAAGGATTTTCTTTGAGAAGAGTGCCCCAAGTCACAGTGCCCTAAAAGGAGAACAGCAGTCTAACACACTGATTCCCTAAGGTTCAATTTTCAGTGCTCAGCCATTCATGCACTCAAAAGCTGGTGCAGCCAGGATTCTAGTGAATCTGACTAACATTTTAGCTCATGACAGACATTGGCATCATCACGTGCTACTGATTGTACAAGCATGAAGAATGCAAGAGGTATGCGGTCTGAAAGTCTTCCACACAGATTTCAGATGAAGGCCAGGGAGGCCAGACAGTTTATCCTCGAGAGGGAAGAGCATGAAGCTATTAGAGCGGGGCCAAATATGCAATGGATACCCCAGAAAGTTGGAGAAACCAGGAATATGGAATGCCTAAGAAAACCATAAGGAGTGAGCAAAGCCAGCCCAAGAGAAAAACCATGACACCTGTAAACACTAGCAATCCCATAGGGGAAGGGCTACTCAAGCACTTTGGAGTTCACATGTTCTCACAACTTATCCTGGGTGTTGAACATAGAACAAAGTGGTTAATGTTCACTCTGCTGGATTTTGTTCTGGCTTTGGACCCATTGGTTTTTACACTAATTCTTTCTGGAGTGGGAGTGTGTCTTCCATGTATGTAGGTTGGCAGTTTAACTTTATTTTTTATTTATTCATTTTTACAGCTAAGAATTTGCCTTAAATCTTAGTGAAGACTTTCAACTTGGACTTTTCAGCAATGCTGAAACTTTTAGGATTTTGGCAACTCCTAGAGATGGATTAAATCTGTTTTGTATAAAGAGATGTACATGAGTCTTCTGGGGGTAGAGGCAGGAAGTTATTATTTATATCTATATATACCCCTCCAAGAAGATCATGCACTCATAGGTGGTGATTTTGGAAAGTTATTGGATTATGGGGGCTTATAGCAAATTTGCTGTTAGGATTTGGGATCGGGTTTGAAGAGTCAGGTGACTGAGATTGATCTCCCTCCTTAGTTTGTCCCTTTAAATGAGGTAAAATGCTGTTTCTCTGTGGCATGCCTTTCCACTGTGTTGTTTTTGCCTTGGAGCCAGGTAACTATGGACTGAACCCTCTACTAACTGTGAGGGAAAATATATCTATTGTCCTTGAAAGTCATAGGTATCAGGTATTATGTTTCAATGAAGAGAAACTGACTAAGAAAACAGAAGAATATTGCTTCAGTTACTGAATTCAAGGGAAACACAGAATGAGGGAATTTTATATATAAAAAAACACTGAATCTACTTGAAGAGGAAATAGATAGAAACCTCGAAGACCTAGGTATAGGTAGAGACTTCATGAACAAAAACCAAACTGTGTGGGAAACATTTCAAAGAATCAACAACTGGGTTCTCATCTTATTAAAAAGCTTTCACACATCAAAAGAAAGCACACAGTGAAAAGCCAACCACAGAGTGAGAAAAATTTTAGCCAATTGTCCCTCAGGCAAAGCACTATATCTAGAAAATATAAAGAACTGAAAAAAATAAAACCCCCCAAATTCAAAGGCCCAATCCAAAAATGAGCATCTGAGATGAAAATGCACTTCTCAAATGAAGAAGTACACATAGCAAATAAATATTTGAAAAAATGTTCAACATCATTTGTCTTTCAAGAAATGCAAATTAAAATAATGCCTAGTTTCCATTTCACTCCAGAGAGAATGGTTATCATCAGGAAATTAACCAACAACAAATGCTGGAAGGGCTATGGGGAAGAAGACACCCTTCTCCACTGTTGGTGGAGTGCAGACTGGTGCAACCACTGTGAAGATCAGTGTGAAGATTCCTCAAAAAACTAGAATTAGAGGTCCCACTCAAACCAGCTATGTCTTTTCTGGTATTTTCCTAGAAGAACTAATGTATATACATATATAAAATAGTTAAGATAGTCATGTTACTAATTTCTCTTAGGTCACTGAAAAGAAAGATTTGCACTTAAATTGTTCAATTTTTCATGCCTACATCTTGTAATTTGAATACCTACTTTGAAGATGGCAATACATGAAGTATTAACCATTGTTACTCTCCTACTATCTTGTCTTGAAATTTTTGTCATTATTTTTATTGTTTATTCCTCTTTAAAATAAAAAATAAAATAAAATAAAAGAATATTGGAATTTTATTGCTCATCCCATTACACAGGACTTTTCTTCACGTGATAGGAAAAAAGCAAATGCATAAATCTTTCCTTTACTCTAAGCCCTATCTTGGTGTCATGAACTCATCCACGCACAACACCTAGTTCTACGTCCTGGACAATATTAATATTATTTAGGTTTATTACCTATATGTCCCAGGATGAATACACTATGGAAGATAAGTCTTACGAACATCAAATGAAAGGTTTCTTTTGCAAATATTATTAGAAAGAAATGAATGATTACATTTCCAATGTTTGTGATCCTAAGGATCCTATGGGACATTTGCCATAGTCTAGACACTGAGAGAAGCTTCATGGAGGAGGTCAGATTCAGTAATGACTTAGAAAGACAGAATGAGATTTATTAGGTGAAAGGAATTAGGAGATTGCTGTGGCCAGCACAACCTAAGCAAGAGTAGATAGCTAAGGATGCTTGAGAAACACTCCATGGTTCACAGTATAAGTCATCCCCTGTGGTGGTGTTTTGGGAATGAAAACTTGCATGCTATGTAATTAATGCCCACTGATGGACTAGGAATATTTCTAAGGAAAAAAAGAGGTTGGTATGTGGTTTCTTGGTATAATAGTTATGCTAAGCCCATTGGTCAACACACACAGTAAAACTTTTGCATGTATGTATAATCATATATAAACATTTGTAATACATATATAATATGGATATATATCCATCGTAATATGATGCATACAAAATATTTAATAGATATATGCTTTACATATATTTTACATGTAGAAATTGTATGCCTCATAGATATATACACACAAATGAAGGTCAAATTATAATAAGAATCTGCCATTCATCCTGATGCAACTATGAGAACTGACATTGCTGGAGAAAAGATGTTTATTTAGAAACTAAACTTTGAAAGAAATACGAGTTAGCACTGAAAACCACTCATACTGGGGACATATTCTGTCACATAAGAAGTTATCTGTGGTTCTTGATAAAATGCTAATTTTGTTTCTTTTTGAGTATTCACATTATCTACCTAATGAAATAAATAGGAAAATATGTTTTGTATGATGATATATATATATATATAGGCATATCTTATAAACAGTTTCCTTATACACTTGCTTATTTAATAGGTATGACATTAATCCTTGGATAATTTACTGACATACAATGGATACAGAAGTAAGAGTGTTCAGACCAAAGAGACAGCTGCACAGCGCCTCAACCCAAGAGGGCTTTTCCAATTTGCAGGGACTCTGACAGGCAAATCATCAAAGAGGGGTGAGGTGGCTTTCCTCTCTGGGTGACTTTACAGCTGCCCTTGCAGTGACAATCTGATCACCTTCTTTCTCTTCAAGTGCACAGAGGAGCAGGGCGTGCAGGATGAGATAGGGAAAGTGGATTTTGACAAGGTATTTTGTGGATTTCAAAAGGCAGATCTTCATTCCAGCCTGGTGGTTCATCTGGATTTATAATCTCTCCATTATAAGAAAATCAAAAGAGGTCATTTGGGGAGGTTTTTATCTACTTCTGTAGAGTCCTTATGAAACATTTATTAGTTTTCTGATGATATCACACCAAGCTTTCTTTGCCATTCTTCTTCGCCAGCTATGCCCTTCAGAGGTGCTCGGCTTATTCCAATTGATGGCAATACTACTCCTAGAGGTTAGCTTAATACTGGTGATGGCGTGCATTGTTGTAAATCTTCCAACTTTCTGAAACTGCTAGTCCTGAGTTTATCAAAGGCAGTGTCTTAATTTTGGATGTTAATATTGTGCGGCAATTTCCTACTTTGCAATTAATCCTAGATAGGAGATAACATACAAACCTTGTTGCTAATTAGATGGTCTCTTTTACTAGTTCACGTATTAGTTCAGGATTCAACGTTTCTGCATTTCAATCACTTCATCCATGTTCAAGATAGAGTCAGAGCTCCCAGATTTGTCTTGTGATGCAGAAGCAACATGTTTGCAGACATTTTATAAATACCGAAGAGCTATTTAAATATCAAAAAGATATGATTAATACTAGTCAAATAATTTTCCACATATTTATTATTTACCACACACCAGACCACTTGCATCTGCAATGCTTCTGTTACAAAGATTATTAATATTGTAAATACTTAAGATTTCAGAAAAGAAATATCAAAACAACATGTTTTTATTAAGGTAAGTCACAATAACTATATCAACAGAATACTGTTGGAAATCAAGCATAACAAAAAAGAAAAAGAAAAATTAATTGAATATCTTCCATGTACCAGAAAATTAAAATATCATTTCAGTTTTTTCATCTAATTAGTCATTCAGTCGATCACATTATTTCTATTTAATGTTTGAAAAAAAGACTGATGTTCAGGAATATTAATCAACCTACCTAAGGTGAATGAACAGAAGTTGGAATAAGTTATATCACATTTCATATGTATTCTTTCCACACCACACAATAATTTTAATTGTGCTTATCTTCTTTATGTGATATAACACCATAACAATCTCTTTCCCCCTCTTCACACACACACACACACACACACACACACACACACATACAAACACACCTGGGCATAGTTTTTAGGCAGTTTCTCCCTTGTGCTAAAATCTCAGAGTATTGAATTTACTACCAAAAGAAAGGGGCTTTGCATGCTGGAGAGATGTGAAATTACAAAGTTTAGAGAGATAAATGTGGATGACTAAACTTCAGTGTGACACTGAATTCGCAAGGATTCAATTTAGTATGTTTTCTTAAAAATAAAAGTCTGTATTGAACCCAGAGCTTTCTACATGGTCCTGCACAGCTAAGAGAGAAGGCAACATAGGAAGGTCTTGGAGCTTTGCAATACATAGTGTATATTGGCCTGGGCGCTGCTGCATGTCTGTACAATGCATATTGGTCTCAAACACAAAGTAATGCACGCCATCTACAGCTGGCTCCTGTGCTTGGCTACTGTTGGGATTGAGAAAGTCAAGTCCCAGATTTGGCAGATGAGATGAATGTGTCAAAACCAGCCACATATTCCAGGGTGAATTTCACTGCCCCTGTGGCACACTGTCCCCTTTTCACTGGAATCATCTTTTGCTCTGTTCACAGGACAGGCAGCCTTCAGCATGTCCTGTGCTCTGGGACTCAGGAGATCAAGTCAAGTTCTACTTTCCACACCGGCCTCAGCAGAAACAGCTGCTAGTGTATCTGGCTGAAGACTTTGTTTCACCCATACCCCATCCACTCAGGTCAGGAGAGGTCTTTTCCTGACCCCTGCCACAAGAGCTAGCTCCCCAAACCCTGCTTCTACATCAATTTGCTCCATAAATTCCAATGACCTCGAATGCAGGCCACTCAGTGGATAATGCACCAGGCTTTCACCTTCATGACTTTGAAGTAGTTGTGTTTTCATCCATAATAAACTTTTTCTTTTTCCAGAGTTCAAGCACATCCTAGACAAGTACTTTACCAGTGCACTACAATCTCAGACACCGATAAGAAGCTTCTGTTAAAAACCAAGTTGCATATTTTTTTCTTTAAATCCACTTTGTGTAAAAGGCACAGAATAAATATTTGTTGACTAAAATAAAAATACGCCCTAGAGTTGTTACTTTAACAATATTGTCCAGTTCTTATTTGGACAGTGAAATGAATATAACATTTTACAGAATTTCCCACAAAATCTTGGCTTTTGCCCTTTTAAGAAAATTTTACTCTCATAAAGTCAGATAGAAAACTTCTGTCTTCAGCTGCTGATGTATAAAATCTGTTGCTCTGGATTGTAGGTGCCTAGTTTATTCACAAAAAATAATATAAAGATTTGCCTTTCAAGGATACAACGATTACTGAGGAAATATATTTGTAAAAATAGAACATTTATACCGACTTTAATCAATCTCAAGAACTGTTTTAATGCACACCACCACATATTCATTTAATGCTCTAAGCTGCCATATAAAATCATATTTTCATGCCCCAAAACAAAGCACAGAGGCATACACAGCCAATAAACCCAGGGTATGGACATTAGAATCAGGTGCTCTGACATCAAAGTGAAATTTTAAAAAATCACTAGGAAAATAGAAGGAAATCTAAACAAAATATGAACTTTAGTTAACAACAGTGTATCGACATGGCCTCATTAGTTGTGATGAAGAAACCATATGAGGAGTGAGTAGTAGGAGAAATGGATTCTGGGAAGTGTGGGGAATCTCTGTGCCATCACTGCAACTTTTCTGCAACACTAAAACTTTTTAAATGAAAGATTTGCCTAAATTTTAAAAAGAGAAAGAGCCATGAAAATAGTAATTTGCCCAATATAATTTATACAGTGAACATGTATAGCTGTGATACATAAGCATATAAATTCATAAAGAATAACCTAGAAGTATATTTTATAATATTTAAATATTTATAATTCTTGGCTCCATATTTCTATGGCATCTAAATATTTTACACATTTACAGTGTTTTAGTGGGGTTCTTTTATGCCATATTTATTTTTAGTCAATGAAAATAAAATAATAACAACATAAAAAGTCATATTTAAAAATGTACACAGAGGGTAAATAAAAGAAGTTTTCCAGGAAGCAAGAATATTGCAAATAAAAACTCAAAGTTTTCTACATAAATTATCCAAAGTTTGGACAATTAGATGAAAGCTTTCTTTTTTGTGCCTACATATTACTTATGTGCTATTTACGAATCTTCAGGCCACTTTCCTATCTATCAAGTTTTAATCATAAGCTCAGGTTGCCTCTCACATCCCGTCTATTCATGAAGCATGGTCTGATGAAATGTGGCAGACATGGTGGAGGGGTAGGATGAAACCAAGAACCATCAGTTGCCATGGGCAGTGGTAGGAATTCTCAGTCATGGATCCACTAGAAATCCCCTTGCAAAAACAGGTGTACTTTTCAAAGTCTTCAGTTATATCTGAGATAGTGCCATAAAAACTGCACGTGAACAATCACAAGCCTTTGCAGATCTCTCTTTGGGACTGCAAGTTCATGAATTATTCATATTTATGCAGATTTTTCACCTGTGACAGGTGTAGCGTGGGAAATTTTCCTAATATGTTAAGAAAAATACTCATAATACCAGTAACAGATGTAAATGACATCTTCCTGTCAATTTATTACTATTCCACATCGCCGCGTCATGGGAGAATGCTATTGAGGAAATCAGTGGCTGGTGGAAATCCTACAGGCAGCGGCTCCTGATGATGGTTTGTCAGTGAAAAGATGAATAAGGTGTTGGTTACTCAGTATTTCCTTTGTGAATTATTTTTCTGCTGCACCACACCATTTAAGCTGTGCCACCACCCACCTAAAAAAGCAGATGGTAAGCTCTGCAGAGCATTTCTCTGAGAGAAGAGACAGATGTCAAAAATGGAGGGAGGATTAACTCTACAGAGAATGTCCTCTGATTGCAAGATGTTGTAGCTTGACGTGCTTTGGATTTCAGGCATCTTGGTCCCCGGATGCTCCGTGGTGAGCATCCTCATTCTCTCTAATTACTTTGGTCTGGTCAAGTTCTGAGTAAATTGCATTTAGGAAAATCAGATATTGCTTTTGGTACAACATGTGAACGATGGTCACTAAGGTTTAAGAAAATATTTTTACAGTGAGAGAACTCTAACTGGGAAAGTAGACAGCCTAGTTTTTACAGTGTCTGAATTTACCAGCTACATACCTCTTTAGAGAAGCCCCTTGACCTTTCTAGGTCCCACTTGCCTTATCTAAATGTCAAGCAATAGGACTTATTGATATTTAAGTTGCATTCCAATATTGCATTTCCCTGAGTCTTTCTTTTGACCACCTGCTGTGGAAACATTGATTTCCCGGACTGAAACAATCTGAAATATACTGTTTTCTGTTCTGCCTTGCAAATGACCATACTCTGCCATTCATGAGAGATCATTGTTGTACTTCTTTGTTTTGTTTTTCATGAAATAAAATTGTCCTTTTAAAGAAAAAGTTTGTTTCACATACTGAACTATAAGCTATTTTCATATTTTTATTAACTCATATTCGTTGTACAAAATAATGCATTTCAATTTAGCATACTCATACGTGGATGTGACATATTTTGATCATTTCCACTCTCCATTACCTCCATTGCCATTTTTGCTCTCCCTCCCAATTCTTTCCTCTTCTCTAATAGTCTGTCTTCAGCTTTCATGTCCTCTTTCTCTCTCAATTCTACGTAAGAGAGAAAACATGAGATGTGTGTCTTTTGAGACTGGTTTATTCTCTTAACATAAAGGTCTCTAGTTATATTCATTCTCTACCATGAAATGTGTTTAATGAGTGGCTATGTAGTTTTGCATGAAATTTATACTATTTTATTCAACCTATTTCACAAGCCCTCAGATCATCTAGAAAATTCAGGTAGAAAAAGAGGACAAATATCCTTTTACGATTGAAGAAACAAAGGTTAAGAGGGGTAGAATGGTTTGCCCAGTATCATGGGAGAGCCTGTCACATAGTTGACACCAAAGATTCCACCCTTCTAGATGGTATTTCCTTCCTTTAATCCTGGAAGGAATACATATAAGGTAAAAACTCTGGTATTACCATGGAAAAGATCCAGAACCCACTGACTTAATTGATACAGGAAACTGAAATTTTTATCGTGGATTGAGGAAAATGGTTCCAAAGTAACAATTAGTAAACTATATTGAATGACTTGACTGGTGATCATGCAGGAGGTGGTATTTAACAAAGTGCCCTCCAGATATGTTGCATGAGATAAATCGCAGTTTTTCTAAATTTTCTCATGACAGTGTATTCAAGGGACCAGAAATATCTCACATATAAAGTTAACAAATAATTCCTTGGGGACCTACATTGGATCCATGGCACGGCCCCTAATAATCACCTAACCTAGTTAGTCACATGTTCTTTCTCATGATAAGCTCTTGACCCCTGAGTTAAGGAAAGAGAAAAATGTCATTTCATAAGAGAAGTACAGAGAGGGAAGAGTTATACTTAAATCTCAAATAAAATAATCAAATAAGATACTAAGAACCTACCCGGCTAAATGCTTTAAAAATACCCTTCATCTTCCTAACTCTTTAAGATTTAAATTCCCACTTTATTCAAGTAGACCTGAGAAAGAGAGAGAGGTGATTACCCCAAAGTTATATAGCTGAAATGTGGCAAAGCCAAGATTGATCTCAGATCACACAGAGATGACTTCAACACAAAACACGAACAAAACCAAAGACCCTCCAAACTATATTCTAGTTTTTCTATAATGGAGTAAAAAGAATAGACTCTGGCTATTTTACTGGAATCTGCCTTTTTCCATGAGAGAGCTGTCTTGGGTAGGTAGAGCTATATCTTTCTAATGAGTGTTTTGGAAGATAAGGACACAGTGATCCCAGAGGTATCTCATGGCATCTGTCATATGGTGTTTGTCTTGACACCAGTTTAGGGTTCACTAACCAGAGCACTCCTCTACCCCAATAGAACACTCCTGTGCAGAGACAATGGGATAGAGCAGCTAAGGGGAGAGAGGAACCTCCAGGTCTTAGCTTTTGAAGTATGTGACTTAGTAACCAAGTAACTCCCTTCTATTTAACTCTCTTGTTATCAAGCAGCAATAATAATGTGCCTATCCATTTGGCCCATCATGAAGATCAAGTGAATTGCAAGAAGAAAAAAAA
>NW_004955461.1:11880017-11882580 GCF_000276665.1 Chinchilla lanigera
TCTTTTCCTGAGAACTATGTGTGGACATTTCAAATACAGTATAAATACTAGCTATTGTACTACCTGTATACTTTGCTGAGGTGTATTTGAATGATTTATGAATATAATCTCTATTAGAATTTGTAGAAATAGGTCTAGATTTTTAAAGGTTTTAACTTTAAGTTTTCCCATATATTATCTGAAAGTATTTGGATAAGTCTCAACACTGTTTTGAACCTTCTTTCCTTCATTATAAAATATGGAGAATAATAGTAACCCTTATGTCATTCTTCTGTGTCATTCTGATGTGGATTGTTGATGTAAAACAGGCATTTGATCATGTCTATCTTCATTGTATTTACAGAATAATTCAGTTAAAGAAAAAATGAAGGATGGGACAAAGGGCTACACCATAAAATCTGTTACACTCGACTGGAGAGTATGCTAGTAATGGCCAATTTATCTGAATGGCTTTAAATAGCTCACATTATATAGGTTTTAATTACCAAGAGCAAAGTACATCAAATGTCCAATGAGACATTGTGCCATTTATATGAGTCAATTCCATCCAATCATTACTCTGCCCTATAGGATTATTTATACTGTTGACATTCTCTTCTCTAGCCTGAATCATATTAGGTAGATCTCAGTCCTTCTGCTCTTGGTCCCCTAAATTAATATTTTTGAGATGTTGTATAAATTGCATTTCATTATTCTTTTCACATTGATGCAATGGGCATGTTACCCTTGAGCTACAAGGATATTTTAAAATACGAATCTTACTCCCTCAATCCCTCATTACCTTGACTATGTCTTTTGACCATCTTTATGAGAAAGTTTGCAAAGTACCCTAACAAGTGTGTACATTTCAACAAGGGAATGTACCCAACACCTGTCCCTATGGCCTCTGCTTCTAAATTCCTGGGATTATTTCTGCTCATTTACATTTCTTCATTTCTAGTCTCTTTCTGGCTTGCCTCAGTGCTACTCATCTATCATATCAAACTACAGTACCTATTGATTTTATTGTCAGGGGGGTCATAATATGGGCATTCAGATGATTAGGAGTCCTTGTAGCACATTTCCTCTCAACCACTTTTTTTTTCTCTTCTTCAAAATTAGTTTATTTTATTTGTTAAGAACTTTACTAGGATCATAAACTCTGTGATCTTAAAAATAATTTTTTTCTTCACTGTGGTAGTCTTTGCATGCAATTTAGAATCTAGCGTTTAGCATAGGTCTTCAAATATTTGTTGAATTATGTTAAAATGTGAGTACACTCCTTAAACCATTAGTCATGTGCCAGTATTATCAGTAGTAGGAATTTTAGCTTTATAATTTTTTCCAGCACTAGAATCTGAAAGATGCTTTCCTTCCTCTTAAAGCTTACGACATTTTTACCTAAGATCCCTGTTTCTGAAGTACCGTAACCTTCACTTTGTGGATTAATGTATCATTTTCCTGTGCTCAAGTACATCTGGATGCATTTTCTCCTCCCTCTCCAACTTGTTTTTACACCACCTACTTAACACCTACTTTTCATCAAGAAAGTTTAACCTTATTGCATTTCCGTTGAAGCTTTTCTTGTGGCTGTTTTTCAAGGTTTCTTAGCATGTGTTATGCAAATGTGTCCCTGAAGTTCTGAAATATTTTCCATAAAGGGAAAAAATTTAAAAACAACTGAAATAGAATGGGGAGAACAGCAAATAGCAATTTTATACTTTCATAAAGTGTTTTCCATTTAATTTATTTTGCAAATTACATTAACAATCGGTGAAGTCAAATCTATTCACCAGCCTTTACCTTTATGAGTTGATGGAAAGCATTCAACTAAATGCTGCCATTGAAATTGGTGACAAATAATTCTGGACAAGTGATGGTCATTCATTCAACACCCTCCTTCACTGTGGCCACCTCAAAAGCCAAAGCTCTGTACCAGTATCAAGAAAATACTCTAGCTTTTGCTCCCATGCTTTCATTTTCTCATAAAATTATCCTTATTTAGAGATGGTACACCCTTTGTTGAAGATGAAAGGCAATTGTCAAAGACTTCTACTTTCCTATTTTCTTTATTGTTCTGTAAAGAAGTGTAGGGGAAGAATTATCACTAGAAACACTTAATTGGAGGAAGGTAGAAAAATTAAAGGGCACAAAAATAATCACACTTTAAAAATTGAAATTTTATTTATTTTCTTTATTTTAAAATAAAAGGAGGAAAACATTAACAGACAGACAACCATTTACAAAATAGCAAAAGAACAATACAAAAAATACAGAGTTACAAACAAAGTGGTAGGAAATTAACAAAGCTTGTTGTATTACATATTGATATCTTCAAAGTGGTTTCTCATGAAAACAGATAGAGACATGCAATATTGATCAATCAAGGACTCAGTGATCGTTTCTTGCAGCAAAGAAATACAAGACAGTAGAACAACTATGGTAACTATCCTGTACATACATAAATATAAAATTTCTTCTTCTTTCCTTTTTCTTTTCCCATATCTCAGTTGCCCTTTACCCTTGAGTGTTTTTCTATCATTTCACAATGTCTATCATACCTTTGAGTTTAAATTAACTCTTT
>NW_004955461.1:11882680-11892915 GCF_000276665.1 Chinchilla lanigera
CCTATGGGGTAAAGATTTTCAAAGCAGGTATTGATGATCTTCTGAATTTATGTAAAATCTGTAGTATTTTCATCCTTTTCATTCCTCATTGCATGAATCTGAATTCTTTCCTTCCTTTTTTTGATAAGGTTAGCTAGGGGTTTATCAATTTTATTTATTCTTTCAAAGAGCCAACTCTTTGACTCATTTCTTTTTTGGAGGATTTTGTTTGTCTCATTTGCATTAATTTCTGCCCTAATCTTTATAATCTCCTCAATTCTTTGGGCTTGACTTGTTCTTCTTTTTCTGAAAATTTAAGATGCAGCATTAGGCTATTTTTTGTTCTCTTTCTGTTTCCTTATGTGTGAGTTCATCGCTATAAATTTCCTTCTGAGGACTGCTTTCTTTGCATCCCAGTAAGATGCAAGATTCTGGTAGGTTGTATTTACATTTTCATTTGTTTGTAGATATTTTTAAATTTCATCTTTAATTTCTTCTGTGTATTTCTTCTGTATACCTATTGGTTGTTCAAGAGGTTGTTGTTTAATTTCCAAGTGTTTATGGAGATTTTGGAGTTCCACTTATCATTAATATCCAATTTCATTGCACTGTGGGCAGATAATATGCATGGGATAATTTCAGTTCTTTTGCATTTAGGTAGGTATGCTTTATGGACTAGAATGTGGTCTTTTTTAGAGAAAGATCCATGTGCAGCTGAGAAAAATGTGTATTCTGATGTTGTGGGGTTGCACACTCTATATACATCTACTAAGTCCATTTGTTTGCAGCTTTGGTTCACATCTGTTATTTCCTTGCTGATTTTTTGTCCAATTGATCTATCACTTTGTGTCAATGGGGTGTTGAGGTCCCCTGTTAAAATAGTATTATTAATTATGTGGGTTTTCATGCCTGTTAAGATTTGTCTTATATAATTTGGAGCTCTGATATTTGGTACATACATGTTTATGATTGCTATCTCATCCTCTTGCAGTTTTCCCCTAACTAGTATGTAGTGACCTTCTTTATCTCTTTTGATTGTTGTCAGCTTCAAGTTTACATTGTCTGCAAATGGAATAGCTACCCCTGCTTTTTTCTGGGTTCCTGTTTCATGGAGGATTGTTTACCATCCTTAGACTTTCAATCTATAGATTTCCTTCTGAGTAAAACGTGTTTCTTGTATACACCATATGGTTGAATTTTGTTTTTTAATCCACTCTGCCAGTCTGTTTCTTTTGACTGGTGAATTGAGGCCATTTACATTTATGGTTATAACCAATATGTGTTCATATATCATTGTCATGTTATTTACTTGCATTGGTTTCCTGCTTTTTCTACGTGTTTACTTGCTTGCTCTTCTTGACATCCTTTCTAGTGTTCTTGAAATTGTGGTCAGATTTTTCTCTGTCTAGAATATCTTTTAGTACTCTTTGCAATGCTGGCTTTGCACTATGAAGTTCTTTAATTTTTCTTTGTTGGGGAAATATTGCATTCCTTTGTTGAATTTAAGGGATAGTTTGGCAGGGTACATTAGTTGGTTGGAAGCTGTTTTGTCTCAAGACTTGTAATACTTTGCTCCAAGCTCTTCTTGATTGGATGGTTTGTGCTTGGAAGTCTGCTGTGATTCTGATGGGTTTCCCTTTATAGGAAATCTGTTTCTTTTCTCTAGGAGCTTTTAATATTCTTTTCTTTTGCTGGAGATCTGGGAACTTGACAATTATAAGTCTGGGTGTACTTTTATTTTGCTTGTTGTTGGTTGGAGATCTGTATGCCTCATTTACCTGTATATCAGGTTCTGTTTCCATACTTGGGAAATTTTCTGTTATTATTTCTGCAAATATTCTTTTTATGTCAGTTGTGTTGCCTCCTGCTGTTTCATTGACTCCTACAATTACATTATTCCTCTTTGCCTCGTCTTGCATCTGTTGAATTGATTTTTACTGGATCCTTGTTGATTTTTCAAGATCCTTTCTTTCATGGTCACTAGCTGCCATGCTGTCTTCAAACTCTGAGATTCTATCTTCAGCTTCATTGAAGTAGTTTTGGCAGCTTTCAGTGGAAGCTTTATTTTTCTGGAAGTCCCTTTGACTCTGGTTCATGCATTCTAAATCCTCTCTATATTTTTCATTTAATATTTCCATCCACTGCCTTTGTTCTTCTGTTTTCTTATATGTTTCTTCTTCAGACGTTTTGAGCAGTTCTTTCATTATTATTGTCATTTCATTTTTTGCCTGAGCGATTATTTCTGATCTGATCTCTTCTATGACCTTACGGAGTTGTTTCTTTACATCCATTGCAATCATTTCAGCAATTTCCAGCATATGTTTACCAAGTTCTCTTATGTCAAGGTCTCCTCGACTTGTTCTGCGTGGGGTGTAGTTCTGGGACTGTGTTTTAGTCCTCTGTCTTGTCATGTTTGATATGGGATGCAGAAAGGTCAGTTTCCCTCTTCAGTGACTCCACAGGAAAGGCTGCTAGTTTCCCTAGGTTTCCTGTTGGTCAGATTTGCCCCTCAGTTTCTGCTGAGAAGCACTACTTAGTCTGGTGTTTTGGGGCAGTTCTTGATTTGTATCTAATTATCCCAGGTCTCATCATGGGCATTGGTGTCAGCTGATGGCAGATCATCTGATCCAGTGTCCCCTTGCAGTTCAGGGCATGTGTACAGCCCAGGCTCTGGTTATGGTGGTGTGATAATCCCTGTCCAGTGGATCTATTTTCTCAGGCCATTCAGAGTACAGGCAAAACCCAGACATGAACTTCAGGGTGAACAGTGTGTGGACCACCTGATTCTGTGTCTCCAGTCAGTTCAGGATGCATACACGAACCAGATGCAGGCTGCACTGACAGCAATCACAGACTGCCCATGTCTGCTATATCCCAGGGGGTCTGGGCACAAGTAAAGCATGTACTCAAACTATGGTACCAGCAGCTCTTGGAGTGCTCGCTCACTTGGTAAAGGGCACGCGCAGGGAGAGCCCACACATGAACCCCAGTGAGAGCAGTCCCCAGGGCTTCTGAGTGAGAAAATCCTGTCTGCCACAGGTTAATGGAGGGTAGAGACTCAGATTGTAATGGCGGGGTCCTGGGTTGCCTGCTCTGACTCCAGGAAGTAGATGGGAACTACTTGGCTTTCTCTGCGACTTTCAGCTGGGAACCATGGTGGTAGGAGCGGGTCCCAGCCCGCCTGATTCTGCTTCTTAGTCAGTTCAGGACATGCACAGTGTCCAGACCTGGGCCACTCAAAGAGCAATCACAGACTGCCCTTGCCTGCTATCCCCAGTGTTTCCAAAAATTCTACTTTTAATACGACTACAATTTCAGGACACAGCCAAAATTAGTCAAAGGTATCCATATCTGTGTTCCTTATATTTGTTTGTGCTTCTTTTCTTCCAAGTTCATCATATTTGAAATCCTTTAAAGAAACTTTTATTTCAGCATTTGTTTTAGTTAATAAGGTAAAGGGAAGAAATCTGACCTACAGAAGTACAATATTCTAGTTTGATGTTTTTCTCTGGGAAAATGGGCTATGCTGTCATCTGTAAAATGTGCCATTATCTTTCTGTCTATGGGTGTGTCATCACTTTTCTTTTGCAAGCAAGACCAAACTTTAGATAGATTCAACCATTCCACAGACTTCTACCCTCAGGAAAACACATAAATATCCCACTTGTGGACTGTATGTCTTCTGTCTCTGTCTCTCCATTTTGAGGGGTTGTACTTTATTTGTTTCAGTATATATTTTTCAAATTAGGCTCAATAAATCTTTATACCTCTTATTGATGCATCCTGAAAAATTATTTTTCTATGATGAAAGTCAGTGAACATTTAACATTCTCCATGGGTAGGTTGGACCAAAGTTTCCCTTTTTCACTATGAGAATATCCTTGGGCCTGTGACAGAATGATCCCTGTGATATAAGATTAATAGAAAAGCAAATATGTTTTTGTAGCATGTATGTTTCACCTATACATGAAGATATCAAGTGAATTAGTTGTCCTCAAAGAAATATTTGAATTCTACTTTTGTAGCACCTTCAACAAAGAACAGTATATTTTTAGAGAAAGGACAACACAAAAGTTCTAGACCTTGTGGAAAGAAAAAGAAATGATCATAAAAGCTCATGAATAAAGCTCATTCTTACCAATTCTTTTGATGCCATCTCCAGGTCTATTTCACTCAATAGTCACCCTTTGTTTCCTCTGGTAGATGGAGGAGGCAGGAGGTTTTACTCTTTGTAAACGTCAGACCTGCTTATAAGGAAATTTTATTCACCTAATTCACTGACAAATTTCTATCATCTATAACAGTGAAAGGCACATGATCAACTCTCAAAATAATTTGCAAAAAGAAAAAAGAAAAATAGGAAGGGAAGGAAATTTAATCAGCAAAATTTCAGCCTGGGAATGACCTAGATCAGAACAATTTCAGATAATGAGAAGGTGCTTGAGTAGTAGAGAGGAAAGCTAGTCTTTATCCAAACAAGGAGAGTATGTTGTTCAACTTTTTATTGCTGTGGCAAAACACTTGAGAAAATCAACTGAAATAGGAAAAAGTCGAGCCTTATTTTGGATAACATTTTCAGAAGTTTCAGTCGATTGTCTCTTAGCTCTCTTTTATCTGGGCTCACAGTAAGACACCACATCATGACAGGGAACATATGCCAGAAGAAAGGGGCTCACTTCATGACAGACTGGAAAGAGGGAGGGTAGAGAGAGAGAGACAGAGAGAAACAAAGATATAACCCAAATAATCCACTTCCTCTAGTGATGCTCCAACTCCTATTCTTTCCATATTTCCCAATATGACTACAAAGTGATCACCAAGTCTTCAATACAATTCTCTTTGAAGGACAGTTAATATTCATACTATAACACGAAAATAGCTAACAGTGATTTTATAGCTCCTTAATGTGATCCTGATCATCAGAAAAGAAAGATAAACTTCAGAGAGATATTGCACAGGAATGGAATGTAAATATATGAGAGGACTGACTCAGTGCCGCCTTTTCAATTTAGGTATGTTTTACTGTGCAACGCAGCACGCAGAACTCACTGATAGACTGGACCCCAAGAACTAACGTGTACCCATGTAATGAAGAGGATAGAATGGGGATCTAGATATCTTTACCTAAGACCACAGCTTCTTTTAGCCTTTAACAGAAAGGCTTTAAAATTTCATCATAATGTCTAATGAGGGTCTTTGAACATTGTAAGAACATAGAAAAAATTCAAGGGGAAAGCTTCAGGATGTGAAGTGTTGAGGATGAAATGAATTAAAAGACATTGGACTTAAAGTGAATAAATGAATGTCAACATGCTCTCCAAAATCAATCATTTAAATAATCATATATATATATATATATATATATATATATATATATATATATAAATTTGCTAAAAAGTTCTCTGAGGAGCATTCTGTCTTTCAACCTATTAGTGCTCAAGAATTACTCTTTCTCCTGGTTGTGAGTATACACTTCCTCAAGAATTTTGCCCCATGAATCACTGAATTGCACAAGAACAAAAATTAAACATTATAATCCAGTTTAACAACAGCCCAGATTGTGGAAAGCAGATAGTCTCCAAAATAAAGACTCAGACTAACCTTGACACATTATTTCTGTAGAGTCCAAATAAAAATCTTGGTCTAATTCATTCGAAATCTTTATTTTGGTGGCTTCATATTGAAAACATTGATGGAAATTTAGTTGAACTCATGATGCAAGAAGCTAATTCACAAATCTATAGTGACTAAGTATTACCTAAAAACCTGTCATAGTTTGTGTGTTGAAGTCCCTACAAGGTCATAGGATTTGTTTTGTATGTGACTGAATTTAGAGTGTGATTGATTTGTAATATAATGCTGAGATTAAGGCTAAGTGATTGTGGGACCAGTCCACTGATTGGATTGGCGCTATCCTAATCCTGGTAGACTGAAAACAAAATAAGGTATAGAAAGAGACTTGTCTCACTCTCTCTTATTTCTTTTGCTATCTTCCACCACCATGAACTGTTGCTTCTCTCCATGTGCCTCCCTGCCTTGGAGCCAGGTATCTATAGAATGAAACCTCTACAAACTGTGAAAGAAATAAACTTCTCTCCCATTTAGCTTTGAATGCCTGGTGTTTTAGCTCAGAAATGAAAAAAATTAACTAAGAATTTGGTACCAAGAGTAGAGTATATTGCCGTTACTATACTTGATCATGTAGTTCATGAGCCTTTGGAAATGGCTTGTGGGAAGAGTTTGGAATGATTTAGAGATATCAGCTTAAAAAATAGGACTATAATGCCTCATGCTATACTGTAAGGGAGATTATTTTCAGAGCTAAAAAGACAGAAGGCCAGTAAATCTTAGAAATCTTGCCAATAAAGATTAGGCTAGGGAGATTTCTGCTGAGAAGAAGGAATACATTGACTGTTGAACTCCAGACAATGTGTGTTATGGCTTCGTACAAAGTTTGTCTGAATTTTGCTTGTGTCCAAGAAGTTTGTCTGAGACTGAAATTAAGGGTAGTGCACTAATTAATCTGGCAGAAGAAACTTCAACACAGCTGGATATTGACTCAGTTGGGTACTTTTGGTTATGTTCAGAATCAAGAGCAAAGGGATGTGCAGAATGATTTAAAATATGAGTTTTGACATAAAGGAAGATCCAATAAAGCTATGAACTGAAAAAATAGAGCAGAAAAGACCTTGCTTGCTGAGAAGGAAAAGGAGAATAGAAAAAATGGCCTGAGGGCATCACAAGAAGCAGTAGTATTCCATCATTTACAGCTTCAAAATTGCAAAAGTGAAGGACTAATTTGAGAAGAAAGCTACAGAGTACCCTGTTTCAGAATGGTGGTGGCCTAGAGAACATGTTCCTCAAAATTGTGTTCACAGTGTTCAGTGATCCAGGCATTTGATCCCTACAGCCAAAAGACAAGAAGGGCTAGCTACTGATTTAGCTGGAGGTAGATCTTGGCATCATCCATTAGTGCTGGTGTTAGATGCACGCAGATTGAAAGACTTGTGGGGTCAGGAAGACTTGCACACAGATTTCAGAAGAAGGCTGGAGATGCTAAGTGTATCCCTGTGACAGAAGTGTGTGAAGCTGAGTGTGAAGCCAAAGGTATAGTGAAGACCCTGGAAGTTTAGAGAACCCAGAAATGTGGATAACTGATGAAAACTGTAAGGAAGAACCAGAGCAGAGACAAGACAGAAGCCATAGGAGCTACAACTACTGGAAGTACTATGGAGAGGAGTCACTCAAGTCCTCTGCAGTTTGTATCTTGCCACCAATTGCCTCAGATGCTGCTCATGGAACTATAGGACTGTTTCCCTTATTGGATTTTGGTCTTGTTCTGGTCCCATTACTTTTTATGTTCACATTTGTAACTTTTGGGATGGAAATGTCTATCCTGTCCCATTGAGTGTTGGAAGTCTTTAACTTTCTTTTCATTTGCACAGGGTCTCAGAGCTAATAGTTCAACTTAATTCTCAGAGGAGACCATTGACTTGGACTTTTCAGGAATGTTGGCACTGTTAGGACTTTGGCACCCCTTAGAGATATACTAAATGCCTTTTGCATAAAAGGATGTGCATAAGTCTTTGGGGAGCAGGTAAGTAATGTTGTAGTTTGTGTCTAGATGTCCCCCCAGAGCCTCATGTAGTTAAAGGATTTTTATGTATGTTGCTGAATCTAGAGGGGATTGATTTGTAGTGCAATGCTTGGAGCAAGGGTGCTGGAATTAAGCAGTGGGTGATTGCTGCATGAGTCCACTCACTGGATTGGCACCACCTTAAACCTGAAAGCCTGGATACAGTATAAGGGAATGAAAGTGGCTTTTTTTTCACCCTCTTTTTTTCCTTTTTTTATCTTCTGTCACCATGAACTGTTGTGCCTTTGCCATGCGACATCCTACCTTGGAGGTAAAAAATTATGGACTTAAGCTCCTACGAAATGTGAGCTAAATAAACCTTTTTCCTTTAAATTTAAGTGCTGCAAATTTTGTGTCAGCAGTGAGAAAATTACTTAAGACAAAACCTGAAGTACTCCTAGACTGTAAGCTATTTCTGTAGTCAATCTTAAAACAGAGTTTGAGAGCATCAAACAGAATTTGACCACATCAAAATTTGGAAGACATTGCCTTCTTATTCTTTTATAATCTCTAATAGTTTATAAATGATACAGATGTAGCTATCTATAGTATTTGATAACTCTAACTTAATTTTTTTCTTGTTTTAGCTTTTCTGCTCTTTATGACCTGACATGTTCTGAGACCCGGCAGAATTTGGAAAATTCATGTTGGTTCTTTAAAATAATTCACTCTACATGCACCTTGTTTCATTCACTGCCATGAAAACAGATCTTGACCTCACCACTCAAATTCTGAGATATAAATTCTACATGATGTAGCTGTGTGTGTTGGTAAAGGAGCACATGTTCTCTGTCTTTCTTCCGATTTCCTTTTCACATTGGTGTATGACAAACATAGTACTTTAATTTCTCATTTTCTCATAGCTTCAACTTTTAGGGAGAGACATATTATCAGTATTAAATTTGGTGCTAGAAAAGTATCTTAAATACTTTGAAAAACCAACTTAACTGTTTCATTATCCCAATGATAGTGTGAGTAAGGAACTTTTGCTTACTCTCAGTGGAGAAAACTACCACACAAGAAACACAAGCCAAACTAGGCTCAGTTGTACTGGATGCTGATATCTCTGAGCCATCTGTTCTTCCCTTGATAAAAGAACAGAGCCTGTACTTTCCTTCCCATTAGCATATGGGCAAACAATAACATCCCAAGACTTCACTGCACCAAGGCAGTTATGCGACCTGCGTATGAAAGAAAGTCTGCAGAGCCTAAAGTAGTTTCTTTTTCTTCAGAGACTTTTTCCTTTTAAAAAGCTGGACTTTTGCAAGGAGAGAACTTACAAACCTTCCTTGTTGCCCATTATGTTGTCTTTTGAGACAATATCAAGCCGAGATTAAAGGTGCCATTTTAATCATAATATATGAGGCACGCGATACAAACCTAATATCTGGGAATAGTGGTAGGCCATCTCTTTCTCTGATTATGTAATCAACCTGCTGAATCAACATTAATGCCATCTCCCATCATAAATTCTGACTTCGAATAGTTAAAGTATTGGCCATTTAAGTCATTACTTGAATATTCTTTTGCTTACAGCCCAAAATTTCCTAACTGAAAATGAATTTCACACTCAAAATGAGTGAGACATTACAAGTAACAGACACAATGATAAAGATATGGCTAAAGAAATAGTGTGTTTTAGGGACAAGGAATCTATTACTTCCAGATACACAATTTCTTGTTTAACAACTGTACTCTATCCCCACAAATTGTTCACTAAGTGCATCTTTTGCTAAATAGGGAACTGTATGTTGTATACACTTTACAATATTCAGGATAAAGAAATGGTGAAAGGAAATTCCAACTTGATGGGTTTGTTATTTGTATAATTCTTACTTCCAATTCTGTAATGTGAAACAGAACATAAAATTACAGTATTGTACTGCACAGTAATATAAGCAGAAATTTCAATTCTGTATAAACAAAGTGTACTGTACAAAATAAGATATTGAAGTGCTGGGCTGGGGATATAGCTCAGTGGTATAAGTGCCTTCCTGGCAAGTGCAAGGTCCTGAGTTCGATTTCCAGTGCCAAAAAAAAAAATGCTGTGAAACAGGTTTATAGAACTATTTCAAAACCAGACAAAATGTAATTCTGAGTGGCAGGTGCTAAGTTCAAACAGTTTTTAAACAGGTAGGGCATTAAATAACAAGTCTTTGTCCTTACATCCACATTATTCCTTTGAACACTAATTTAGTGCAATTACTAATTATAATTTAAAACTTGATTAGATTTTTTTATTTTAAAAATGAAAGGAGGAAAACATTGACAGACAGACAACCTTTTACAAAATAGCAAAACTACAGTACAGACAATACAGAGTTACAAACAAAGTGGTAGGAAATTAACAATGCTTCTTGCATTACGTATTGATATCTTCAAAGTGGTTTCTCATGAAAACAGATAAAGACATGCAATAATGATCAATCAAGGACTCAGTGACAGTTTCTTTTGGCAAAGAAATACAAGACAGTAGAACAACTATGTTAACTGTCCTGTATAGACATACATACAAAATTTCTCCTTCTTTCCCTTCTCTTTTCCCACATCCCAATTGCCCTACACCCTTGAGTGTTTTCCGATCATTTCACAATGTCTATCATACCTCCTAGTTTAAATT
>NW_004955461.1:11894108-11931295 GCF_000276665.1 Chinchilla lanigera
CTTTTGCTATTCTGGGTCTCTTCTGTTTCCAGATGAATGGAAAGCATGTTTTCTCGAGATCTGTGAGACATGCTAATGGTAGTTGAATGGGAATTGCATTGAATCTGTACAGCAGTTTTGGGAGTATGGCCATTTTCAGGATGTTGGTTCTTCCCATCCACGAGCAAGGAAAAACTTGATTAGATTGAACGATCCCAATTATAGCACAGTTCTGGGTGTCTCAGTGAGTCATGGTATTATCTTGGATATTATATTTCATTTCTAGCCTATCTTCTTTGACCCCATTGTCAACCCACTCTAATTCCCAGCTGCCATGAACTTACAAAGTTGCTCTATCATGTACTTCCACCATGATGTATCTGCCTTGCAGCCTGCCAATCAAGATTAGAACCTCTCAGACATTACCTAATTAAACATCTCCTCCTTTAAGTTGTGCATGTGGTGTATTTTGTCTGAGACAAAGAAAAGCTGATTAATATACTTTAATATTGTTGTAGTGAGCATTTGCAGACTTTAGGCTCCAGATGAGTCACCTGATGAGATATCTGAATGTACTGGCTCTTGAAAAGCAGAACATTATTGGATGATCATGGAACCCCAGAGTAATATGTAGGTTCAGTGTCAATGAATAGCTAGAGCCTTTAAGATCTGTGAGAGGACCACTACTTAACACTGAGGAGGAAAAAGAGAAGCAAGAAAGTTCGTTTGCCAATAGTTTGTGAGGTCAAAAGAGAATCTTTAGACTAACATGAAAGTCACAAATGTAGCCAATGTCTTGATTTCAGCCTTGTAAGACCATAAAGAGGACCCAGTCATACCTTGATCCACAGAAATGCAAAGACCAGAGTGTGTTGTTTGGAGGTGCTAAGTTTTGCTTGGTTTTGTACACTAGGTTAATTAATACTCTAGATTAGAAAGTAGAGAAGCCTTGTTATGTAGCTGTGAAGAATTTATTTAAAACATCTATTATACTTTGAGACCAAAAATGTGCCCCACCTGAAGCTATGATGCTAAGAAAAAGATAACTGAGTTCATATTGATGCTCTTCAGGATTCTTCTAGCTGTAAACAATGTTACACAACACAGTTTCTGTTAGGCACATGGTTACATACCTAAAGCTTGAGGAAAAAATGACTAAAGTTTCCTCAAATTGATTTTTTTCGGGGGGGGGTGGTTGGCTAGGAGCCTATAACCTTAGTTGCCTAAGAGTCTAGTAAACAGAAGTCATTTTGTATAAGAAGAGTCAATCTCTATAACTCAAACTGAAACAAATAGTACAACACAAGAAGAGAATATAGCAGGAGCAACACAGAATTTCAGACAGCGCGGGGAGCCTCAGTAAGCCACACCTCACCCCCCATCCAGGAGTGATGCTGAGCCTTGAGGAGCTTTGGGAACCTCAGTGAGCTACATTCTGCCCCCTCAATGTCACAGGAGCAAAACTGAGTCCTGGATAACTTTGGGAAACTCAGAGTAATGCTGAGCCCTGGTGAACCTTGGGAGTCATGGTGAGCTGCCCTCAGCACCCCACGCACACACCACGGGAGCCCTGGTGAACTTTGGGAGCTTCGAAAATGACAAAACAAAGGAGCACAATGCAATGTCAGACCTCAAGCCCACCCAAAACAAGTCCAAGCAACACTGAAAGGACAACTTGGAAGTCATGTACCTAAAATTTCTGAAATGATACCAACTGAAAGAAAGAAACAACTCCACCAGGCTATTGAAGAAATCAGATCAGACATAATCTCTCTGGGAAAAAAATGACAACAGTAAAAGAATAGCTCAACACATCTAAATAAGATATAGATTAAAAAACACAAGAGCTTAGAAAAATGATGAAAACCTTGAATAAACAATATAGGAAAGAATAAGAACTCATGAAAGAGGTTCAAACAGATATCCAAGAAAATTGAAATTCCATTGAAAGCTGGGAAAATCAAAAGAACAAAATAGACGATCCTTTCAGACCTTGAAGACAGCATTGCAGCTAATGATCATGAAAGGAAACATCTCTTAAAAATGATAAGGAGTCAGTAAATAATAATTTAACAGCTGCAAGATGATGCAAATAAAACAATATAAGACTGATAAGTGTAAAGGAAAGAGAAGGAGTCAACACAAATAAAATAAAAAGATTATTTGCAGAAGTAGCAGAAAATATCTCAAGCATGTGACATATAGCAAGTGAGGCATATAGAACTTCAGTTAGCCATAAGTGAAGTAAACCTACATGTAGGCATATAGTAAAATCCCAGAAATTCAGCAAAAGAACAGAATAGTAACAGATAGTAGAGAAAAGAAACAGATAACCTATAAAGGAAAGCCCATCAGAATCATGGCAGCTTTTTCAACACAAACCATCAAGTCAAGAAGAGCTTGAGGTAAAGTATTTCACATCCTAAAAGAAATCAATTTCAAACCCAGATTTATGTACCCTGCAAAACTATCTTTCAAAATTAAAGGAGAGATAAGATACTTCCATGACAAAGAACAACAAATAAAATTCATAACCACCAAACCAACCCTACAAAGAGTACTGAAAGATATTCTAAAAAGAAAAAAAATTACCACAACTTCAACAACAACAATAGAAAGGAACTACAAAGCAGAGCAAGCAATTAAAGAGAAGGGAAAACTAGGGAACCAATAGCAGGAAAATAATATGACAACAATAAGCCAACACATATCAGTTATAACCACCAAGGTAAATGACCTCAATTCACCAATCAAAAGAAGTAAACAGGCAGAGTGGATCAAGAAAGAAGATCCAACAATATGCTGTAAAGAAGGAACACATTATCTCAGAAGGAAATTCATAGACTGAAAGTCAAAGGACAAAAAGCAGTTCTCTATGTCACAGGAACCCAGAAAAAAGCAGAGGTAGCTATTTTGTTTGTAGACACTGTGAACTTCAAATGAAGAATTATCAAAAGAGATAAACAAGGTCACTACATACTTGCTAGGAGAAAACAGCAAGTGGAAGAGATGACAATCATGAATAGCTATGTACCAAATATAGGAGTACTCAACTATAGAAGACATATTTTAACAGATGTGAGGAATCAAATAAGAGGTAACACAGTCATAACAGGGGAATTAATACCACATTTTCATAAAGAGATAGATCAACTGACAAAAAATCAGCAAAAAATAACAGAACTAATCAAAACTTATGAACAAATGGACTTAGTAGACCTTTACAGAGTGCTCCACCCAACAACAGAATACACATTCTTCTCAGCTGCACAATGGATATTCTCTAAAGTAGACCATTTACTAACCTATAGAACATGCTTAAGTAAATGCAAAGCAACTGAAATTATTCAATGCATACTACCAGGCCACAGTACAATGAAACTGGAAATTATTCACAAAAGAAATCCCCAAAACTCCATAAACAAATGGAAATTAAATAATACCCTCCTATTAAGCAATGCATAAGTAATTGAAAATAAATAAATGATCAAATTCTACTTTGATGGGGGTTAAAAAAAGTCATTATTCCAAATATACTGATGACCCCAATTTCTCCTAGTGTTGTAGATAAAACTCTGTTTTCTAGTTTTTGTTAATATGCAGGGAAATAGGATCAAAGGACTGATTTTGAGCACCATGTGTTATTCATTAGTTCCATGGCTGGGGAAATTATTGCACAAGAGTTTGTTGAATGCCTGGAAGAAAGCTAAGATGTGTAAAATGATCAGAACCTCATTCCATGTTTCTTCTTATGTTTCTTTACCCAAATCCCTTAGGAGATTCTTCTGATCCTTTCACATTCAAAAGTGTATCATCTCATAATTCAAAAGACTAATTTTGAGGAAAGGTGAATGTAAAGAGATTATGTGTATAATGGTTAATTCATTGTGGCAATCTGAGTAAAAGAAATTCAACTAAATAGGCTCTGCAATCCCACAACCTAGGGTGTGGAAGACCCACCCTAGGCTGGCTTCTGGCCTGAATTGTATAAAGGGGAAATGAGTAAGTACAGATATGCCTCGTTTACTTTGGAGGAGCTCCAGTCCTCAACTTCATTTTGGAAATCATATTCTGGATTCCAGTGCAAACTCTTCAGTGTTCCATCACAGACCCATTGGCCTCTTGATATGGACTTACATAGGACACTACAGTGAGCGCCAGACCTTGGAATCCTTTGATCTCCAGTTTGCAGGCAGACCCTCTGCACTCTTCCTCATCTAACTCTGTGTGTGGTCATTGTTAGCCAATCTTATAAATTCTTATATATTTGTATATTTTCTGTTTCTCTAGTAAAGAGAAACAGATTGACTTATTTATCACCCATTTGGAAAGCAATTACTGTGATTTCTCATTCCCTGTAATGTCCCTTCACATCAGTGGGCCTTATCAATCTGATGGATATAGTCATCTGCAACACATGTGTGTCCTGGCATGATGGGGATTTGACTGGGTTCATGCCTGAACTAGGGAATTCAAGTCAAAAAAGAAATGAATAATGATCATTGCATTGTGTAATTATTAAGGGATCATAGAATGACTCATAACGCCTTATATTTTCACTTCCTCACACAACTTCAAGTTAGTAACATGAAATTATAACAATTATTCTGGTAAACTGAATAAATACATTGATCCTGAGGTGAAGCACATAATCACTGTATAAGATATGTGTGCACTTTGAAAAACTAAAAGATGCTGCAGCCTTAGGACCTGCATGATTAATTCTCTTATTCCATTTACTGATTAAGAGCAACAACTCTGGAATCAAACACTGGGGCTTTGGTGTTTGCTGGCTCTACTACCTTAAAAACTATAGTTCTAAATAACTAACTCTTGGACTGTATGACAATCAAACGATGAATGGATAAAGAAAATGTGATATTTATATTCAATGAAGTATTTCTCTGTCATAAAAAGATATGCTTAAATCATCTGTGAGAAAATGGATGAACCTTGAGGCCATAATGTTATGTGTAATAAATCAGATACACAAGCTTAAATATTGCATGGTTTGTTTTATATGAGGTATGCAAAGTACAAACAATGAGATGAAAAATAAATAATAGGAAAAAGAGAGAGAGAGATTTTTGAAAAGGAAGGTGATCAAGAGATAGATGCAAGGGAGAGGGAGCAGAAGGATAGGGGATGAAAAACAGAAATAAGATGTTTTAGCACATTTACCAAATCCTCACAAGGAACATAAAAATGTGTAGTATGTATATGTACTAACTAAAAGAAGAAGCTAACAAAAACAAAATCTTAATCTGTGGGTATCTTGTCATTATCATCCATAAATTGTAATATTAAGAATGTTGAAATCAATGTGGAGATTCCTTACAAAACTAGAATTAGAGGTCCCACTTAACCCAGCTGTTCTCATTCTGGGTATTTTCCCAGAATGATGAAAAACATCATACCACAGTGCTCTACACGCATCCATGTTTATAGTAGCACAGTTTTTCATAGCTAAACTTTGGAAACAACTCAAATGCTCATCAACTGAGGAAGAGACAAAAAATGATGTGTTATTTTTATACAATGGAGTATTACTCAACTATAAAAAAGATAAACTCGAGGCTCTACAGCTACATGGATGCAACTAGAGACCATACTCATAAGTGAAGTAAATCAGACACTCATGTGTAAACACCATATTTCCCTCCCCTTTTGTAAGAACCTGAAAGAGTAAATAAAACACAAAAGGTACAACAGATATAGTGAAAGGGAAAGAAATTGCTCAAAGGGAAGAAACAACTGGGATGAACGAAAGAAGGAAAAAGAAAGGAAGAAGGAAGGGAAAATATATATGGAATAGCTGGGATAGTTGTATGGCTGCTATCTATTGGTTTATTGAAACGAGGTGCTAATGTTTAATTTTTTGATCAATTTGTCATGCTTATCTCTTGTAATCTGAACAACTAATTTGAAAGCAACAATATGCAATATAACAACCATCAGTGAATTACTACCATCTCATTTAGTGAAACTTTGTATTATTTCTATGTTTTTATTATTTTTTATTCTCTTTAATGGTTTGATCAATTCTTACATCTGGTAATCTAAGAAACATCAGTGAAGATGACAACTTGTAATACAACAACCACTGTTAATGCCTATCATTTTGTTTTGAAACTTTGTATCACTTTTATTTTAGTGTTGTTTGGGTTTTGTCTATGACATTATTTTGTTTATCTTTATTCTCTTTGAAATAGAAAGAATAACTAATTCTTACAATTATAAAGAGAATCTAGTTTAATTACAAATTAGAATTATACCTGGAAAAATAAATAGTTGACAAATATTAACAATCAAATGATATTCACAGACTCTGGAACAAGTCAGTCGTATGAAAACTTTAGGAAGAGGAGTGATGCAAAATCAAATGAAAAAGCATTGAAAACTCAAGGTGCCTGGGAATGCCAAGATAGTCCAGTGGTCATGATGCAGTTGTCAGATTCAGTTTTAGTCTGTAGGCTACTAAATTTGGTCTTTGATAGGCATCCACATGTCACAGAACAGTTGGTTTAAAGACTGCATTTTTTTGAGGGACCAAAAAATGTAGACTGACTTATGTGAGCAAAGCTGCAAGAAATACAACTGTATACCATGGTGAGATCCTACCTTCCTGTGGTTACCACTAGTAACAGTCCAAATTCTCATAAGCTCCCAGATGGACATAGAAACAAATGCCACAGTGGAGTCTCTGCTGGGACATATGTACAGCTATAGATGATCCTCTTGGTATTAAACCTGAAAGTTTCTTAAATGTAAAAATTGTGACTCATATATTCCTGATTATACCTTTAAGGTTCATATTATGTGGCACATAGCAAGTAATAGGAAATAATTACTGAATGAATAAGTAAATAATGAAAAAGTGAAAGAAAAGTGCCTATTCTCTGCCATATGCCACAATATCCCCCTTGCATTGGTCAAACCTTTAAGCCATCATATTTTCAGTTGTATCTCCCTAGTGCAGGAAGTGAATGATAGTACAAGTTGTGAAATGGGGTAGAAAAAGGCAAAATACAAAGTCACAACACCAACTCCCTGTTCTTTCTAAATTGAAGGAGAAATGTTCTGATAGTTGATCATGTCAACCTTAGTTAACTCAGAGCTTCTCCCATTGTCTTCTGCTAGTAGACCATGAGATGCAGAAGCACAGGAATTTTATTTGTTTTGCTTTAAGATTTAGGGCAATCTTATCACACCAGATGTCTATTTACACATGTGTGTTTCATTTATTCAGTTAAGAGTATGGTCTCAAGTTCCATCCATTTAGCTCTGAATATCTCAAGTTTATCCTTCTTTATGGCTAAGTTGTACTCCATCGTATGGAAACACCACATCTTTTTATCCATTCATCAGTTCATGGCATTTGGGTATTTTCCAAGAAAATAAGAACCCAAATTTATAAGAGATATTGAAAATTAGGAAACAATTGTTCAGAAGGAAAGAGGAACTAGGGAGGGAGGAGCATGAAAGGAAGGAAAGGAAAAAATGAGAAAAGGATAAAAGGAAACAAAACTTTGTAAATAAGGATGGGAAGAAGGGTTAAAATAGAGGAATAAATGGGAAAAAAGAAAAATCAAGATATTTCATATACAAGTACAAATATTCTGTGATGAATGTGACCATTATGTATACTTAAACTGTACCAATTAACTTTACAAAGGGATTTAATTTAAGCACCTATAGCACCACTGGACACATAGGAAACATTCATTTAATTATAAGTAAAGCAATAAGTTCTAATGTAAGCATAACACTTTCTGTCCATAATTCTAGGTAGTTTCTGAATGTCTACATGATCTTGTGTCTTGGGTCTATTTTTTATATTTCTATTGTACATTCTGATTTTGTTTTGTTTTGTTTTCTTTACCTGTATAAACAGGACAGTTTATATCACTCTTGACCATTCATTCTGTACCCCATTCAATGGAGTATATCATGGTAATCTGAAGTACCAAATTAATTGAAAGGAATCCTACTCTCAATCTTGAAAAGTGAACAGCAGGTAACATTGCTCTTAGGAAGACTGATACCTATGATAGCCACTCTCTGGTTTATAATAAGAAAATACTTTTGGTAGCTCATGTCAGGCAGATCCACTCTAGGTAATTAATTTATAACTTTAGATAAGGCTTGAGATCAAAGGCATTTGGTAATAAAGAAGGTGACTTCAACTAATCCAGCTTATTTACTTAATGCTCCTGGGAGTCAGCCTAAGAGGTAAAGATTGCTCAGAGTTAAAGATTTCCTGTCTTGGTCAATGCAAGTCAATTTTCTCCTTGAAGTGCAAGTGCAAGACTCCCTTCCACAGGTGAGGCTAGAAAGCTAGGTAAAGATTCTCAACTCAGAGAGCTACTGTAGCAAGTTAGTTTACTTAGCACAAACCTAAGGAAAGAATCAATATTTTACTGAACTATAATTATTTAGCATAGCCATCTGGCAGCTCTAGAAGGAGAGAAGAAGTAGTTTCCCTGGCATAACCAATCTCTGATGGTGCTTTCCTGACTTATCTATATTTCTATCTACTCATCTCTACTCTATCTACCACTGATTCATTTCTACCCACTAAAATCTATGGGGCCACCTCAAAGTACAAAATAAAGGCATGTTTTTGTTTTTAATGGCTTTCCACTGCACACAAAAAAAATGCAAATAATTTCCATGCTTTAGTCCCTACAAGATAGCTGAAGATATAGCATTTTCTGGCACATTTTTCAATGTTATCTTCATACTGTGTAACAGCCTCCAAAGGCATTCTTTTAGTTTTGAATTCTTCCTCCTGCTCTTAGGCACTGACATTTACCTTTCTCTTTACGTAGAGAACTCTTTACTATACTATTTATGTAGCTAGGTTCTTCTCATCTTATTTTCTTATTTTAAATGTCACTCATGACAACATCCTATCTATAAAAACTATTCTAAGCTGTTGTCTATTATAGCCCACTATTTGTTTCCTACCATGATACATGAAAATTTATTATTATGTCATTATGATTTTGTTTATTTACTGTTACTCTAGTGAGGGAGAAAATTGGAGAAGGAAAATATCACGGTTTTATCTTCCTCTTGATACATGCCTCCAAAATAGATGGTTGCCTAAGTCATGATTGAAAGAACCATGTAGGACATTATAAGATATGTAGAATTAGTGATAAAAATTGAGAAGGAAGAAGGAATGAATGGAAAGGATAAGAGTGGGAAGAGGGGAACACAGGAAGGAAGAAGTGGACTAATTCATCATGTCAGAGAGGGCTGTGCCTTCTCTGGTATGAAGAAGTCATCATTACTAAGCCTCATCTTTCAACATCGAGCTCAAATGCCCTGTCTATGAAACCATCCTTGATTCCCTTGGGTAGAATCAGGTGTTCTCCTCTCTGATCCAATCATATTTAGTATGAAACTTTGGAAAGAATAAAAACAGAAAGAATTATAATCTTATACAAAGCCATGCCATCACAAACTTTTTGATGACAGTGAGGATGTCTTATCTATCTCTTTATCCCCAGCATACTCTCCAGTGGCACGCAATAATCAGACATCAACTGTGGCATTTTTCCTAATAGTTTTACATTTAGTAGTAGTGTAATACATTTAGTACTGTCTTTGGTAAGATTTAATTACACATGATATCTTTAATTCTAAGCCTTTTGGCAGTCTGACTTAATACTTGGGACATAATCTCATAAGTTAAAAGCTACCATGGAGCTTACTGTTCCTCTGCATCAGCAGCACTGAAATCTCTTTCCATGCATTCTTCAGGGCAGTGATTGTCGCGTTCAGTGTGCATGAAAAATACCCAGTGATTTCATTGGATTGAAAGGTCTAATTCAGTATATCCAGGATGCGGGCCAAAAGCCTGCGTTTCTAACAAGCTCCTAGGAGATGCTGATGCATGCTTCTCACTACCCTGAGTAGCAAGTTCTGTAGCACGAGTGAGTCAAGTGAGTCAACATAAAAGCACTTCGTGAACCTCTGGAGGAATTTTATTTTTGTTGGCAGAAACCTCTCAGTCAGCCTAAAGCCATAATTCAATGTCAAAACTAATTTCAGCTAAATTGGAAGTTAATGGCAATCACATAAACCACTGGGTATTGATTGGCCATGCATAACACAGGATTAGTGTCATGTAGTGGTGACTGCAGGCTCTTAAGCCAAACTTTGTGTTTTACCTTGCTAATCCCTGGGATTGCTTTGAGAAACTAATGAGTTATACACCCTCTTTAAATCCTCAGTTTTCCTTATCTGTAAAGTATAGCTAATGCCTTGCTATTAGAGTCTGTGCAGAGAATAAGGAGCAACATGGATTGCTCTTAGCGTAGTGCTGGTAAGATATAATTATAGTACCTTTTGTAGCTAATTTTTGGCACTGTTTTCCTTTCTCTGGGAAGAGAATTTCCTCTAGTGAGAGTGAAACACTCTGATCTCAGGTGATAAGAGCATTGGTTAGTGCCAATCTACTATTCCTTTTCTCAGTTGTATTTCTGCATGTCTGCATTACCGGTGGGTTGCACCCTCAAGACAAGGGAAGCCAGTACTTCTCAACCAAATCAATGTGTTTGACTTTGATTTGTTGTCCTTTTGGAAAATTCATAGTAGCCTTGCAACCTCACTCTTTGGGGTTAGACACTTTCAGAAGTTCCCCACTCATGAAAATCTGTGTAGTGTATCCCCATTGTTAAAGCCCAGCCGAACTGAACTCTTCAGAGACACCAGCCCTGATACACCACAAAATATCTGCTCTGTTCCCAAAGTCAGTGGCACTCAGTGCACCCCTCAGGACACAAGTGAGTGTTAACTGGACTATTGTGCAGATCATGTGTTTGGATACTGATATTTTTCTCTGATTTTAAAGCAATTTAGTTTACATTTTGAAATAATACACACACACACACACACACACACACACACGCACACAAACCCTGGGTATGAGTGAGGCAATCAAAACTCTTGGATATGGATGAGGTAAGCACGTATATTAGCTAGGGTTCACCTGGGAAACAGATTATATATATATGATTATACAGAGGACTTACTATGTGGCTTTCCAGTGGCCACTTGTAGAATCTAGGTCAAGAATCCAAAATAGCTATCTGAACAGCTGAAGAGTCAGAAGAACCACTCAAAATTTGAAGGCGTGGAACTCAGTGCAGAGTCTGGTGCAAGTCTGGTTCTGCCTAACAAGAGTGAAGAGTCTTCACAAGAAGAAAGGAGGAAATGGAAATGAGCATCCAAAGGCAATGTTGATTCCCACCGAGCAGTTTCTGGGATGATGGAAAGGAGAAAAGAAAGAAAGAAGGAAAAGAAAAAATCCATGTATGTATACACAAGATAGCTAAGATAATTGCACTACTAATTTCTATTGATTTATTGAAAGGAACAGTTGATCAATCTTGCATGCCTATCTCTGGTAATCTGAGCAACTACACTGAAGATAACAATGAGTAATACAGCAACCATTGTTGATTTCCTATCATCTTGTTTTCAAATTCTGTATCATTTTTATACTTTTTGTGTCTCTTTGTTTTTGTCTTTGTTTTTGTTATTTTGTTTTTGTTCTTTTCTCTCTAAAATAAAAAGAAACAAAGGCACTGGAGTTGTCTGAAGAAAAACGAAAGGTAAACTTCATTCACCTCCCTCTTTTTATTCCATCCAGGTCACAAGCCTATTGTTTAGTGCCACTCACATCTGTCATGGGCCTTCTCAATTTGGGGCTGACATGTCAATCATACACACACCCCCCCCCAGAATTTACTAATCTGCCAGGCAGCCCTTAATTAAGTGAAGTTGCCATATCACAATGGGAAACCACAGATAACAACATAATACTACAGAGTCGTCTCCCCTGTGACAAGATCCTTTCAAGGAAAATAAATTCCAACGTAGGTGTCAGGCTCTACATGCCATGTAGATTCACAGAAGAACTTACAGACTCAAATAGTAAGAGTTCTAAAGGGACACATAATCATGTTATGTAATAAAGAGAAGAATGAACAAAGATGGGGACACACAGGTTGGCATAATATTGGAACATTTCTTTCGGACATCCCAGAAAACCTTCTTATAATGCACCCCCAAAACTATAAGCTGAAGTAGAGCACAGCATAGTGTAAGTGTATATTTCTTGATTATCCCAGCTTTGCAAAGTTTGATTGGACTGACACAGAGGTAATGAGTTTAACATTTGAGATGTCTAATGCTAGGCTGAAAGGCAATTAAATGAGGTAGTTGGGTTTGTAACTCAAATAGTCAATGAGTAGTTGAACTAGAGACCTTTCAATATTAGCCACTTTGAGAGTCTGTGATTTTCTCTGAAGTGTACATGAGTACACATACTATGTTCTCAAGTCTCAACACATGTCCGTTACACAGTGTTATGTCCTTACTCATTGCACATGGGTGGTATGGGTTAGACTCTGAGTTGCTCCAAGCCGTACAGAACTAGCATTCCTGGAGGTACCACCAAATTTTATATAAACTAGTAAATACTCAAACAAAACTCTATGGTTCCACTGAGTACTGAATTTCCTTAAAGAACCTGAAAAGTTTGAACTAAGGGCAATTCTTTATCCTAAATTTCTCATTCTAATTGTGAAGACACAAGCAATAAATGTAATCACCTTGTATTCACATTCACGTCATAACTATTTTTTACCCAGTGCCTGTAACTATCTCAATTAGCGGAAATGGCTTAATACTACATTCAAAAATAGGCTAGAGTTGGCAATAACAATAAAGTTAAAAAGGGTCTTGCCTACTTTATGACTCTATAGAACCATTATGTTCCTCAGTATTCGAGGGAGACAGATAACAAGAAGACATTAAAATTTTAGCATCCTCAAACAACAGTACGGTTATTGCTTATTAATTATACCAAAGGAGTACAACTAATTAGTTTAATAGGTAGCATTATGTATGCTAGTGACAGATCGGAGGAAAGCATCCAGCCATATAAAATTCTTTAGAGGAACAAGTGACACTGTCTATTAACAACAGCTCAGTGCACCTAAGACTAATGGAAATAAACATAAAATGCTGCAAAAGTCTGATTCACAGCCCTTCCCCTTTGAGTGCAGATTACAGTTTGCATATCAGAGCAATCATTTTTCTCAGGGGTTGTATTTTTCCCCTTCAAAGAAAACTAGAAACACTTTTCAATCTTCTTAGTGTTTCTCCTTGCTCAAGGAGAGTAACAGGGAATAAAAGTACAAGGCAGAAAAGAAATGTCTAAATGTTTGTCAAGTGTAGCTATTGTGAAAAGGAATTTACACATTACCAGGTTAGCATATTTTGAATTTAAAAGGTGCTGCCACATTACTTTATAAAAGCACTACTCGAATTTATATTCCTGTCTTCATGTGTTAGTGATCGTATTACTTCATCAAAACAAGATGGGTTTTTTCCCCTATATCTTATGGGTTAAACTTTTACTTAATAATTGATATAATTGTATACAGTTGATTTAATGCACAGTTTTATTAAGTCAAAGGATTGACCTTTATATGTCTATAAATTACCTGCTCCTATCATTAAAATTTTCATTAAGTTTTTTTCCTCCTAATTGCAGAAACTATTTTTACATTATGGAAAATAGTCAATAAAAACCCACTCCATTATGCAACACATAGGGATGATCAAACATGGATGGTAAAACTCAGATGAAAAAAACATTTTATAGACAAAGAATCAAATATGTTCTTGATGAGTAAGTAAGTGGTAAATCTCAAAAGAAATGGAAATTTAAAAAAGAAGCAAAATTTTAGAACTCCCTGCCTCAAGCAAAATACACTGAAATGAAAAATACACTGGATTGAATTAAAAGCATATTAGACATAATAGGAAACAAATAAGACAGTGAGTTCAAAGATACAGCCATAGACCCTGAATAATCTGAAAAGCAGATTTTGTGTTACATAAGTATATATTGTACCTATATAAGAAAGTTACTTTGGTCATATAAATATAGATTTTTACCAGTGCAGCATCAGAATTCAGTAGGCAATCGCTTTTTTAAACTGCAAATTTAGGACCACTGTCCTCCTACTATTAGGTCTACAATTTAAAAGCAAAAGACAACAATTTTTTAAAATCCATCCTTTTTGCTCCAGTTTAGCAAGCCAGTCACCTTCCAGCATTCGTTACTAAATGAGTAATGGCCACTGGCAAGAGCTTACTCATCCTCCTTTTGCACCTGGATCCATGTGCTCTGTCTTCTCCAGTCTTTTAAGGAAAAAAAAATGGAGTGAGAGAAACACTGAAACTTTCACCCATGGGTAAAACTTCTTTCTGACCTCTATAACATGCTATCCCTATTCCCTAACTTACTATCCTGATATTTTCACCATAGTAAATGACTCCATCATTCTGCTAATTTCATGATAGGGAACCCATGACTTAATCACCCTCAGTGCTTCTATTTTCTTCTCTTCCAACTTCTATCCCACTCTAGTATCCTAGCCAAAAATTTCCACTTGGATAACACTTGTGATCTCCACAATAATCCTTCTTATTCTAAAATCACTCTATAATTTCCTTTCATGCAAAATACAGTTACCTTTAATAAAATTGTTATCTTGGCCTTTTTCTACTTAAAATCCTCCAATGTTTTCTTTTAAACAACTAATAAAATCTGAACTCCTTACCATATCTACAAAGCCCTATGTCATCAAACTAGTCTAAAGTTCTGACCTGAGCTCTCAGTATTCTCCCACTTTTCTTTGATGATCTACACACTCAATCTGGGTTCCTTTTTGTTTCTTAAATGCACAAAGGTGATTTCTGCCTTAGGGACCTAGCAATGGTAGTTTCCTATATATGAGCTTCTTTTATTCTAATTCTTTAAATGCCATGGTTTCTCTCATAAGAAAACAAAACTATACTATAAATAAATGGCTAAATAAAAGACAAATAATTGGAGATAGGAAGATAGATCTTTTGCAAAAGTGAAAGGGACCAAGAAACAAATGGAGAAGAGAGGAAGCAGAAGGAGATGGAAATCGAATTGGCATGTTAAATACAGGTACCAGCTCCCTATGAATGTAATCATTATGTACTGCCAACATGTACTCATAAAAAGTAAATATTCAGAAAAATATATGATTGTCTGTCTTATTGTTCAAGTCTCAACTCATTTTGTACCTTTTAAAAAAAATATATTCTTTGCATAATGTAACAGACACAGCTCTTATCTATTTTTTCTTAAACATCAGTGTGTAAAAGCAACTCTAAAAGTTTTACTCTATCTATTATCCAATTTTATTTGTTCAAATGTTTGTGGTGAAGGGTCTTTTTATTTTGAAGACATTTTTCAATTGCTTACTGTATGCCAAGCACTAAGTTAACACATTGTTAACTGTTAAATCACATAAAAGTTTTCAAGTAGATGGTAAGTAAATTGAAATTTGATATAAGGAAATTGAAGCCCTCAATAAAGCAGAAAGTTTCCCAATTTAATGAACAATTAGGTAATATAGCACTGGAGAATAAATACATGCCTTTGGATATCAGCATATAGTTACTCTCTTTGCAACAGAAGATTTAAAAAGGCCAACATGGAAAGTAAGTTTTTATTATATAAGACTTCCTTCTCTCCTTAATATGTTGATCAGCTTTCTGTTTCTGTGACAAAATAAGTGTGAAAATAAACTGCAAATGGGCAAATGTTCCATAAGTTTCAGTACATAGTTGGCTGAATTCATTGCTGTGCACCTATATCTACAAATTTCATATACTATGGTGACATAAAAGCATTACAGCATGGAACTGGCGTGTAGCAAAGCCATTTGCCTCACAGCCACAGCCAGAAAGTAGAGAGAGAAGAGCAGGGGGACAAGGACAAGATGCATCTTCCAAGAGCGTGGCCCCCAAGAACCTACTTTCTGCTACTAACTAGGTGTCATCTGCTAAATTTCATGTTTTCCCAATTGTTCATTGATTATGAATTCAGGCATAGATTATCACATCCATGAGGTTGTGTCTCCATGATACAATCACCTTAACACTCTACCTTTGAACACTGTTGTCTTGTGGACCATACCTTTTTAAATATGAGCTTTTAAGGAACAATTTGAAGTTGCAACCATATCTCTTAAATAACTGTTCAATGTTAGTTATAATCCTTGACATGATAAACATGCTGTCACAGTCAGAAACTTAAGACATCCAAAATCCAAATTTCTCAGTTCCCATACAAATGTCTATGTACCTCATAAATTATCTCATTCACTGCTTTACTAACTTACATTTCTTCTCAATCATGTCTGCATACATAGCAGCAACTACAGCCCAGAATATCCATTTACTCACCACATTATCTGTATCCACACTCTGCCCTTCTCTGCTACCTGTGAGAGCAGAAAGTGTGGGGTCAGATATTCATATTTATGCTGTTGATATGAGGCCCCCATATAGGAGCCCTGCAGATTTTTTCTGGAATGTTCAACTTCTTAACAGGTAATCACAAAAATACCTATATTGATCCTTACCTGAATATGAGATACATGTGCATCAGTATCTCCAGTGAGCAAACATTGGTTATGTGGCTTTCCAAGGTCACATTTCAGAAGGAAGACAAATGAGTACATGAATGTACTTTTCATAACCCCTAGTTGAACAATTTCTACACTTCCCTACAGTAGTCTTGCAAACATTTTGAAATGACTAACTTTTGACTGTTTTCCATTTTCCAAATTAAAATTCTTTGGCAGATGTTTGGCAGATTTGATTCATGTGAAAACTGTCTTAAGCAAGAAACTCAGTGTCACCCTCTCTTCTTTATTTTCTGCCATCGGTTTAGAGTTCACTTTGGGGCTTCTTACTATGTATGACTCTGAGGGTAATGACATGTGTCCTAAGTATCATGGAAGCCGCCCACGAGGACTGGTGTAAAACTCTGCCATTGGTTCATCCATTAGGGGGAAAGCGGTGCTTCCATTCAAGTATTTAAATAGTTTTACAAGATTCTCTATACTGTGTATAGCTCTAGATGATAAATTAGGACATTGAGAGCATGCTAGAGGGAAACTAACTCTAGTTCGCTCTGCCTTGTCTGGATCAATTTTAATATTTTCTTGTGTCTTGAATCCTTTGAATGATCAAAGGAATTAATGAGCAAGATCTTTCAAAGTCACATCTTTCTAAGGTGAAAAATAGGCTACTACAGAAGCATAATACCTTCCTCTCCAGTCCTCATATAAATCACTTTGTTCAGAGCCCAAATATTCTGGAGTCCATTGTTCTGCCCTCCTGATGCCCATTTTCTATATTAATTTACTTGAAATATTCATTTACTTTGGGGGGGGCAGAACTATATGTTGATCCGAGATCCTCTAATGTGCTATGTACACTATCACCACATTTCTGCAGCCACAAACTTATTAATACTTTAATTGAGCAAAAATTACATAGACAATTGTGCAAAATGTGTTGTTTTCAAATATACATTGTAGTATAGCTAGATTGACTAGTTAGCTTGCAAATTTTATCACATGCTTATCTTACTCATTCTGATGAGAACACTTAAAATCTATTTTAGCAATTTTCAAAGATATATTTTTAAGTATAACCACTATATTTCCCAACCAATTTATTAAAATTTCTCCTTTTACCTGAAATTTTATATCCTTTTGTCAACATTTTCCAAGCACCTGGGCCGGTAAGGGTGGAGTACCAATTTGGTTTAACTTGGAATGCTCCCCTGGGGATAGGTGGAGCTCATTTCTACTGTGTGAGTGGGTCATGGAGAGGTGACCTTGTCATCCATATTTGTTCCTTCCTCATTTCCTCAATGGCTCTATTTCCCTGTTCCAATTTCTGCTCACCATAAAACAAACATATTTTCTCTGCTTATTTTTTTGTATGATGATGATTTTGTCTTGGACCCAGCCAAACATAGACTGAATCCTCTGAAACCATAAGGCAAATTAAACTCCTTTAAATTGTGAGTGTTGGGTATTACATCCCAATGATGGGAAAACTGACTAGGATATACCCCTACATTTCCATTTGTTAAACTTTATTGGATTTTGAAATATATCAATAAGGAATGATTTCCACTCCATTTTAACAGGCCACTCAAATATAAGTGCATGCTGTGAAAGTTAAGTCTATCCTACAGTCAGTGCACAAAATAAGGTGATTTTGCAGACTCCAACAAAAGTGATGCAGAGGATTTCACTCAGTGAACAGTGACAATGTTCAAGAAACATTGTCTGATGAATAACTAGAACATCATTTAGGGGAGCTTAAAAATGCTGGATTTCCAAGCCCTGTGATGAATCAACTAAAACAAGTACTGGGTGGGACTATAGACTGTCTATGTAAAAGAAAGTTTTAAAATCTCAAGTGATTCAAATTCCAAAGTCTGAGGTTGATTTGTCCATACAGTGGTTGCTGCGTTTAGGTGTATCTGCAAAGCACATGTGCTGTCCCAGTATGTCAGTGTCAACAGGTAAGATTTATCAAGAGGTGTTTGGATCATGGGTTCCACTCACAAAATTGTTTGGATGCCACTTTGGGGACTAGATTAGGTATCTGGGAGCCTCAACTAAGGCTGCCTTTCATATTTTGCTTCTTCTCTTTGCATCCACCAGCCTTTCTGGTTTCTGCTATTAGTTGAACCAGCACGAGGTCCTCAAATGGAGCCAAGTACATGATACTGCCATGTTGTTGGACTTCTCAATTCCAGAACTGCCAGCCAAAATAAACATCTATTCTTTAGAAGTCACCTCATTTCATATATTCTGTCACAACATCAGAAACTAGACTGAGACAGTCATTAAAGTTTTGTTTTGTTATTTGACTTGAAAATTCTGTGGCTTGTCATTTGAAGGTGGGACACCACACAGGCACATGACTGACTCAAGAAAGCTTAACATACACACGCCATAGACATTGTGGGAGCTGGTGAACTGGGAATGTGGGGGAGCTTTTATCAGGCTCCAGATCCCTGAGCAGTACTGCTATATTCTGTCAAGGTCATTTTACCCAGACACTTGGGAACACAGGGCCATTCATTTTCCACTGGTTTATCTTTCTGAATACTTACTTGTAGTTGGAACACTCTGAACTTCTATTATAATGCTACATACTAATGTGAGCTCTGAGCTACAGCCAAAGCAGAACTCACATACCTGAGAAATCCATGGTCAAGTGGGGGGAAATTGTGAAGATACCAATCAAACAATACAGTTTAATTAATGTGCTTTATCACAACAGAGTTATTCATACAGTTTCTATTGAGCATGGCAGCATGTTCATGTAAGAGTTATTAAAACTGAAGAGTTGGAAGGATGGAAAAAGAATGGAGATGTGTTTTATACATGCCCAAGCTCCCTATGAGAAATGTAATCATTATGTCTGCCAAACATGTAGTAATAAAAATTAAAAAGAGAAAAGAAATTATAGAGTTGACAATTTTTGTGGTTTGCATATGTTTTATATTTTATTTTTATTGTTTTATATTTAAAGATATTCAGTTGTCTTTTTGAAAACTGATTTCATTGGTACACTTTTAATATATATAATAATCACTTTCATCATAGGGAATTTGTACCTGTACATAAACTATCTTGATTCATCTTTTTTCCCCATTCTTCTTTCCTCCTTTCAACTTCACTTATTTACATTTTCCCTCCTTATTTACATTTTCTCCTTCTATTCTCTTTCTTACCTTTTTCTTTCCTCCCTTCCCCCATCTCCTCTTCCCATTTGAAATTTATTTTCCTACTTCCCAGTATCTATAAGAAATTTTGATCTTTATTTATTCTATTGATTGCTTGCTCAAGAGAAACAATGCAATATCTAAATATGAGTTTCTGATTTATTTCACTTAAGAATATGGTCTCAAGGTGCATCCATTTACCTAACACTGTCTCAAGTTTATCCTTTATAGTGGAGTAGTACTCCAGTTTATATGAAAATCACATTTTCTTTACCAGTTGATGGCAACTGGGCTCAAAACACTGAAACTAGAGGTTCCATGGCTCCACTTGACCCAACTATTCCCCTTCTTTTCATCTTACCTAAATAGTTGAAAGTATGATATCACAGTGATATATGCATGTCCATGTTTACAGGAGCACAATTTATAGTAGCTAAATCTTGAAAACAGCCCAGACATATTTTATAAGAGTGTTCAAGAAAGGTTTCTTCTTGCTTAATATTCTGTTTGCCCTTTCACATCCACTGCCATCCCTTTTTACCCATATTTGCATTTAGAGGCAACCTCTGTTAAGTATGTCCACTTGTTTCCAACTTCCAGTTTGATTACATCATTGTAGATCAGAAAAGAATAAAGGTGGGGCCAGAGTAATCCCTTGACATGACCCCCTAGTCAAACTCTGCTTGTTATTTGTTCTATTCTAGATGAGTCTCCAAAGCTAGAGGCACTACTAAATTCTCATTAATATCCCTTCTCTGCTTATTTTGATATATATAAGTATTTTCTTTCCCACTGACTTTTGCTTCTTATATCTACTATTCCTTCTTATACTCCTTAACATGCCTAGATATTCACTAAGGTATTATACATTCTCTTATGTTTTGTATAAGAGAATTATGTATTCTCCCCTTTGGCTATATCATGTCTTTAATTCCTTGGCACCTACTACCTTGATTTTGAGAAGGAGCCATCTCATGGTCTAGAGATGAGAACAATTTTGATGAAACTGAGAAACACAGAATGCTTACATAGCTAGACCATGGGCAGAGAGGTGAAGAATGAACTGAGGTCAGACAGGGGCAACAGATAATTGTAGAGCTCTTCGTACAGAGTCTGGATTTCATTTAAATGCTAATGGAAACCAGTGGTGGGAATTTAAGAAGTGATATGAGTAGATTAAAGATAACCAAATTAGTCCATGCTTCAGACTGCCTGGGTTTACATCCTGGCTCTAACAGTCACTTGCTTTGTAACTGTGATTTGTTTGTAAACTTGGTTTGTAACCTTGGCCAACTACATAACCCTATGATAGTTAATTGTATGTATTAACTTGACTGGGCCTTGTAGTGTTTACAATAAGCATTACTTCTGCATGTGCCTGTGAGAGTATGTCTGGATGAGATTAGTTTTTATTTTGTTGAATTCAGAAAACAGATGTCTTTCCTCAAAGTTGGTAGGCACTATGGAACTTGTCGAAGGGATGAATAGAATAAGGTGTGAGAAAGGGTATTCATTCTATTTCTTCATGTGTGTCTGAGCTGAGACATTGGTCTTTGGGCTTTGAATTAGATCTTACACAACAAGGTCCAATGCTTCTCAGGCCCTCACATACAGAATGGAGTTGCCCCACTAGGTAACTTCAAGTTCACAGATATCAGATCATGGGATTTCTCTTCTTCCAGTACATCAGGCTCATCAGCCATCTTCAGTGTATGTGCTTCATTTTTTGTGTTATTCCAGAGAACATGTCAAACACAGCCCTTGTGTGCCTCATTTTCACTATCTGTGAACAGGAGAGAGCAACAGCACTTACCTAATAAAAGGGCTATAAGAATATAGCTCAGGGGTACAAGTACCTGCCTGGCAAGATCAAGGTCCTGAGTTTGATTCCTGGTACCAAAAAAAAAAAAAAAAAAAAAGAATAAATCCAGAAAACTGTACCAAATAATAGTATTTGCCTCTCTGAAAGCAATCCACAAATTTAGCAGTCATGATTTTTCTGTAAACAGGATCAACCTGCTGTTTCATTGTGAATAAATAACTGGAAGACAAAAGCAAATGAGGGAGATGGCTACAGACAGACCCCATGGTACAGCTGAGAGAGAAGGACTCACAAAGGAGAGAAATCAATAAGCCATCAAGGGCGCATCCATAGCTTAGCAATGTTAAGACCTGTAGTAAAGTCATCTGACATTAACTCAGTGTCAGTTTTACCTTGGAAGGAACACTTACTGTGATTGCCTTTTTCTGTATGTTAGGAGGCAAACCTCCTATTTGTGACATCATTTTAAATTATTTCTAATGTGCAGACATGTCTTTCTTTTCACAAGTGCTTTCAAGCTCCAACACTGACAACATTTCATTTTGGAGTTGATACATAATCTCCAAAACACCTACCAACAATGTGATCCCACGATAATCTGGAGTAAATGTGAAAAACACATCAGCCATTCAGGTCAGTCTCCTCTGAATTCATTTTAGTTTAAATCTATTGATGAATTTTGAGGCTAATCACTTGGAATTGATTTCTATTGATTTGTGTCTAATTGAACTCAATTAAACCCCAGTAAGTTGCATTGAACAAATTAAATGGCACAGGCTAATTGGATTGAAGGCTTTCCAACTGAGGTGGAGAGTGTTCATGAGAACCCACCAACTGTGATATGGCTTTAATAGAGTCTCCTGGGGTGACAGCTATTGGAAAATTATTAAAACTCAGCAGATGTGTCAATTATTAAGTGCAAGTTTTACAGGAAGATAAACTGCATTGGATTTGGAATTACACTGAAGTCTCTGGTTGTATCACGTGTATATTTCAGGAATGATTCTAAGGATTGCTCTTCCAGTACTTTGTTCTTAATTTTAAGGAATGAGGAATGCATCTTGTGTGAAAACAAAAAAAGAGAAAAAGGAAGGTAACACTGCACTGGATGATTCTTCAGTAACTTTGTCTTTGGAAAATAATGAATAGATAAACCAGCTGATCAACAAGTGTTTGTTAGGAATTCAGCTTGTGTAGAAGGTCAGACTTCTCACATTGCTCTGCCTCTTCTTTCATTACAACCATAATATCATTTACTGCAAACTGTGTCCTGGCAACCCACTCCTACCAGATCTTTGCAAGTCATACTTATCTCTGGAGGCTTCCTTGTTGACTCTACTACAAAAGAGAGTCACTGGTGGCATATCTCCATGTAAATTCAAAATTCAGGGTGTTAAACACCCAAGGAGCAAAGTTTTGAATAAGAATGCGTGGAAGTTATTATAAACTGAATTAGTGTGTCCCTGTACTTTCATATTTGAAATGCTAACCCCAAACATGATGATATTGGGAGGTGGGGATATTTTAAGTAATTAGGTATAGATAAGGCCATGATATTGGGGTGGTGCAGGAATTAGTGCCCTTATTTTTAAAAATGAGGCCCCATTTTTCCTCTCTCTGACAGCAAATGAAATGGAATCTCACTACAATACAAATTGTCCAAATCCTTGCTCTTTAATTTCCCAGTCTTCTGCATGGTGATCAACCAATTTGTTGTTTAATCTACAGACTCTGTAGTGTTTTAGTCAGTCATTCCTGGTACTAAACAGAAATACCTTATACCAAGTAACCTACAAACAACAGAAATGTGTTGCTTATAGTTCTGTAGGCTCAGAAGTTCAACAAGATTTTACCCTGTTCAGTACCTCTGGAAGACTCATTCTTCATAGATGGCACCTTCCATGTTCATGGAGAGAGGTAAATAGTCTCCATCAAACCTCTAATATAATTCCATTTCAACAGGCCACTGATCCTACTCCTCAGTGTGGAAGCTTCAAGACCTATTCAGCTGCCAAAGGCCAGACTTCTTAATTACCATCACTTAGAGTGTTACAATTTCAACATCTGAGAGATTACATTATGGCTGAGTAGGAAACACAATTAAAAGTGAAAATCTCTAAATCAGTATTGGGGAAAAGCAGGTACAGAGAAGCAGTAGCAAAAGGTAAAGATGATATAGAATACATGAAAAGAGAAACTTGCTGGATCAAATGTATTGTCAGGAAAGTGTGTGTAGGGAAATCCTCAGGTGTCTGGGTCACAGAATGCCACCTTCACCCCAGGCACAGCATATGTGCCATCTTGGAAGAGGGCCAGAGAAGGAGTGAACTGGTTTTTCAGTTGTGGCCTGGCTGACAGAATAAACTCAAAATCACTCTACTTGCTGCTTGACACTGCAAGTGAGACACTTACAAGCCAGAGCTTTAAAGAGACTGAAAAATGGAGAATGGTTTACGAGACAAGAAGATGACGCACTGAGATTTTGAAAACAATAACACTCCAGAGCCTGGGAGTAGTGGAGAGAGAAAGATTACTTGACAAAGAAAGAACAGTCTCCTACCCTTCCTACATACAAGGGGAGTGCAGGGCTTGTGGGACAATTAGTTTGCTGTTCTTGCCTGTTGGTAGACTCATGCAAGGCAGTCCCCAGCACCTCCTAGCTGGGGACTGCAAAGAACAGGAAACCCAGGACTGTTCCATGCCTGTTTCCAGCATGCCCACTAGACAGTGAAGCTCTTGAGACACTGAGTTGAGAAGGTCCATGAAAAGAGGAATGGAGACCAGCACATGGGTCACAGGCTTCTGACATGACACTGGGCCAAAGGTTTTCAGAAGGTGGGGAAAACCCCCACCCTAATCAGAGGGTAGATGAGCACCATGAGTTGTGGACAGAGGACGGACCTGGCAAGAGACACAGGGGAGAGAAAGGTGATCCCTAAATGCTGGAAAGACCTGAGACAGCATGAGATTCTGCCCAGTTCCCACTGCCCTGTGCCCACCACTCAGCACTGGCAAAGGTGACCATTTTCATAGTCTGAGAGTTGCGCCAAGTACTACAGGTGGGTCAGAGAGCAGAGCTCTTAGGAAAAAGACAAAGAGAAGACTGCTGGGTGGTGCTAGTGAACAGCGCCAGGGTGAGAGGACTTCTAGCAATATGCTAGGCAAGCAAAGGAGGGAAGACTTGCACACAACTGTAAGATCTGCCAGGCCATCAGAGAAGCAGGAATGTGTGGTCTGCAGAGGAAGGCAGCAGAGAACAGGAGAACCAGGCATTGGGCAAACTGCTCCACAACCAATTATGCCCATATTGATGGAGGTAATTGAATCTTGCGATGGTGACAGAAAGTAAGACAGTTGGCCATGCTGGGAGCACTGCTTGCTTCCAAGAGGCAGGTCTGCAGGTGTCAGAAGTCCCTGTCTCTTCTGGGCAGGCAGCTGAGCTATCCACAGGAGAAAACTACATGGCTGCTGTGTGGAGGGAGCTGAGTACATACTCTGGGTAATGCTACAGCTGAGTAAAACCTTTTTGAATTGTCTCCTTGTCTGTTTATTTGTTCCCATTTCTCTCTCTTTTTGGTTCTCAATTTTTATTAGTACTTTTTAAATTTTACTTTATGCTTCAAGGTTTTTCCCTTTGTTCTGCTCTTCCTTTGGTCCTTCTTTTTTATTGGTTTAGTTTCTTCCCTCTCAATTCTCCCCCACTCTTTCATCCTCATTTTTTTTTTATCTCCTTGTCTTCCCTTTCCTCTGTCCAATCTTTCATTCAGCATGTATGGAAGAGGGGCCCTATGTGTATATAAGTTAATAAAACTTAACCAGTGCTTTAACTTCAGTAATGCCACTCAAGGGCATTAACCATCAACAAAACCGTATTGAGAGATACACACAAAACTAATTACAAATATATTAACAGACCCCAACAATCTCACAGCCTCCCTAGTCTCTAAATACACTTCCACCCATCTGTGTCCATTCTCCTGCCTACACAAATATTCTCTCAAACCCCCTCAACACTAGCCCTTTACTCCAGCTATAAAAGTAATTTCAAGAGTCTGATCTTTTGTCTTTTTATCACCTAGTGATATTTCTCTTGCACCCTTCTCTTCTAACTGAAGTAGCCACAGCCTTTTTCCCTTGATCACTACTTCACCCCACCCTCCACATCCCATAAAACCTGCAAATGTCAGTATAATTTAATAAGAAAAGGCTACTGATAAAAGGGTGAATGTATCAAAACAGTTTACTATTTAAGATTGATGTATGAATGGATCTGTTGAGACTTCTATAACCAGCAGAAATTCTCTTCTTAAAACACAGTGACTGTACCCAATCCAATTTAACTCCACAGGGTGAAGAGGCAGACAACATCTATTGACAAATAAAGCTAGAACACATCACTGAAAAACAGAACATAAATAAAGAGATCTTCATACCAACAACAAATTCTACTTACTTTTTTTACCTCAACTCTCTGCACAAAAAGTGGAAAAATAGAAGTATGAGAAAATACAAGGCAGGGGCTGGGGATTTGGCTCAGCAGCAAAGTGCCTGCCTGGCAAGCACAAGGTCGTGAGTTCGGTTCCCGGTACTGGAAAAAAAAAAAATACAAGCAGCAAAATTCTTACAAAGACTTCCAACTTCCCCAGAGCATATTTAAGGGGCATTAAGGGGAGATAATAAAACACTAATAACTGAGATGCATGCAGTAATTATGGACAAAACAAATGGGCTCAGTAATCTCAAGATGATGTAACCCAAATAACACACAAGCTTTGATATCGTCATTTCTCTTATATGAGAAACCCAAAGTATAAATAAATTAAAGAGCAAAATGCAAGCCAGATAATAGGAAACAGGGAAATAATCTTTTGAAAGAGGGAAGAGGACCAAGAGATAAGGGAGGGAGTGAGAAGAGGGTAAGTATTTATAAAATGAGATGTGCTTTGTACATGTACCAACTCCCCAAGATGAACATCATCATTACATAATGAAAACTTGCACTAATAAAAATATAGATTAACAACTAAAAACTACAAAAGAGAAAGGTAGGGGAATAACAACAACTGACCAACTGATTAAAATGATTCTAAAGAAACAAATAAAATGTTAGAAAAGCTAACAAAAGCTATTCAAAATATAAATGACAAATTCACCCAAGAAATAGACTCCATGAAAAGGTGTCAAAGAGATATCCCATAGACAAATAATTCTATTGGATACATAACCAGCAGAAGTGAAGAGTGAGAGGAGAAGTTCTGACTCCAAGGACAGGATGGAAACACAAGATGGTACTCTTAGAGATATCATAAAAAGGGCGAGAGAGAGAAAAAAATTATCTAACAACTATTAGATGTTAAAATAAAAGTGAATCAAAGACATAGATATTAAAACAGGAATATTTTATCTGCTGAAAGATAAAACAGACAAAACTCTTGAAAACTGAGCACAAAATAGGACTTTCTAAAGGAAACCCAACTGCACAATTGATAGCATCAAGGATTACCACATGGGATTATATCAAATTAAAAACCTCTACTCATCCAAAAAATAAATTAGTAAAGAGAAAACCAACAGAATAGGATTTTTTTCCAGCTACTCCTTTAACAGGGTTCCAATGTCTGGAATTTACAAAGAACTGAAAATAACCAAATCTCCCCCCAAAGAAGTCACCCGGTCAAACAATGAATGATTTGAAATAAATAGGCACTGCTCAGAACATGAAGTCAAGTTACCAATATAAAGAATTGCTCAACATCTCTGATCACCAGTGAAACATAATTTAGTACAAAATTTAAAAAATGAGATCCCATCCTACTCCAGAAACACTAGGTATTATTAAAATACAAAAATGTGACAAGGACACCGTTCCACGTTGCTGGTGGGAATGTAAATTTGTTTAAGCACTGTGGAAATTAGTATAAAAATTTCTCAAAGACACAAAGTTAAACATATCATTTGACCCAGGTATTCCCTTTCTTGATATCTTCGCCAAAGATTTCAAGATGTCGTAGAACAGTGATACATGCATACCCATGTTCACTGCAGCACAACTCATAATAGCTGAAGCTTGGAAGCAGCACATATACCCATTCATTAGATTTTAAAAGAAATGTGTTATTCATACATAATTAAGTCCTATTGTGCCATAAAAAGTATAAATTGTCATTTTTAGAAAAAATAGATGCATCCTAAAATCATAATTTTAAAGTGAAATAAATCAAACATAGAAGCTTAAATACTGTATAACTTTTCTTTTCTTTTTTGGTTCCAAGAATTGAACTCATGACTCTGTGCTTGCCAGGCAGGTGCTGTGCTGCTGAGCTATATCCCCTACTGCATAACTTTTCTTATATGAGAAGTATAAATAATTTTAAACACAAATACTTAAAAGTATAAAATTTTCCTAAAAGCTAAATAAAGGATAAACAATAAGATAGAAGGAAATAGATATTTTGAAAAGGGAAATTGCACCCAGAGGAGGAGAGACAGGAAAAGAGGGAAAAGGAAAAGGAATAAAAAGAATTGAGACATAATACGTACTTGTGCCTACCCCATAGATGAATGTAAACAGTATGTACTATGAAAATATACTTAAAAATGAACAAGATTTTCACATCTGAATATTGAGGGAAGGGGAACAGACGTTCAGATCATAACATCATAGCATCATTTATGTGGACTAGTAAATCAGTCAGTGAATAAATGCTTCCCTGAATATTTTCTAGAACAGAGGTCCTGGGACGCTGTCCTTAAAACTCTTGAATTGGTTCCATGAGCTGAAAGCACCATCACTCCACTCCACACTGCCTCTTTGCATTTTCATTCTTCCCTCACGCCTGTGTTCCTGTATTCCCCTCTGCATCCCAGTTTGCAATTTGAACTTACATTTTAGGTTTTGCTTTCTGGGATACCCAGGTTGAGCCAGCATGGCTGTCTTTGCTTTACAAATAAAATATCTAATGCCTACAGAAAGGATATTTAACAAATATTTCATAGCACAAAATTTTCTAAGTCAGGATTCTACTTAAAGTCTACATTATCATGATTTCTCATGGATGCAGAGCGAAGCAGCCTGGCTCACTGCTTACCCACATGACAATGCATGATCTCTCCCCAAGTCCCTGGAGCTTGTGCACAATCTCCTGGTTTTGCTTTTACTAACTTCCTGTGACTGGACTGCCTGACATCCATTTACCTGACAAAGTTTCTGTTCCAATCAGGCACGAATCAAGTTGTGTTTCATAAGCTTCAATCTTAAACAATCAATACTTCAAATGGCTTAAAGAAATGTGATGCAGTGATTTTGTACCTATTTGCTGCTGCATACCTTGCTCTCCATTTTAGTGACCTGGGATTCTTTCTAGATTCTCCACCTGTGACTGTGTACATGTGGATGAGCAGGGGACATGTGTAGTCACCTGGCCCTCATCACTGGCCCCCACCATTCCTCAGATCTCAGCAGATCTGAGTTATGCTTGGAACAATTTTTTGCCTTTCATTTCACACTACAGGCCCCTTATAACCATTAGCTGAATTGGAAAGTGGGAGTTTAATAGTAGATAACAGGGGAAACCAAAGTAGTGAGTTCAATGAATATCAGGCCCGCATGAGTTCCCATTTTTGTACCTTGGTTTCAGATCTAGCATATACTTCCCTCAGATGCTTCGTGGAAAGGTTGTAATTGATAACCACTACAGAGGACTTCCATTCTCTTTTCTGTTCATGGCACACTTATCTGTCATTACCCATGAATACAGGTTCCATCTTTGCAAGGTCTTTCTTCAGGCTGCATGCTGTATATGTTCTGCTGAAGTGAACTCAAGGAAGTGAGCATGAGGCTGACACTCTGCATGCATTCATTTTTTGGGGGGCAGGGAATTTTCCCCCCAAAAGAAATCCTACATATTAATTTTCCACTGGTCCTGTAAGTTATCTATCCATTTTGTACTTCAAAAATTATTGAGAAAATATTAAAAATTAAACACTATTTGACCTCATCTTCAAATGCACATTCCAATGCCTTGGAAGGACCAAAGCGATGTGTTTGTATATTTGTATATATTCAGAAGATCTGAAAAAATTGAAATTGCAGCAATCAATTAAGACTTCTCATTCATCACATTTGTATAACCCATATAGCTTCATCTAATCCACATAGAAATCATGATTCTTGGGAGATTCTCGGGCAAACATTATAAACTCCAATCTGGCTAAGGGCCATGTGGAATCCCTAGTAAACATATTACCTGTCTCTTCAAACTTGGAAGATTAATTTGCTGCCACACCATAAGCTCCTGGGGGATAGAACTCAAGCTTTATTAGTCTCTGTCACCCCAGTATCTGACTTGGAGCTGGACACCTATCTTGCAGTGTTAGATATTTCTAGATCACAATTTACTTTTCCCAATCTTCCTGGTGAGCACCACTTGTTGCAGTCTTATTTCTTTAACAAGTAGTGGTGGTAATCACACAACCACACAGACACACACAGGACTTATGTTTTAGCCTGCCTAATTCCAGACTGAAGGGCACAAGAATCAAACTGGAAACGCTGCAAAATATTTTGAAAGGCTTTAAAGATATCTGGTCCAAACAGTTCACCTAATGAAGACCGGGGTCATCTGTGAGATCCGTGGTAATAAGCTCATTCTGCCCGGTAACTAAGGAGGCAGCTCTGACTCCAGCAGGTCAGAAATTCAGCCATATGTTCACATTTTCTAGTAGCATCTGGGCATTTCTGCTTTGTTTCCTAGAATACCAGAGTCAGAAAGGAATGTGGAGACAGTGTGTTCCCCAAACTCATTTAATGCTCAGGAAACTGGGATCTGATGAAGCTCAAAGAAATATCAAGATCACAAATTAAAATTAAAATCACAGCCAGGGTGAGAAATCATTACCATGAAGTTAACAGTCTCTTCTCTGCTTTGCAGCCTTCACTTTTATTATTGCTTTCACTCACTGCTGCTGAAAAAGGTCAAATAACTTAGAAAAGGAAAACATTTCTGATATTCTTTCTTGCATATATCACTGAAATAAATTTTTACAAATTCTACTTCATGAAGACAATGTAACTTTCTACAAGCATTCTACTCACTTCAGACAAGATCAGAAAGCTGCCAGGAGCATTACTGGAAACTTGAATTCCCAAATGAGGCAGGACTATGACTGAATTCTCACCCATTAATTGCTCTGTATCTGGTAACACTATTAGCTCCAGGTAGCTTTTGTTTGTCCCTTTATAAAGGTTACTTTATCCTCTCAATTCCTGCAAATCTCTTTGCAGCTGACTGATGGCAAAGATGTATCACCTGGCCCCAAGGAGGTATGCTATAGATAGAATAGATCCTTTGATGAATGTCAAAGGCTTTGTTCTAGGTGATATCTGTTCCACCCATCTTTCCTGTGTCTGCTGTCCTGAACATGGCTTTCCATCCCTCCTGACCCACCTTGCTTTGCACATATTCGTGATTTCCAGCATCTCTGTGTCATGCACTAACTTGTTATATGTTTATTTTCCTGATCCTTTGTTTAGAACTGTGATTTAGTTTCACCTGATTGGAAGTGACCTTTAATGAGAACTGCTGTGTCAAAAATGTTTCTGACATCATGAGAAGCTTGCAGTTTCTCAACCCCCAAACTCTCCATTGAGGTCTTTGCTATTTTTTTTGCTATTTTCTATGGTAAGTTTTAACATGCCATCAGTACAGCAACTTCTCCTGAACTATCTTCATCTTAATCACTCAGGTAGAATTTCTTCCCAGAAGTTCCCCAAATGTCCAAGACTGACCAACCCCTTTTGTGCTCCCATACATCCTTTTCTTGTGCTCCTGAAATTAATACCTTGGATTTTTCTGGCCTGTTTATATGGGTGTATCTTCAGATTTAACACCAAGATAATTAGTGTGAGCCTTTGGGTCCTGTTTACAACTTACCTGCAGCACATTGTAAACTATACATGAAGTTAATAGATGCTAAATATCCAAAGATGCAGTTTGAATTCATTCCAGGTCCTCAACTTGATAACTAAGCATTTATTAAATAAATACTTCTGATACTTATTTTGTGGCAGAAATTTTTCCCTGGATAGAGAAAGGCACGCAAGCGTCTTTTCTCATGGAACATAATCATAGCAGTAGTGGAGCACCTAACAGGCCTTAAGGAAGCAAATAAGCAACTAATAACTAAGGAAGATAAGCTGAAAAAGATGTGATACATTAGTTCTATGAAACAGAATACCATGGCAGATGGACGAGGAGAAGGAAGGGTGCTTTAAGTGGGATGGTGCATGAGACCTGGCTGAAGACATGGCATGTTTACATCAAATCTGGCAGATAAGTCTTTTGGGCCAGGGATGGGGGTGCCCAGTGGCTTCTGAGAGAAAATGAAGTAAGTGGCTTGTTACAAAAGTAGAGATAAGGGCACAGTGGTGGAGAGCAGGAAGCAGTGACGGGTGAAAGCGACCAAGCTAAGTGAGATGGATGGCAGATTAGTCAAAGAATTTATTGCCCATGATTTGGAATTTAGAGTTGTTATAAGTAAAACTGGAAGTAATTTAGGAATTTTAACCAGGGCTCTGGCCGAGCATGAATCATGTTCTGATTCCTCTTTCAGGGTTTCTGGGTGGAGCATGGGCTTTAAGGCAGCTCAGGCAGAAGCAGGGCATCCTGCGGGGTCACAATTGTTCAGGTGAGTGACTTTGATGTAGACAGTGTGCCAACATGGTCCACTGAAAGAAATAGGCAAATGGGACTTGTTGGCACATTGCCAGCTAAAAGGCAAACAAAGAAAATGATAAGAATATCCACAGGGACTTTTGTCTAAGTAACTGGGTGCATGGTGAAGTAGTTTATTGAGAAAGAAAGGAAAAGAAGCACTTTGTGAGGTAATATTCTGTCTCTTACATTTGAAGTTCAAGATGAAATTTCCTGCTGTGAACAACTGTGAGGGAAATGGTTGTGTAGGTGCATTTGGACAAGGCAGTCAGGACCCAGGACACAGACCTGCGAGCCTCGAGAAGATAGATGCCCATGATCTTGCTCTAAGGCACAAGATTGGATGATACCAACAGGGAGAAAATGTAGCAGAGAAAAAGCAGAGGCTCAGAAGGGCATATGGGCCAGTTCAAGATGGGATGACATCAGTGAAGGCAGAGGCATGGAGTTAGATGAAGAGAACAGCCAATGAAGTAATTATAAAACCAAAGCATTTCAGGAAGGTGGATTTGATATGCACATCACAGGAGTAATGTCATTTCCATCCCCCTTTCAGGGATAGTGAGAGTTCCACATGTTGCTTAGACCTTAATAGCGGGACTTTACTTTATAAAAAATGGAAATTCTAGTTCTCTCTCTACTTCATTTCCACCACACCTGGCTGAACTGTACAAATATTAATGATAAACAGGATCTGGCTGCGCTACCACTCATGTTCTCCTCCTCATTCCACCATGTCAAGCAATAGGAACATCACCTTCCCCAAAGCTCATACCAAAAACCTTTTACACATCCTTGACTCCTTTTGCGTTCTCTCATATCTCATGTCTTAGCCATTGCATCAGCCACACCAGCTTCAAACCATACTCACAATCTCACAGATCCTCCTGAAAGTGTCCAGGGTTACCGACCTATTTTCAGTCACTCTCACTTGAAAGTCTCAATATTATGTTCACCAGGGTACCTGCTTCCTTTTTGGCTTCTCCTTTGTTATAAAATGATGACACTTGTGACATTTCTGCCTTACCGAAGGCCATGTCATATCACGCCTTGCTTAAAACCTGCTAATCAACTTTTCCTCTCAGTTTCACAACTGAAGTCATCATTGTGGACTCACGCCGTTGTGGTGATCTCAAGGTACCTCCGCACATCTTCCGTGTCCTCATTTCGTTTCAACTACAATGACACCTTGCTGCTTTTGTTGTTGTTTTTTGTTTGTTGCTGTTAGAGAGACCGTCACCTTGCTTCCCAAACCTAGGAACACACGCACACATACACACACACACACACACACACACACACACGTCATTTCTTCCCTCCATGTAGGTCTCTAAGCAAATGTTATCTTTGTAACATTATCAGAAACCTTCTTTTTAAAAATTATTTTAAAAATAAAAGGAGGAATACATAAACAGACAGACAATCTTTTACAAAATAGCAGAACAATCCAGACAATACAAAGTTACAAACAAAGTGGTAGGAAATTAATAATGCTTATTGTATTACATATTGATATCTTCAAAGTGGTTTCTTATGAAAACAGAGACATGCAATATTGATCAATCAAGGACTCATTAACAGTCTCAGAAACTTTCTTAAGCTACTCTTTAAAAGGAACAGACAGCTTCTCTCTATCTCAGGTTACCCTGTCTGCGTGTTCTGCACTCTGACCCTCTGACAATACAGTATTCAATTCTTTGTTTATGTTCTTTCATCCTCCAACTAAAATAAATACTCACTGAAGATAAAAATTGGTCTTCCTTGGTATTTTTCATTAATTGTGTATTACTACTCTATTCTGTACATTATACACCTGAAAAACATCTGTTGATGCCTGTATAGGCTGGAAGCAATTCTAATAAATGAAATAAAATGTGTGTCGATACTCCCCGTAACCTCCTGTACATGAAAGTGGCTATTGCTGGGAACAAATCCTTCTGCTTCTCACAAACTCCAAACAGGGCAGTGATTCATCTCCAGGCCATGGGGTCTGAGCTTTGCTTTTGCAAAAGCTCTCTCTGCCTTCTGAACTCTGTTTTTAAGTTTTCTGCCAACCCCTCCTCCCAAATATCTGCCACTCATAAATAGATATAGTAATCATTTATCCGCTTCTAAGTGTGTGTTTGTGTCAGTGAGGCACCTCCTGACACAGAAGAAATGCCTTATATACCACAGATTAGGTATGAAGTAAAATACTTTGTCTTCTGTTAAAGGATTTTCTTTCTTCTTTTTCTTTTTTTAAAGATGGCTGTAGCAACAGTCTGGAGAGGTTTATTTTTGAATAAGGCAAAACTTCTGACTACCCACCAGCCTTCAGCTAGGCTGATTACATTGTCAATGGGAGAAGCCAGGCCTGGGAACCCACTGACCCTCCCTTTGTGATGACCACCTCATCTTACAGAGATGTGAGAGGATTAACTGGAACTGCCTCGGCTTCACTCCCCTGAGCGAAACACATCGTCTTGAGCAAGGAGAAGAGAAAAGCCAAAGGTATTCCTGTAGTCTTCAACAGCTGCACCCTGGTGTCTGCAGAGGAAGATACCTTATTCTTGAGGATACCTAGTATGAAATGGGAGTGCAGTTAAGAAAATGAAAGTTAAAGGGCTGGGGATATAGCTCAGCAGCACAAGCGCCTATCTGGCAAGCACAAGGTCCTAAGTTTGATTCCTTGTGCCAAAAAAAAAAAAAAGACAAAATGTAAGTTCAAATAAAATATAAAGAATAAGAATCACAAAATTACATAAATTAGAAGGTGGATAATAAAATTATATAGAGTGAACAAATTTAAGATTATAAAATAATAGAACAGTACAGATTTTTAATTTGAAAAGGTAAATAAGTATCAAGATAGAAATAATGACATAAAACTATAAACTATAAACTAAAATAAAAGAGAAAATACAATGTATACAAAGCTTATAAAAATAAAAATAATAGACTGATCTAAGAAAGGTAAAAGGGAAGCAAAAAATTCACCCAAATAAACATAAAGGGAAATCAAAAAGAAAATATAGAATAGAAAATTCAAACTTACAGAGATATTATTAAGAAATGAAAGTAGAGGAAGGTGGATGGATGGAAACCAACCTTTTTATGAAGTAGAAATGAGGAGGAGAGAAAGGAAATGATGTAATTCAAAAGCAAAGGAAAAAACAGTAGGGAAAAATTGTAACTAAGTATAGTTAAAGAAGTAAGAACAGGAATAAAGCGATATAAAACATCAGGAAAGAAACAAACATGCAATGATATAATCATAAAAATAACATTAAAAAGTAAAATTATGACAAATAATGGAATTAGGAAAATAAAATGCAAAATAATGAAGTAAAGAAAGTACAGAAAATAGAATTATATAAAAGTTAGGAACGAGGTAAAGAAAGGAAAGGAGTGGAGTTCAAGGTAAAGAGGAAAGAGAACTGTATTTCTTTGCACGAGAGCACAGGGCAGAGCACACTTCCTTTGCACATGTGGAAGACAGTCAGCCTTGGAGTGAAACCCCTGAGCACAAAGAGGCACTGACAAGGGCCCTTGACCAGGAAGCAGCACTGCCTTGAAGAACTGTTTCAGTTGCAGTTTCTGAGTTTCTCAAGGGTTAGCTGAAATTTTTTTAAGCCTCAAAGTACAGATGCTTTATACTTTGAATGAGACCCAGGATGTAAGAGTTCTGGGGGATTAATCTTGATTTTCAACTTGACTCCTTGAGAGATGGCTAGGAGAGTAATGCAGCACACTTCTGAGTATGTCTGTGAGGTTCATAGGTGTACCACTTTGGAAGCATGACTTTGGGAGATATATCTGGTCCCTGAGCTCTTTCCTTCCTCACTTTTTCCTAGATGCCATGAGGAGAGCAGCTTTCTTACATTAGGCTTTTCCATCATCACACTCCTTCTTTAACTTCAGCAACCATGGACTGATACATCTGAAACTGTAAGCCAAAATAAACCTCTCTTCCTTTAAGGTATGTGTGACTGACACACTGATCACAATGACGAAAAGCTGACCCAAGTTAGAAAGCATAATGAAACAATATACTAAAAATACAAAATTACCAAAAAGGAATGAAATTGTGTTCAAAGTGAAGAAAAAAAAATGGGTAGGAGGCAGACTGGGAGGAAGAGAAGAAAGGAAAAAATTATACCAGAGACATGAAAGCAAAATGTAAAAAAGAAAAATGAAACAAAAATAAAAGGAACTATAATAAGCTATAATTTAAGCCTGATTATTTATTTGAAATGTTTCTGCTACTATGTACTGGGAACTGATATTCTGGCCAGGGAAAGGAGAAGTTGTACCTATTATTCAAATACTCCCCTTTCTCTACTGTTAGTCAAGGTAAGAGATATCTGAATGCACTCTGGAAGTTTCGGAATAGAGCAAACCTGCTGAGCCAGCCTGGCACTTGCACAGCAGACCGTGAAAACAATAAAGTTGTATAGACAAATACTACAACTAACTGATGACAATTGTCAGCAAGACAGAGGAATGCAGTTTGTTTTATCTGGACAGTATTCTACATTAATTTGTCTATAATTGAAATAGAGTTAGTTTGCTTTTTAAAGTTTTAAACTGTTAAAGTAGAATTTCCCTAGTGAACAATTTATATTGCATGTTGTGGGTAACTGCTGCAGAGCTCTTGGTGAATTCTAATACAAGTGAAAGTGGTGGTGCCTACGGCTGCCTTACATGACAGCTATTGAATTTCCATTTTTAACTCCTTTAAAATATAAACCTGTTGATTGTGGGATGGTTTGCATGATCTGGCAAATATTGATAAATGGATGTAACATCGACTCATATTTCTGATCTTTTTTCTACTCACAACTTGCTTTTTTTTTATTTTAGAAATAAAAGGAGGAAAATACTAACAGACCGACAACATTTTACAAAATAGCAAAAGAAAAGCACAGACATTACAGAGTTACAAACAGAGTGGTAGGGAATTAACAATGCTTATTGTATTACATATTGATATCTTCAATGTAGTTTCTCATGAAAACACATATAG
>NW_004955461.1:11931500-11966217 GCF_000276665.1 Chinchilla lanigera
CAGGCTTTACACTAGAGAAACAATGCGGTGCTTGCACATGTATGTTTGATTTATTTCGCTTATGAGTATGGTCTCCATTCTCACAACTATCTTTCTATTGCTACTTGACAGTGCAATGTTCAAGGGTATGAGCTTATTCTTTTTCACCTTTGGGAAAGATCAGACACACCAGAAAGACACTCAAGGAACATGCAGAAAGGTCTCCCTGTTTGGAATCCAGGAAGAGGTTATCTACCACCCTCCAAAATCTGGTAGTGGATAGAAAACTCTATCATGATGACATCTGACAGAGATATATACAACTAAATGTCACTCTGAGATGACTCCTGACATCAGCAGGATGGTAGAGAAACAACTGTAGTAGAATAAAATGTGCTAAGAAAGCAAGGTCCAATATATCTCCTTTAACCATACATTCTCAGAATTTCCCGTTGTTTTTTTGTTTTATATTTGTATTTCTGTATCCCAAACTGTTCACGTTTTCATTCATCCATCCACCTCTTTACTCAACAATTATTTGTGAAGCATCTTTTCTGCTCTAGATCTTAAGACCAAGTAATGCTAGATGTATCTATTTCAGATCATGGGCTTCATTCAATTTTTAAAGCTAGGGATAGCATGGTGTCATTTCTGAGTGATTTGAAATACCAGTTAGTTATTTTATCATTTCTAGGACAAAATACCCAACATCCACAACTTAAAGGAGGAAATGTTTATTTTATCTCTCAATTTATAGAGGCTTTAGTTCATAGTAGACTAGTTCCAAGGCAGGACAGTGTGGCATGGCAGAGAAGAAGCAGTTCATCACATGAAGGCAGTGAGACTTTCTTCTTCTTTCCCTTTTTATTCCATTCAGGCTACAAGCTTACTGGTCGGTGCCATGCACACCCAGAGTGAGTTTTTCCTGTTCAGTAAGCCCATTCTCCACACCCGTCACTATGCTAAACCAATCTGTGAACTAATCCAATATCACACACTCATGATCCATTCACTCTCAAATTTCCTACCTATGAGTGCATGAGACTGTAGGGGGACATCTATGTATAGACATAACACATCCTCTCTCTGTTTCTAATGAGGATATTTATTTAAATAGAAATACATCAATTTTCAAGAACACAGCTGCTGGATAAATGAAGAGGGAAAGGAAATTTCTGCTTGTGCGATTATTTTTCTGCCAGCTCCACTTACTTCAGAATCCCTGAGGCTCAGAGACAGCTTTGCTAAGGGTTAATTACAGTCCTTTATGAGGAAGGATATGTAGGCATCGATGTTCTGGAGTATGAGACGTGTATAATATTCAGGTATTTGGGGAGATTTGAATCTGATAAAATATGCTTTTAAAATAATAAAACATCTGTCAAGAGAGAAAGTAGCACTTCCAAGATGATCATCGTATACATTAGGTTTTGGTAATATACTTTTCAATTGAAATGTGACAGTTCTGAAGTTAGAAAAAATGGAAGAACGTGCTGTGCTGTCATAAACACAAGAACTTTGTGATAACGTGTCCATCTGATTAATTCTTGAGCTGGAACATTGCCTGATTCCCAAAACATAGTCACAATAGATAATAGGTCAATTAAACATTTGAATATTTTTCTTATTAAAAGTTGATAATTTTCTAAGGAATTTCAGGCTTCTAATCCTGCTATTGATAACCAGCTCTGATTCAACCTCACCAATAACACTTGTCTTAGCTTCCAGCACCCAGGCATGATGTCCCCTGGATCCTCAGCCTCTGCATGATGAGTAGTCTCTCTCTCAGTTAGAACGTCCTTTCCCCATCATCCTATGCTAACAACTTAAAGGAACAGAAGTAAGGACAGGAGAGGCAGGCCATGCAGGTTTCTGGTTAATGACATTTCCTTCAACTTATACAGGAAATAGCTCAACTCAAGAAACACAGTGAAGAGTGGATTAGTCATTGCATTGCAGCCCATAAATTATCTTCAGGATTTTTTTTCTATGCTCAGAAGCCAGGTCCTGCTCTTTAATGGAATAGACATATGTCACAGATAAAAGTCTCAAGTAAGTGTGAGAGTTTGCATTCTCCCAGAAGTAGACATCAGATCAAGTACTCCAAGGGCAGGACAACAATACACAATATAACAACCATTGGTGAATTCCTACCATCTTGTCTAGTGAAGGTCTATGTCATTTCCAATTTTTTAAAATTATTTTTTATGATTTTTAATGGTTTGATCAATCTTGCATTCTGACATCTGGTCATCTGGGCAGCTTCATTACAGGTAACAATATGTAATATAACAACCACTGTTAATTCCTATCATTCTGTTTTGAAATCCTGTACCATTTGTATTGTTTTTGCTTTGTTTTGTTTTTGTCTATGTTGTTGGTATTTTGTTATTGTTCTTTTAATTCTCTTTAAAATACAATCAAAAAGTGCAAGTAGCTGATGTGGAAGTTGTAGAGAACAGGGACGGGACAGAAGGAACAAGAGAAGACAGCTAGTGCAGGCTGAGTCATCTAGGTACTGTGGATGGCTGGAGTTGACTGGGAAACTGGGAAACATCTTAGAGTTAACTGCTTGAGAATTCACCAAGCATGTGAATTTTTTATTTATAGACCTTAATAAGCCCTTTCTTGAGGAGTTCACAGTGTGACTGGCAGTGCATTGCCTCACAGGTTGCAGAAATCCCTTAGTCAAAGGAATTAAATTCCTAGAAGTTGGGAGTTGGTAAGTAACAGCAGAAATGGTAAGGTCAAAGAGGTAAGGGCTGGAGAGGAATAACATCATGATAACAAGTCCAGTGGAGACAATAATACAAACTTTTCATCTGCTTGAACCTTAACCATGTTAATATTTTCATATTTACTCTCAAGTTTCCCATCTGTCCTTTGGGTCAGTCTCATTTTCCATATTTACAGGTATAAAAATGGACATAGAGGCTGAGGCAACTTTTCCAGAATCAAGAGCTATTAAGTAACAAGATTAAGTCAAAATCAAGGATTCTGCCACTTAATTCAATAGCCTTCAGACCTATAAATGGGATGATGAAGATTGCTTGCAGAGGCAACATGAAACGTAAAAGCTAAACCCAGTACCCCTGAGGGATACTGCGGCTAGTCAATCTCGGCACAGGGAGCTAATCTGAAAGCTCCCCCACATCCAACCCATAGCTGCAAGCTGGACCACCCAGTGGATGCATCCTGTAGGCATCCTTCTCTACCACTTCCCAATGACTGCTCTGAGTCCCCCACAAAATAACCAGGGCTTTTTCACTGCAGATATTTTACCACAGTTCTCACTGAAATAGTTAACAAAGTTATAAAAGCCTGAGAATGTTACAAAGTTTACATGCTCTTGTAGTTGCTCTATATTGATAGAGGAATAAAACTATTTTAAAATCACTGTTTAGATGGGATAGAATTTTACTTCAATGGTCTGTACTCCTTCATTCAGTTGTACTACTCTGTGGCCTGAATTTTAGCAGAACCATGCCCTCCAAGTTGGACCCAGATTTGCCCAAATTGATGTCCTGTTACAAGGCAGGCCATACCTTCTAGAACTAAATTCCAGGAGGTTCCCCATATCCTTGTGTCAATAGAATATCAGCTTTGAGATTTTCTTTTTCCTACTTGCTGGGAAAAAGTTGACCTCATACAACTCCACAGATATGGAAAGAAGACACAGGATGCCTGAGCTGAAGACAAAAGAGCCCATTATTGTGGCAAAGCAAGAAGAGAACCAGCCTAAGCTCGCCTTCCTCTTTAGTCTTGTGTAGAGGGTGTGCACCCTGGCCCAGATGAAGATTGCACAGGCACAAGGCTTGCTTCACAGCTGAGGAACACTGCATTTATAACAAGAAGTAAATTAAGCAACTTACTGAAGGAACAAGCTTCCAAGCTGCATCACCACCTCTGAGACATGACCTGGTGAAAGGCTTTCAGGGTCCTGAGGTATTGGCACAACCAGTCACATCTGTATGAGAGAAACAACCTCAAGGGTACCAAATGTTGCAAGGTAGAGATCCTGTAGTATGTTATTTGGGGAATTCTTTCTTTGTAGCACAAAACACAATTGTTCAGTGTACAGAGTACCTAAAAAACAGGAATATTCACTTCATGAAGATGCAAAATAATTCTGTGTGCAATATAGTTAATAAAATGTGTCACAATTTCATAAAACAACAATGTTTGAATCATTGCTTATTGCTACCTTTTTTTTTTTTTTTTTTTTTTTTTTTGCCAGGACCATTTATGGGCTGGGCAGAGCAGATATCTATCATCTACTTCCAAGGAGTGTTATCTGTATGGCCAGTGTTTCTCTTTTACCAGGAAAACAAAATCATGATGAACAACCACAATGCCAGTTGTGAAAATTCAGAAAAAATTTAAACAATTATGCATTTAAAAACTTCTATTTCAACAAAGTCAAAAAATTTCATTTGAGCTGCCTAACCCCTCTGTTTTTCATATTCCTTCAATCATTTATTCCACAAAACCACATCAGGAACGTGGTATATCTGTGCTTATATTGTGCCCAGGTAAAACTTCTTGTGAAGAGATTAAGTGTGAGTCCCTCACCTAAAAGCCTGTGGAATGGTTATTCCATCTACTGAGGAGACTGAGGCAGGAGGATAGCAAGTTTGAGGCTAGCCTGTATGACTTTGTGAAATCCTGTCTTTAAGCTTTTTAAAAAATAAATGTCAGTAAAAGTGATAGGGATTCATTTTACCACTACCTAGCTTTTGTCCCCAAGGCTATAGAATTTATGAAAGAAAAAAAAATCCCTTGAAGTGGTACTTTGAATCCTGGAAGCATAATCACATTTAGAAAAGTGTGTCAGGGAAAATGGCTGTTCACACAGTCTCTGGGTAAAAATGGAGAGCATGGAGCACACGTTGGCCTAATTCCCGGTATGTGCTGCCCTAGGACCACATGAGAATCCCACCAGTATGTGGAGAACTGTGCATGTGACTCTTCTAACCCTTTATTTCCATAGACACATTCTTTGGTATCCTAGCACTTCATCCCTACTGCATTAACTACCTCTTTTACTTTCCATGTATTGCATAAAAATCACCAAGTGGAAAGAAGAATCCTGGTACATATTTCACCAATGATAAAAGAGCTTCTTTGTCATTGAGAGGTAGGGGAAGGGATTATTCAAGACGATAGAAAATACATCTAAATTTTGGTTGCTGTATCAGTCAATGATCACTGGAGAAACAGATTTAATGCAAGATATCCAAATGGACAAGGATTTAAAAATAGGTTTACAAAGGCTGGCCACAAAGTCAAACGTGGAAGAGTGTAAAAGGCTGTCTTTGTACTAGAGCTCTGAAGGATCCAGTCAGAGGTCTAAGGCCTGGAGCTCTCTATAGTGATCCATGCAAGTCTGTATTAGGAGGCTGAATGGTTTGTGCTGGAAGCCAGGAAATGACATCCAAGGTGAAGGTGAAGACCAGAACTCCTTTGAACTGACAGAAGCAAGCCTTCCTTCTTCATTTTGCTTTTATTCCATTCAGGCAACACTCCTACTGGTTGGTGCTACTCAATCCTGGGTGGGTCTTATGTCTTCCTCAAATCCCTTCAGTCACACACAGAATTATACTAATCCAATACAGTTGGGTGTTTCTTACTCAAGTTGACACAATCAGTTAGCTGTCACAGTGACTTTCTGATTGTTAGCAACATAGAACATCTACATTTCAATTCCTCAATAACTTTGTGAGATAGATGTAGACCAGGAAACTGATTTACAAATGCGACATGGCTTCTAAAGACCACATAGAAGGTGATGGAGAAATAGGACCCAGTGCTCCTTTCCTAGGTCAAGTTCTAGGCATTAAGTTGAAAGAGTTGAATGTAGGTTGCAAAAGACCTAGACTGAGCCAGCAATTGATGCTCATCTAGATGAGTAGCTTTGGCCACTTGTAGGAGCAACCCACAAATAACCAGTCCTGTGTCTGCAATATACAGTGTGAGTTTCCAGCTCATCTTTATATCATTCAATTATTTAGCATTTACAATCACTCAGTAGTCAAAAAAGTCTGTGTGTATTCAATCTTTTTCAAAATAAATTGAGAATCAAATGGGCCAGCAAGACCTAAGGTCACACACTGAGAAATACTACAAGGTGGGAGACTTTAGAATGGATGAAAAAATTTTTCCTTTATCTAGGAGAAAAAAATACCCCCCCAACCCATTCTGTTTTCTGACTCTCCCTTCCCTCCCTTCCCCTGTGCTCTCCTGTGATCTCCTTTCCTTCTCCCTTCTCTCCTGTCTTCCCTTTCCCACTACTTTCTTCCCCCTCCCCTCTCTTTTTCCTCCTCCTCCTCTTTCAACTTTCTCTTCACTCACCATCCCTCACATACACAACACACAGACACATGTCAGAAAGGATGAAGGAGATATGACTGGTGCTTTTTCAGGCATTTATTCCAATATTTTATGAACTTCAGGAAGGCTCATCCTAGCGTTTAAATTCTGAGTATCTGTCTTTTTGCTCCAGCTTTCATACCCCTTAGCATTTCATAATTTCATGCTTGGCTTTTGCCTTTGATTGAAAATGAGAGGTTGTGAAAGCTATAGATGAGTGCTATGACTGACTACAATAATTTGATCTGCCAAAAAGTAATAAGTAAGTACATAAAACAACTTCACGTGGCCCAGCAGCTAGGCTTTCCAGAAGTACTCATACCACCATTTTCCTTGCAGAGTTATTTTTTTGATTTGAATTGTTTCCAATTTTTGGAGCTCTGGATCTGAGAATGGTAAAAAGTATGTGTGTCACTCTGGCTAAATACATTAAAGTCACCTACCTTCAGATACTGGAACGACTTCAAATATCACAGATGCAGGGAATTAAACATGAATCTGAGAGGAGAGGAGACAAATCCTTGTGGGGCTTTTATTGCACAAAATTGTGAGATGTTTAAACACCAGATTTATAGATGCTGGAGGCTGCACTTATTATGGTTTGTACCTAGGTGCCCCACCCCAAATCTTCATGCATTCATAGTTGGAGCTTTTGGTAAATTACCTGATCATGGGTGTGTAATACTCATCACTAGATTACTCCACTCACTGATTTATAACCAAATGTGACATTGGCAGTTGAATTCTGTTTGGAGGAGGTGGGATTACTAAGGGTGTGCCCTGGCAGGGTGTATATTTACCTCCTCCCCTCCCTTGATAGCTCTCTCCTTTCTGCCTGCCTCACCAGGAGCTCTTCCTCCTCTGCTATGACACCTTGCTGTGGAGCCAACTGACTATGGACTGAGCCTCTACAAACTGTGAGCCAAAAGAAGCATTTCCTCCTTTAAATATGGGTGTAAGGGATTGTGTGTCAGCAGCTAAAATAAATCAATGTATTCTTATTTATGGTCAAATAATACTCTGTTGTGTATGAAGATGAAATTGTCTGCTACTCTTCTAATACAGGAGTAATATCTAAAATATATAAAGAACTCAAAACATTAAGCCCCCCCAATAAATGACGTAATCAAAAAATGAGCAGACGAACTGAACAGACACTTCTTAAAAGAACTAGAAATGACTGATAAGTACATGAAAAACAGATATTCATCATTTTTACCTTTTAGAGAAATGAAAACAAATACAACTCTGAGATTTCATCTTACTCTTACTAGAGTACCTATCATTCAGAACACAAAGAGCAAGAAATATGCTAAGACCGTGGGGGTAAAGGAACACTTCTACACTGCTGGTAGAAATGTAAACTAGTACAACCATTATTGAAATCAGTATGGAGGTGCCTCAAAAACCTAGAAATAGAAATTCTGTTTGACTCAGCTGTTTTATTCCTGGGTATATTCTGGAAAGATAAAGCTTCCTTTCAAAGGCTCCTGACCTGCCCGTTACTTCTAGGGACTGCAGGAATCTATTTGCATTGTGCTTGCTAGTGTATTCATGGTGGAAAAAATCGCCCCTAAAATCAGTGTTTCAAAAGTAATACTATTACCTAGGTTAAGGTACTATAGGTCTGAGCAGTGATTCCTAGGGCCAGAGCAGCCTGATTCCTTTCAGCATGAATAGTCAAAAAAAGAATTTAAGATATGTTATAAAAGTATAGTACAAACAACCAGAGCCAGTTTAAGTGAGAGAAAAATAAAGAGAATTTTAAAAATAATTCTCATTCTAGAATTTTTTGAGAAACAAGGAGGATTGGAATTGGTCTCTAACAGCCAGATTCAAAGAATTGATAATTTATTCCTAATGTTCTGAAGAATTGGTTTATGCACATTCCTATAAATCTCCCAAGACAGACACTGCTGACCTTGTTTCACAAATTAAAAGCTATGTTCACTTGGTTTGTTACCAAGATTTAGCTATTACAAATTGTGACTCATGAACAGAGGAATAGATAGAAGAGATGTAGTATTTTTACACAATGGAGTATTACTCAGCCATAAAGAAGATAAACTAGAGACTTTAATAGATAAATGAATGCAATTAGAGACCATACTCATAAGTGAAATAAATCAGACTCATATGTGTGAACATCATATTGCCTCCCTAATGTAAGAACCTGAAAGAGTAAATAAAATCTGAAAAGTATAATAGACATATTGAAAGGGAAAGAAATTGCTCAAAAGGAAAAACAAGTGGGATTAGGGAAAAGTAAAAGGAAAGAAGAAAGGAAAAATACACATACACACACACACACACACACACACACAGGATATCTAAGGTAAATACACTACTAATTTCTATTGGTTTATTGAAGTGAACATTTAATTGTTTGATCAATCTAACATGCCCAAGTCTAGTTATCTGAGCAACTGCTTTGAAGATAACAATATGTAATACAACAACTATTGTTGATCTCCTTTACTTTATTTTGAAATTCTGTACTGTTTCTACTATTTTTATGTTGTTTTGTTTATGTCTTTGTCTTTGCTATGTTGTTTTTAGCTCTTTTCTCTTTAAAATAAAAACCTAAAAAACTATGTCCAAAAGCTTAAGAACTTTGCCTAAGATCAAACACTTTAGAAAGAATAGAATACATATTTCCATGCACATCTCTCTGACTTTAAAATTCAGAACATTCTACTAATTTACAATAATTTCTTTAGTTTAAATCCATAAAAATTACTAACACTTTTACTTGATCACTATTGAGAAAATTCTTCCTAAGAGAATTTTGGCCACAGGCACAAGTGTCTTTCTTGCTGGAAAAATAGGGAGATGAGGTGGCATAGCTTCAGCCTCAAGAGTGACTCTTGTGTACAGAGGGCCAGGAGGACATCCTAATACTGTTCAGATGCATATGCTTACTTTTTTGTGCACTTGTTTTAATCTTTCAAAAATAGTAATGCAATAAGTAGTCTTACCTCAAATGTTAGCAAGATAATACCTGTGAATTATCTAAGATCCTGCTTGAACACCCACTGTGTGTTCATATAATAACTGCTATTTTAATTATCACTGTGGTAAATACAGGATATTAGGGAAGAGTAACTTTCAAATGAGAGAGTAAAGCCCTTAGGAAAAGGAGAGAGGCCACTGGTGGCAGACAAGTGATATATATAGAGACAACTCCATGACACAACTAATTATAATGATCATTAAAGAACCTCAGCTAGAACCAACATTTATGGCAAGATGAACTGATTTTGTAATAGAGACAGTCTCTCCAGAAGCTAGCTCTAGTGGTTTGATCTACATGAAATTCACTACAAAGCTTACAATAGAAAATATTTTGATCTTTGAGAAACCTACCCTCTCCAATTTACAAGTCATTGGACCTGTGGATCCAACCTCCAGCTCCTTCAGACCCAGTTCTTCTTTGCAAAGAAAAATACAGACAACTGTCTACTGAGTGAAATGCTCCTGTCTGCATCTCCTGTGTGTCAAATACTTGCTGAACAAGTAAAGCAATGCTCATGTGGCAACAAAGAGAAGTTATTTTTTGATTAAGCTACTTACCTGTTCTGCACCTCCACTTCATGCTCTCTAAAAGAAGGAAGAAAGTAGAACTCGACACATAGAGACTTTGTTGAGAAAGACATAAAACATATGCTGGTAAAGCAAAATACTAGGTGTGTAAACAGTCCTTGCAATTGTTATTTAAGATTATTGTTACAGCATTTCCTATAGATTGACTTTCAAATAAATGTTGAGGCAAAGCAATAGAAATATTTATAACTCCACAGGGAAGTAGGCCTCCTTTGATTAACTATTTTATTATAATTTTATCATCATTATCATTAACATTATTGCTATCGTTATGTAAGTCATTAGTCATAGTAATTGAGGTAAGAGGTTTAGTTACACTGACATAAGCCATATGAAAGGCATAACGCAATTGTGCTACAAATCCTGTTTTATTGGTTTCTAGAAGACAGGAGATATAGTAAGTGTCAAACACTGCACAAGGTAGTTTGCATGAATTCAGTGATTTAATTCACATGGTAACCCTGCAAGCTGAGCTTTGTAAGCTCTACTTTACAGAAGAATTTAGGAAAAAAATTAACTTTTAGCATTTTCCTAAGTAGTTAGTGACAGTTCTGGGCTTGAACTCAGGTTTTACTAACTCTAAAACCCTGAGTCTTTGTGCTATGATATCCTCCTTTGCTGGTGGGAGGATTTAGATAATGAATTCCAGTTTCTCTGAGCTTCTGTCTAATTGAGGCTGTGTTATAAGAAGATGAGTAATGGACCCAACATCAGAAGACTTACGGTTAGTATCAGGCACTTCTACTTGGTCAAAAGAACTTTGGTAGGGCTATTTGCACTTTTGAGACTTGATTTCCTTATCTGTATATGGGCATGTGTAATCTCTTTCTCACTAGTGGTTCACAGAAGGAACATGGGAGTGCTCTTTCTACTATAAAGACTGTGGAGGTAATAGTTTAAGTAGTGTCACTAAATACACAATTGTATCCAAATTGGAAAAATCAAAGGGCATCACATCCACAGCTCCTGCACCTCAGCCATCCTCCTTAACACCATCCTCAGTTCCAAATCACTGCTCCAACCAATCATTCCTCACCATATCAGCAAGCCATGGGGGCTGTGCCTTAGAACATTCTCTGGAAATATCCCTTCCCTCCCTGACCACCCATAGCACTGGAGTCCAAGCCACCATCACCCGCAACCCTTTGACTGCATCTTCCCTGACAGCTCATCAACTGCTGCCACCTTCGTCCCTCTCTGTTCTATTTTCCACTGTTTTGGGCATGGCCCCCATGACATGCACCTCACTGGAAGCAGCCATTGCTCTCCATTAAACTATTAACAAATCTGCTTGATTTGACTCCAAGTGAGACCCAGGTCTCACCGTAGATTCATCTCAGGATTGTGTCACACCCTCCCTTGCAACTGGGCCTCTTCTTGCCCTCCCACCATTGGCAGCCTTGGCACGTCAACTCCTTGCCCTCTTCCTGGCTCTGCCATGTTGGATCTCCATGTGCTGCTTCATCACATTTGGATCTTGGCTCAAGAGGCTGCTCCTGTCAAGGACCTCCCTGCCTCCACCATTTAATGAACAGCGCACTCCCGTTTCAAGCATACCCGTGATGCGTGCTGTCTACACAGCGCATTTCACTAGTGAAATGGCGGATTTATTCACCTGTTTAGGGTCTGTCGCTCTGAAGTTCTGGTCTCTCTTGTTCATCACTAGTATCAGAACAGTGTATCAGTATGCAGTGAATATATATTGAATGGATTGTATAAAGGGAATCTCTTTTATACTGCAGCGGTTGTAACAAGGACCTAGAAGCTGGGCCTATAAAAGCCCAGCAAGTAACTAAAAGCACGATGAAGTTAGGATCTCTCCTTTCATGTTTTTCTTTTTTTTTTTTCTGTCTCCTTTATTACCTTACAACTTTCAGGCAGATCCCTTCTTTGCTCTGTACATAAGCATGCTAATCACCAAGGATCCCTGTGTCTGTGATACAAAGTAGATTAGGCCCAAATTTATCTGGTCTATCACCCCCCCTTCAAGACTCAGGACACCAAGATAAGAGACCTCAAGTAATTTTCAGGACTTGCAGGGATATCCTTTTGACAGCTTCAACAATGTCCAGCTCTGGACCCCATGGATCTGTGTCTAGATGTCTCCGTCCTTGTTCTAAACTCAAGTGACTGCAGATTCCAGGAAAAGTAGAGCCTGACAGACCATACCATGGTAAGGCCACCTCTCAAGCAGGAGCAAATACCCCAGGATGACAAATCAACCCCCCTAAACAGAAGCCATCATCTCAGGATAGAAACTGAATTTCTTCTGTAAGCAATAATGCCTCCTCCACAACCCCATAGAACCAGTCCTGAGACACCAATGTCAGATAGGGCTCGACCAGGATTACCTACTCTGCCAGCTATGCAATCCCCAGCTATGCAAACTCCAAACGCTTACCTTGGTTCCCTTTTTCTGTAAACCCTAATGCTTCTGTCACCCCTCAGATACAGACCTTGACTCTCTTTATCAGTCCTTTCGATCATGGCTGTGCTAAGTAAAGCTCTTTTCCTACCTCTCCCTGCTGTTTTATCCCTGATTGAAATCATGGGACAGGTATCTGAGCTTGCTCTTTCGTGATTCCTAAAGCTGTTTTTACCCTAGAACTCAAGTGAAAATGTTACTGCGGTATGATCGTCTCCATTGCCTTCCAAATCCACCCAGCACAGCACAACACATCAACGTGCAGAGAAAAAAGAAAGTTTTCCTTCTGCTGGCATCCAGTCCACAATACTCTGCATGCAGCGCCCTCAGCATCCTGCCTGCTCCTTCCTCCCTGCATCCTCTTCTCCAGCTGTTCACCTGCATGGACCTCAGGCTGTCACTTCAACCAAGAATATCTCTAATTTCCTTGATCATTCAAGTCCTGTGGCCCTTGCTTCACATGGTTTTCATGTTCTTTATATTCTGTATGAAACTTTACTGTGGTGACTGTAAGATCAGCCCTCCTCCACTGCTCACAGAGCTTTCCATGACTGACATTTATCCACATCTTCATGGTTTTGAGACACATCTGTGAGGGTCTATCTTCATAATCTCGTTCTTGGAGGATGAGAGGAGGGGTGAAATACTATCTAAGACATTGGCTGTACCCCTGTTAGGTTTGAATACTGTGTATTATTTGCTTGAAATTGTATGTTAGTACCTCCAGGGTCATTTTTTCTTATTTTCCAGATTATCACATTCAAACTGAATGAGATTGGATAAATGTCTCAGGGTTTCATAGTTTATATGTAGCTAAGTTGGGAATAAATCTAGGGCTGAGATCAAAGCAACAGTGGTCTCTTCTGTGTTATTCTTTACTTTCCCCTACTATGTCTGCTCAAGAACAATGTTGAATTGAATTGAATTGAATTGAATTGAATTGAATTGAATTGAATTGAATTGAATTGAATTGAATTGAATTGAATTGAATTGAATTGAACTGAACTAAACTGAACTGAACTGAACTGAACTGGACTGGACTGAATGGAAAGGAGGCTGTGGTAAAGACCACATCTATCTAATTTTCTGTTTGATCTGGAAGCCTTCGCACCTGTCCTCAGTTAAGATTGTTTTGATTCCTTTCTCTTGTCTAAGCTTTCTGCTGCCAAAGTGAAGAGAAGCACCCAGGTGTTGCCTAGCAGCGCCCCCTTCTGATCCTATCAACAATTTCACACACTGCTGAACTGCGGAGCTCATTGTTTTTTGGTATTTGTCGTAATGCTCAGAACAAGTGAATTGTGACTGTTGGATGATACTGAAAATTAGGTTTATTTGGAGATGAGCTGATCTCAAATTGCTCAAACTGTCATCTCAGGAGGCAACTCTGCAGTTCATGCTTGAAGAGAAAAGTAAAATATAGCATCTTTCCCCCCAGTGATCTATACAAGCTAACTTGAAAACCCACCAAATTAGAATTGCATTGTTCTCTCTGGCACTCAGCCAGCTCCTTGCAATATTCAAAGCAGTCATTTCCTCTCAACCGCACAGGGAAAAATATGTTTCCCATAGCCTGCAAAAGTTAGATTAAAACTTCACATTTGAAGTAGTATCAAGACCAGCCATGTTCAATAAGGTAGCGTGCCTGGGAAAGATGCCTCCCGAGGATATGCGAAAGTATGTGTGGAGGCTGCAGCTTGACAGGCCATCCCAGCATCTTGGACAAAGAACAGAAGTAGGATTCAAACCCTGGCATCTCATTTCAGCTCTAGATCTTGTCTACTGACAGATCCTGAGGACCCTGCTTAATTTCTCTGAGATGTCTATTTTCTATATGAGTATTCAGCACCAATTACACACATTCCAGAAAACTAAGGAAAACTAGGGTACCCAGAAGCAAAGTAATGCATCCCTCAAACCTAGTCACCATTACCAAGGGAACTTGGGGAACTTATTTACATTTAATGTCTCTGGATCTCAATTTCTTCCTTGGTGAAATGAAGAAAGGAAAAATAACAGAAAACAAGCAAGGCCCTTTCCACAAGGGCGTTTATGAGAATTAAATCAGATAACATGTGTAAAAAATGCCAAGAAACTAATGAGGGCTGAGGCGATGCCAAGATCATCAGCCCTCTGGCTAATAAAAATGGGTCAGAAGTCAGGGCTTGGAAAACCATAGTCTCCAGACCGTAGTTGATTTTGTAAATAAGAAGTAATTGAATGTAGTCATAACCACTCATATGCATCACATGCCTTTTCTGTCCTTCTTTCTTTCTTCCAAGTGTTTCCTTCTTTCTTCCAAGTGTTTTGTTCTTTCCATTATTCATTTCCTGCTCTTTTTTCTCTTCTCTGCAATAAGCAAGTCTTAGATACATTGACCCTTGGCAAAATGGAAAGAAGTGTCCCTCCCTCCTAGCTGGTACAACCAAGCCAAGTCTTCCCATGGTGTGGTAGGGTCTCTAGGTCATACCCCATTGTCACCCATCTCAGGGGATTCTTGGCCAAGAAGCAGTTGTGCACTGTTGTGAGCAGCCACATGTTTCTAAGACACAGCTGAGTTCTCACTCGTAGGCACTGTACTCATTCCTGCTCTTCAAATCATCTTGTTCATATCATCCTTTTATCCTAGGCTGTGAACTTCTTAGGAGTTGAATCTATGCTGTGTCATGTGTCTAGATCACAGTGACCAGCGTTTAGGCTGAATAAGTACTTGGGGAAGTCAAATGTGGTGGCACATACCCAAGCTTGGGCAACTTAGCCAATTAGTGAGAGCTTGTCTCAAAGTAGAAAATAAAAAATGGCTGGAGATATAGCTCAGTATAGAGGTCCTGGCTTTGAGTCACTAGTTTCGAACAAAAAACAAAATAAAAAATGTGTTAATTCTATTCAGAATTGTTGGGTTTTTTTTTTTTTGTTGTTGTTAATTTTAAATTATGTCACTTATTCTGGATATTTCTACAGTGTAGTTAAGTTTGTATTGGCATGCTTAAAAGGCAATGATCTGTTAAAGGAAAGAGCTGGCATTTTAGTCCTTATTATCCACAAAGAGATGGGAAAATGAATGAGGAAAACCTGCAGATGTGCCTTTTATAATTTGGAAGATTTTAAGTATGTTTTGGCCTTAAATTAGGAAATGATAAATAGCTCTGCCACTTTGTGACAGTATCTCAGTGGAAAAAAGCAGGGGCACAGCCAAGCCACAAAGTAACCTCTATTCTCTACCCACGTGTGACCAAATGCACCCGCCTGATACATGATACAATCCAGCACCCACTCAGCAGCTCAGAGTGGATCCAATTAAAGCCTCATTTAGAGGAAACTAATCATAGTTTCCAGCAAATTCAAGGAAATGCTGTTGCAATCAAATGCATCACCCTTTTTCCTTATGAGCTAAGTTTCCTGATATTGTATGATATTTAGCAGTTGACATCACCCTCAAATTTATTTCTTTGCAGAAGTCTTTGCATTAGAAATTCTAACTAGTGCCTAGTTCACATAGAACTTAATTTTTCTACACAGCCTATCATAATGTTTTCTCATTACACTTAAAAACTTTGACATCTTTTTGACCACTTTCCATCAGATATTATATTACAAAAATGTGAGTAGTAGGGGCGTCTGTCTTCCACTTGGAATACTTAGTTGACATATATTTTCCACAGTCTTTATCCACATTATTTTTTCACATTATTTAATCTTCAGGATATCCTCAGGAGTTATTTTGTGATGTTGCTACCTTTTGCAATCAAAGCCCAATAACAGCCAGGTGTGGTGGTGCACGCCTGAAGACCCAGCCATTGAGAGGCTGAGACAGGATTCTTATGAGTTTGAGGTCTGCCTGAGCTGCATAGTGACTTTAAGGTCACCCTCAACTACGTTCCCAAGACTCTGTCTCAGAAAACACCCACAAGAATGCAGAAAAGAAAGAAAGAAAAGAAAAATGCAATAATAGCAACAAAAGTTTAAAATTAGCCAGCAAATTTTTAAAATTGCATAGCAAGTTAAAGATGAATCTCCTATTGGGTATGTTTAGTTGTTAGCCTCTGCTGATAATCCTAAGCTACATTACTTTTCACACCAGTCAAGGGTGGAATATGGGGAAGGGCCATAGGTATGAACATTATTGTAATAACCCTCTTTCTGGGCAGTTCCAAGAAGAGCTGATCAGAGTAGTCAGAGGATTGCACTTGTGTGTGTGTGTGTGTGTGTGTGTGTGTGTGTGTGTGTTTGTTCCTGGAGTATTTAACCCAGGTCCTTACATGTGCTAGACAACATCTATACCACTGAGCTACATCCTCAGTGCACTATTTTTTAAATCTCTCCAAACATGAGAAGTTTGGAGGAAGGGTTTGACAATTATGTTTCTTTTTTAACATTTAAGATGGTTGAAAAAATTGCTAATTAGACTGAAAGTTTTCCTTCTATCTCATTCAGTTGTGATTGATATATGATGCCCTTATGAGCAGCCTTGTCCATGAGAACCTTCTGGGATGGTCAAAGGGGTCATGGAGTGGGGCTGGGATGCTGAGTACAGCATGTGCTGCCATATGGGGCTAATGAACATGGAAATGGAGCTAGTATTTCTGAGGAATTCAATCCTGAATTTCAGTTAATTTAAATTTAAATTTCACTTCCTAGATGGGACAGGAAAAATTCCTTGCTGAGCCATCTCACAACCTCAGTTTAAATGATTTAGTAACAAGAAATTCATGCCCTCAGGCATTCTATTTTAATTTTGGGTAATACTTGCTGTTTGAAGGATTCACCTTTCATTGAGAGAGGTCTACAAATGACTTGCATGCATTATTTGTAGTTCTACAGAATAAACCTAATCTCTGTGACACTACAGTCCTTCACACATGTGAAGTAAGAGAGACTGCATAGCAGCCCACACAGGTGTCTCTGGAAGGACACTATGTCCTCCACATCTGGTATAGAAGCGAAAGGAATGTAACAACTCCAAATAGAACCAATGCTTTTTATTGGCACTTGGTGGCTTATATTAAACTTAACATGTGTTATGGCTCTATCTAATTGTCCCTCCAAAGCCTGATGCATACACTGGTATGGCTTTTCAAGGCTAACAAGACCTAGGGTGTGGGATACAGTGATTAAGAGTGTGTAGTACTAAATTAGTCCAGTGTTGGGTTTAGTATAGTTCTGGGTGTGGATAATGGAAAGGCCCACCCAGGGTGTGGGTGGCACCAACTAAAATGCCTGCAGCGTGGAAGGGATAACAGGGAAAGGGAGTCTTGCTGCTGCTTCTGCTGACTTCCTCTTGCTGCCTCCTGCCTGCCCAACCATGGACTGTTTCACCAATGTGATGCTCCTCTGTTGTGCTTCCCTGCTATGGGGAGAGCTGATTATGAACAGAAACTTCCACAAATTGTGAGACAAAATAAACCTTTCCTTCTTTAACTTGTCGGTGATGGGTATTTTGTTCCAGCAATGAGGAAGTAACCAATACAAAATGGAAGGAAATCTTGTTCTTATTAGAATTAAAGTCCAGTGGATCGCAGCTATTCCACCATGTAATCCTTCATATTTCTCTAAGTTGACTGAATGATAAGTCTCAGACAGAAAAACACTTTTGTCACTAAGTGACTCTGACCCTTTACTCTTCATTGGGAAGGAATGAGAGAAATGCAATGAATAGAAAGTAAGGCATAGTTCATGGTACAGAAGCAAAGTGTATTGGTAGTGATCTTCTAACCAAATCCACCTTCGATTTAGATCTTGGATATGTTCTTGCTGCCATAACACTAGAAATTTTTGCTCTTTACATCATCCTGATTCTCCCATGCTGACATTGCTTCTGTCAACTGTACAGCATACCATCAAAAAATAAAATAATCCACAAAATAGATAAGACACATAGATTTAAATATGGTATTGTATCTCTCATTTAAGTAAGGTGTCTTTGTTACTTTTTTCTCATTGCTGGGACAAAAATACCTGACGCCCAAAATTAAGGAAGGAAAGGTTTATTTCGCTTACAGTTTGTGGAGGTTTCAGTCCATGCTTGGCAGATTATAAGGCAGAGTGGCACATGGCAGAGGGCTACAGCTCCTGGTGACAGAACACAGCCAAAGCAGCAAGCACACACACACAAGGGAGGAAATGGCCAGAAGCAGCCTCTTCCTCTCCCTTACATATGCAAACTATCCACCCCAAGGTGGGTGTAGCTCTCACACCCATAATCAAACTCTAAAAGCCTGCCCCATGGCCTCATGAGGCTTTTGGGGGACACCCAGACACAAACCATAACATAAGGCAAAGTACAAACAAGCATAAGAAAGATGTATAGAAAGAAACAAAGGGATAGATCTCTTGCAAATGGGAAGGTGCCCAAGAGAACATGTGCAAGAAGAAAAGGGGAGGGCAAGGGGAAATAAGTAGAATAAAGATGTGCCATTTACAGAAATTTAATAACCTAACAGAATGCAAACATTACATGTCATAATTATCATAAAAGGTTAATAATAAACAAAGAGAAATCGAACAGGATTTAGAGGAGATGGGAGGAAGGTGAGAGGGTAAAGGAAGGAAAATAATAAAAGAATCAAGCTGTACTATTACATGTACCCACTCCCCAAGGAGATTGTAAACTGCAGGTACTGCAAACATGTACTCCAAAAACAGAAAAGAAATTCCTTTTCACTGTAAGTTAACTAAGATGATTCTTATTTATAATCCCAAACCCAGATTTGTATCATTATATAAACTATTTCTGTGTTATCACAGTTGGTATTGAGTTTACTAATTGGCATCTAGGGTAAGAAGAATTCTTCAAAAGTTGACCTGTCCTTTTTGAACTTCTCACATACAAAGCAAAAGTAGTTAGAAAAAAAAAGTAAAAGTCTGCATCTTGCTTGCAAAGCCCTCTAACCAACACAAAATAATAGACACTCTCCACTTCTTTGAATCCTCAAAAAGAAAGCAGGTGTGACATGATCCTCCTTTACTACACATTCTGAGCTAATGCTCTTGGGGGAAGGGAAATAAGATGGGAAAGTGGTAACTTCTAACATTGGGAATCACAGGAATTGCTACTTTCTCTTTCCTACTTAGGCTTTCAGAAAATCCAGAATTTGTTTGCAATGCAGAAAATATATAAAACTGTCTGAATGAGGGATTTGGCTTATTTATATCCAGTTTTATATTATCGTTTTAAATTTTACATTTCTGTTGCAGGAGGCTTTTTTTTCTGTTTTCATTTAGATATGCTGAATATTGTTTTGGGCATCACTAAGACCTCAGATTAAAATAAGTGTTTGTTTCCTTCAAAGGAACAAATTTTTCCTGAGCACACACAATGGCTGGATGTGGGGAAAAAAGACAAAGCTTCTTCAGTGAGGGGCACATGTTAGATCTGAGTAAAAATCCCTGCAGACAGTTCCTCTCTATGAGAAATGAGACTCATGGTGGAAGCCACAGGGAGAAGGTGCATAGCAGCATAGAGATGGCAGGGAAGGGAATTCATGACAGTCTGTGTACTTGATCTTGCCCTTGGGGAGGCAAAAAGCTGGTTGTCCTGGCAACTGCTTGATGTTTGCACATGTATACTATGGGGGCGTCTATGAGCACAAACTGAGGAAGTTCACTACAAGTTTGAAGAACAGACCAAGTAGTGTCAGGAAAAAGGGAGATCCTGTGGGTTTAGAAAGATAACAAACACCTTCCTGGAAGAAGTATGATAAGTTGATAGTTGAGCTTGTGAGAACAGGAAAGAGATTCAGAAAACAAGTTGGCTGACTGGAAAGGCAAAGGAGTGGGAGGTATGCAGAAAATGATCTTCTCTTGAAAGGCCAACATTAAGGCAAGAGTTGACTTTGGCACATAGGATCATGGACAAAATCAGTAGAGATAAAAAGCCTGAGAAGAATTACCCAAAATAAGACTATTTCTTAACTGAGAAGTGAGGACTACTAAAAAATCTATCCCTCGAGTAGAACAGACATTGTTTTGACTGTGGAGTCTTACAGATCCTAGTCCAAGAGCCCGAGCTCTGTGACCATGGGAAAGTCACTGAATCTCTTTCAAGTCTCAGTTTCATTGCCTGTAAGATGGAGATGAGAATGCCTAACTTACAGTAAGTTACCATGGCTACTAAAGGAAGCAGAGGTCTTAAAGTTACTGAGAAGCCCAAAGCCCTTGACAAATGAGGGTGACGGCTCATTTCCTGCCCTTCTTTCTCACGTTTCTGTTATTTAGAACACACATGCAACTATTATGTTGATATGTAAATTGACTAGATTAAGAAACACCTAGCAAATTAGTAAGGTCTACTTTGGGGTGTATCTTTGGAGTGTTTCCACAAATAATTGGCATAAATTCCAGCCACCCCCAGCTGGTGTTGCTGGCACAAACCAATAGGCGTGTAGGTTGGATGGAATAAACAGGAAAGAAGAAAAATGTTGGCACATGATTTGAAGAGACCCATTATTCTTTTTTCTTAATGAAAACATTTTAACAAACACACATACATTTACGAAATAGCATAAAAGCATTATCCTTGAGAGGCTGAGTCCTTTGCTATCATTGCTGGTCAACATCAGATTCTAGTTTTTTTATTCTTGCAACACAGACTCATATCCATGACTCTCCGTGGAGTTGTCAGGCCTTCGGTTTTGGACTAGCGCTGCATTCCTGATCCCTGTTGTTCTGTGACTTCTAGCTTCTTGAACTGAACAGGAGGCTACTCTCATTCTTCAGCACACAGAATGCCAATGTGGGCTCTCTTGGTCTGATCCTGTAAGCCTACTTGATAAATCCCTTTACATAACATCCTGTTTCTCTAGATAACCCTAACCAATACAAACACTCTCCCAATCTGCCTTGCAAATTAAAATTCAATCTATTAAGTTCTGGGTCCCCTGCCTCTGCCTTCATGTGTCTCCCCAGTATGCTATCATCTGAGAGACACCCCTAACTGCTGTCTTTTGTCATTGAGGGGATTTAGCTGAGTTTTTCCTATGGCACCATATGTCATCAAATATCACAGAGCTTTAAGGCATGATTTATCTCCTATTCAATTGTAATCTCCTGAAAGGCAGGATTTAGGTCTTGATTTATGGAGTTCAAGTTCACAGGAAATGAACTCCAGGAAATGAACTCCAGTTCAAGTTCACAGGAAACCCTGATCTGTTTCGTCTCAAACTCTATGCTAATGTCCAGGGATGTGAGGATGAGGAAGGCACAAATCAACCTGAGATATTCTCAGGCTGGCAAGAGATTATCAAAGAGAGTAGATTCCCTGGATGAAACTGGATCATAATGGATTTGTTTTCAGCAAATGCACCTATGGAGAGAGAACTTGGGAGACTGATACTAAAAATTGGAAGTCTAAAAATAAATTAGCATTTCCCAGACCCTTGAGGGAAAACAAGTAAAAAGGGAGGTTTGAGAAATATTTACAATGCTTAGAATGGGCAGACAACAGTTGTTAGGAGTTATGAGAATTTTATAGTAAGCGATATAAGGTAGAAATCACAATGAAGGTAAAAGAAAAGCACAGCCTGTAGAAAATGAAACATATGCCCCTAAATATTCACTAATTTATCTCCCTAAAGAGCATTTATGGCAGGTCTAAAGTGTTGTAGGCACAAAACTCTACAGAGAAAATGTGAGTCAGTATTTACCCTTAAGGACCTATAATGAAGGAGAAAGAAAAATCAAAAAGACAATCACTACCAAGCACAGTGGTGCAATGATGTAGAGCAGCACAGGTAATAAAGAGAATGGAGGCTTTTTGCTTTGCAGAAGCACACAAGAAGAGGAGGCCAATGTTTTGAGAGTGGAGGGCAGGGTTAGGGATAATATTAAACGAATATATTTGAAGATTATTAGCTGTTTTTAAGGCAGACTGTGAAATTCCAGTGAGGGCTGGGTGTGAGGATATAAACCTACCAATTGAGTGGATGAGATGGCCAAGTCATAGATCAGTGCCACTGGCACATGAGGCCAAGCACAGAATGGTATTGGAATTGTGGGGAACATCTGGATCACACAGGACCCCAGGTGCTCTACTGGGAACCTTCAGTACTGTGCTAAGGTACTGGGAAATAAAGTGTCTGACAGAAAATTGTCAGGATTTCATTTGAACTTTATAACAATCTATTAGCACATCAGGTGGGGCAAAACAGGCAGCAAGGAGTCAACACAGATGATTGCCATTTCCTAGGTGAAAGATGATGAGAAGCTAGGTAAGGTAGTACAAGTGGCTGCAGAGAGAAGGCAGCACAAGCAGAGATGTGAAAGATATCTCAACAGCCCAGCCACAGATAGAGCTACCAGAATGCAACCAGTGTGACTTCACAAGCTTCATATTTGATTTTCCAGGTGGATAGTAAAGGGTATCAGCATCCCTTCCACTGAATGTAGAAAGAATAGATCCAATATTTATTGTTTTTATTTGTCAGGAGCTGTTCAGTCACTTTTGCAGGAGAATTTGCTGGAATTAATGCTTCAGATTATATAATAATTTTCAAATTAAATTGTAAGAAAATCTTGGTAATGTAAAAAAAGCTATGTTTTATTCAGCTTACTGGTACAAAACATATGGCACCCACAATTTTTTTTTTATTTTAAAGATAAAAGGAGGGAAACATTAACAGACATACAACATTTTACAACATATCACAAGCACAATACAGACAATACAGAGTTACAAACAAAGTGGTAGGGAATTAACAATGGTGGTTGTATTACATATTGATATCTTCAAAGTGGCTTCTCATGAAAACAGATATAAACATGCAATACTGGTCAACCAAAGACTCATTGACAGTTTCTTTCAGCATAGAAATAGAAGACAGAAGAACAACCATGTTATCTATCCTGTATATACATACATACAAAATTTCTCCTTCTTTCCCTTCTCTTTTCCCACATCCCAGAAGCCCTTTACTCTTCAGTGGTTTCCTATCATTTCACAGTGTCTATCATACCTCCGAGTTTAAATTAACTCTTTCAAGTTTTACACTAGTGACACAATGTGGGCACCCACAATTTAAAAGAGGAAAGATTTATTTTGACCTGTGATAGTTTCAGAGTTTTGAGTCCACAGTCAGCCAGCTCTGATGCAGAAATATCATGATGGAAGAGCGTGGTAAAGGAAAACTCCTAGAAGCAGACAACATAGGAAGAGGGTCTGTCTTAGTTGCTTTTTTTATTGCTCAGACAAAATATCCAACACACTAAGTTAAGGGAAGAATGGTTTATTTAGCTGACAGTTTGTAGAGGCTTCGGTCCATATTCAGCTGAGTCCAAGTGGGGTGACATGGCAGACATGGAAATTGCAAAGGAAAACAAGTTCATGGCATGCAGAAGGTAGCAAAGCAAGCCAGGGATGACCACAGCTCTTGTATGCCTTATATCCTATCCAGGCTACTTGGGGCGGGTAACACTCACACCCTTAATCCTAGTGCACTTAAGCCTAGCATTGCACCATGAATCAATCCCAGCATCACACACTCTAGATCCCGCCACCTCTGACAATACCCACCTATGACTGCATGAGGTTTTGGGGGGACCTTCTAGATACAAGTCACAACAGTACTATTGAAAAAAAATCAATAACTTTGAACAGAAACAAGTAAAAGATGTTAGAGGTCATCTAAGAAATCAAGAGCCTACCCATTACATGCTTTATGTTACAAATATGCAAATTTGAGAAAAGAGTACATAAGATGTCTTTTCAAAAAGCGTTGCCTAAGGAACTGTTTCACCTGTTTTAATTCCAGCATACAGAACCATCTAGACACTAGAGGACACTGCATAGTGGAAGAGACCATGACACTGCTTCTGCTGTCAGTAAATGTTGGTGTCCACAATATGATGTTGCTTTCACAAGCAAGCAGGATGCAACAGTTGTGGGATCATGGAAGCCTCATCCTAGATTTCAAAGAAAGGCCTGGGAGGCCAGATACTGTGTCCCTAGCAGGTAGATACTTAAAACTATGGAACTGAGGTGAGAAGTGTAGAGGAGACCACAGGAAGTACTAGACGACAGGAGCATGGGCTGCATCCCAAGGAAAGGCCAAGGCAGCTGGCAGAGCCAGCCCAAGACAGAAACCATGTAGAGGGAAAACAGCAAAGGCATTAAAGGAGCTTCCCAAGCCATTTGGACCTCACATCATATCACCAGGGATCCTACATGCCAGACATGGAGATACAGCACTTATTGTTTGCCCTGCTGGGTTTAGGCCTTGCTTTGGTCCCATTCTTTCCTATTTCCTATTCCTACTTTTTGGAATGGAAATACTTACCATGTGTCATTGCATCTTGTTATTATATAACTTGCTTTTTTAATATTAAAGAGGCTTATAGCTAAGGGTTAGCAATGTGTCTCAGAGGGGACTTCTAACTTGGACTTTTGAGCAGTGCTGTGCATGTTGAGACTTTGAGAAAGAAGTGAATAGATGTCTGGTTGTACACAGGAAAATCATATCATGTTAAAGACATGTTCTTGTGTTTATTTGAAAAATAAGTAAGTTTTAAAGAGATGGGTCAAGTTAACAGGGGATGGACCCATGCTAGGTCATCTTTTTTTGTTTGTTTGTTTGGTTTTTTGTTGTTGTTGTTGCTGTTTTCAGGTACCGGGAATCGAACTCAGGACCTTGCGCTTGCCAGGCAGGTGCATGCTAGGTCATCTCAACTGTCAACTGGACTGAACTGAGAGGTGATTGGATGGTGATGTGCTAACCTCACCAGTGGAATAGCACACTGATGAGTTTATGGCTGAATGATCTATTAGGAGCTGTGGCCTAGTTGGCTGAAGTGGGTCATGGAGACTTGACTTTGGAGACAGGACTGGTCCCTGGCTCCTTCCTCTGAGGCACTGCTCCCCTCTTGTGTTTCCTGGTCACCTTGAAGTAAACTGCTTTGGTTTACCCTGCCCTTCTGTCATGCTTTTTATGCTTTGGGGCCAGACAATCATGCGCTGAAATCTCTGATTCTCATTGCCAAATAAAACCTCTCCTCCTTTAAGTTGCGTGAGTCAGGTGATTTGTCTCAGCAATGAGAAAACAAACTAATCGCCTTTATTATGTTATTCATTCATTCTTATATATCTACAAGTAAATCTTTATACACACACTTTTGTGAACATATTTTAAATAGACTATGATTGGCAAATGATTGGCAGTACTGAAGCAAATTCAGAGATAATTATCAAAGATGCAGAGTTTGGACATGTTATACAGAAACAAATCTACTCAATCTCTAACGGAGTAGTATTTATGATTTTCAGTTCATTTATTTTACTTAACTATGGATGAAATTGGCCAATGTATTAAATAATTCAGATGATTTTAGTTTTGCTTTATTAGAATTACTTAAATAATTTTAATAAAAATTCAATTTATCCAGACCAAATATTTGATGGTCATTTCATCTAGATGATCTCTTACATGTATAATATCTAAATATAGGGGTTTTTTGTCTTTTTGAGGACAGGATCTCACTATGCAATTCAGGCTGACTCTGAGCTCACTTTGCAGTCCAGGCTGTTCTCAAACTCGCAAAGATCTTCCTGCTTCAGCCTCTCTAGTGCTGGGATTACAGGCTTGCACCACCACACCTGGCTAAATATAGGTATTCTTACCCTAACTGCAAACATTAAAGTACTGACTCTGAAAGAAACTAAATGACTGACAGGGGCTCCTGAGGGTTAGTTTTAGTGTTCAAATGTAGGGCTAACTTCAAATTCTGAGCACTAATCACAAAGATATACTTTCTACCAAGATATTAAAATAGGAAAACAAGTTTTTCTTTCAAAACGTCTTTGTAACATTTTTTGAAAGTCTACACATCTCTAAGATGATGTTTTCATGATATGAAAGGCTTGGTGTTTGCTTCGGTTTCTCTAGAGGAACAGAAGCCATAGACTCACCCAGAATCATATTCTCAAAAGCAACTATATTAAAACAAGCCATACGTATATTCTATGTTGCTGGTTTTGACAAATAGTGAAAACAATGTGCCATCACTGTTTCCAATCAGAAGCAGCACATGGTGTCCTCACACCACCTCTCCTAATGTCACATATACATATTTATGTATTGTCTTTAGTTTCCTTTGTGCTACAGAAATAAAGTTAAGCATTTGTGACACAGATGAACTTACCCACACAGCCCGGAATATTACTATAAGGTCCTGAGAGGAAAACACCACCGCACCTTACTTTGGAGTTATAGTTAGAGTCACATTAGGGAAGTTTCTATAATCTAGCTCTTCCAGTTGTTCCAGGCATGACTTCAGCAGCAGAGGGAGAAGGGAAGGAAATAAAGAGAGAAGGAATCTGACATCCTCAGGTCCTCACACTCACCAGGCTCTGTGCTAGACTTTGGATGCTCTATCTAATCCTGACAATCATCGAAAGGCGGTTATTATAATCCCATTTTGGATAATGAGAAAGTGAGTTTCAGATAAACTGACTTTCATACAGCTATGCAGTCATGAAAAACAAAGATTTTATCTCTACACTTTCTGATTTTGTTTTGTTTTCTGAGATAGGGTTCAGACCAGCCTTGGACTCACAGCAGTCTTCCTGCCTCAGTTTCCCCAGGGCTAGGACTGCAGGCATGCATCACCACACTAGAATCTGTCTCTAGATATTCTCACTACTAAGCATCTGTTCTCAGGGGTGTTTCTTCTCCTTAGGCACTAGAATGAATGAAGGAAGGAAGGAAGGAATGAAAATAAATAAGAACACTGTGAATACTGGTAAATCTTTGGGGAAAGTATATGTATCATGATTTTAGGGACCTAGAGAGTGATATCCCTACATTTTCAAAACTGAAAAATGATACACATTAAATAGGAATCAAAACATCATATTTATTACTAACAAAGCATTACTGGAGCATGGGGCCAAGGACAGCAAGCTAACAGGATGTATACATAGTGTAGCTCTGAATTAAATTTACCTGTCTTCCTACAGGTGCCTTAGAACATATTCCCACCTTCTCATGGGACCAGCTAATAAACAGCTCACTCCATATTCACTGCAAAAAACCCTGGATCCCTGCTGGAAAGGAGATGATACTCAGGAGAAAAGAAGGGCCTGAGCCCATTTGCTAGAACTCATTAATCGGAACATAAATCTTCCTTTTCTGAAACAACAGAGGTAAAACAGAAATCCCACTCTACAGTGAAACAGGAAACCAGGAGAGAAGATGTCCCTACCACCAGCTAATCCATTTTCATCAGGACTTGGGGACTGGAAATTTTCTTCTCCCTGAAGCCTTGTAGCCCAGTAGCCAGTGGCCTTGGGAAGAGGCAAGTTCCAAATACTAGAACCAGACCCCAGGAGGAGCCCTGCAGTGTACTTCAGGAAAGCATCAGATACAAGATCCAGCTCTGAGCAGGCTGGGATCCTGCCTGTCATTTCCTCCTGGCTTCAGAGTTTTTCCCTGTTTACCACTAAAGAGCTTGGCATAGTGCTTGTAAAATGGAATACTGATGCATTTATTTCATTAGATTCACTAGATTTGCCAGGTAGAAAATTGAAAATATATGGAAAGAAAGAGTAAGAGAACACCAGCTAAAGCCATACAGGAATTTCCCCCATGTGCCTCCTGAAAGCTATCAAATATGTTCTTCATGGATTCTGAGAACACCTACTCTACAAGACACCATCCCTCCTCTGACACTGATATCAGACCAGGCATTGCATCGGGAGCAGGTCCCCGTGTTTTGTCACAAAAGATACATTTAATAAATCTAGGATGTTGTCATGATTTATTCTGCAGTGGAGTGATATTTCCCTTCAGGGCCAGACTTCTCCCCTGTAGGAAGTTTCTGAGGATGTTGTAGTTCCTTTGACAACCTTTGCTCATTTCCTCGCCAAACCAGCTGAGAAATCAATGTGATGCTTCCACAAGTCTCGGGGGTGTTCTCCACAGATGGTTCTGACAAGAGAACAGTTCCTTGGAAGCAGAACATGTGCCTTTAAGGAGTTCTCAGGTTATCAGGCTGGCCATAGACTGTGAACAGGTTGTTGTCTAAGGGTGCCCTCAAAACAGAAGTGCCTAAGATATGTGGGGGAAAAACAGGGGAGTGATCTATTCTCCTGGACACATGGAAACTGCAGCTGCATTTAATTTCAATCTACGAGAAGAAATCATTCTTTTAACAGAAAAGTTGGGAAAAGGGCAGAATTGTTGATGGAGTTCATGATAGTATGTATAATGGAGCAAAGATCAGAAGCAAAGCACCAGGGCAGGGTCAGATCCACAGATCATGGAAATCCCACTGCTTCTGTCCTGGAGAACACCCAGCTCAGTGTCTGACCATTGAAGAACTTGGCACATTGCTTGTAAATAGAATACTGATGTATTCCAAAGGATCAGTATGGTGTCTTATACAAAGCGGGGGGGGGGGTGCATTTACCTGTGCAGTGGTATTGGATGGCCCATAAACTCATCAAATAGGAAATTTACTATTCAAATAGGAAAACAGAAGAGAGAGAGGAAGAAAAGGAGGAGGAAGAGGAGATCAAGGAAACAGCTCTGGGAACTACCCTAGATTATCATATTCCAAGGAGGAGCAATGTGGAGAAACGTGCTCCTAAAATGGAAGAGCTTACAGAGTGATTAGAGGAGAAAAATAGCATAAATTTTCAGATGACATTTAGCTGTTCTGAGAATTATAAAGCTATTTTATAATGATTGCTTGCACAAGCACATGGAGGTCTTGATTGTTTCCACAACTGATTTACAAACACAACGCATATCAACTACTGGTAAGATCTCTGGATATGCAGGATAGAATGACAGGGATAAAATGGTCTTTGTTGAGTGCTTTATATGTGCTAAGCATGTTGTCACATTTAATCCTCATAAAATCTTGTAGAGCAAGTATAGCTGTCAGCCTTCCGTGAGTATACCAAACCATGCAAAGAGGATATAGTTACAAAGAAAATTGGTAGAGAGACAGACTTTGTATAGAGCTGGTATACAATGCTGCAGACCAGATGACCCTCTGGCAGAAAGTGCTTTTCAATAGTGGAAAATGCTTCCCAGAGCTGCACACAGACTTCAGCACTCAACAGGGTCGATGAAGTGTGCCGTGCATTATCTAGCCTTAGCCTATAGGCTCTGGAAAGTATCCAAAAGTTTTATGCCTGATGACATAGTGATGCGTTTTAAGAATCTGAATGACCACTCTAGCAATAGGGTGCAAATGCATGGTGACAGAGAAAGACAAGCAGTAGAAGAAGCAATCAGGAAGCAAGAGCCCAGTCCAGGGAAGAAGACAATGCAGGACAGTGGAACAACAACGGGGATGAAGAGCAGAGCTCAGTTCAACAGTTGGGAAAAGGGCAGTACTAGTAGAATAGGAAAATTGTATGAAATAGGGTGCCAGAGGGAGGAAAGTTGGTTGGTTTTTAGTTTGAGCTTGAATTTCAGGGTGGATAGCATAGAACAAGATAAAACCAGGTTCAAGACTTGATTACCTTGACCTATAAAACACATGGAGCCACTTTTAGGTAGAAGTATTACTTACTTAGTGAGAGAAAGATCAAGCAAAGCTACCAGCTCGCCCAGCTCCAGGGTCCTTGTCCTATATATCAAGATGGGTGCAAAAAAAATACGGGCTGGATGACTGTAGGAGAGTCACGGAACACCCTGTGTATGAGCTGAATAGTTTCCCCTGCAACTCATGTCTATCTAGAAGCTGAGACTGTGACTTTACTTGGAAATAATATTTTCTCAGTTGAAATTAAAGATTTTGAATTGAAACTATCATGTTTTTCAGGACCTACTGGCCATGATCAGCACCTTATAAAAAGAAAGGAGATATACATAAAGAAACACCATGCCAAGACCAACGGAGAGATTGGAAAGATGCCAGCATCACACATCAGGGGCTGCAAGAGGCAAGAGAGAGTCTTCTCAAGAGCCCTTGAAAGGACAGCAGCAGTGCCAACTCCTTAAGGTCAGACCTTTGGCCTCTGCAACTATAAGGGAGTAAATTTCTATCACCACAAACCAGCAGCTCTTAGTGTCTGCCAAAATAGCCCTAGGAAGCTAGCACAACTACTTTCTAAGGAGCCAGTTCTAGATCAGCTAAGAAGCTCGGTATTCTACAGTGCTCCTTGAAGGGACTGGGACAGAGCTCCTCCTACTTTATGAGAACCCAGGAATAGAAAAGACACTGTCCTAGGAAAGCCTCAAGGGAGCGGGGAGAGAGGAAGATGGCCATGTCACAGTGCCTCAGAAGCCTCCCCGCCTCCACTGTCCTGAAGACACAGGTGTTCTGAGACCAGGCACTCAAAGCTGCCGCTGTGTGGCCTGTGGGGAACTGTTTCCCTGACAGTGCCGCACTCTGGTGCTGGAATCCCTACCAGAGCTGCCCTCACCTCTGAGATGGGCTTGACCAGCAAATCTTCAGACCTAATATCACAGTTTTATTATCCGATGTTGAAAATGGCTGAACCTCAGCATCCGGGTCAGAGATTACTGGTTTAGGTCTCTGCTACAGATCCTGGGTCTCTCCTTGAACACACTTCCAGTGTCACCCGTACCTCCCAGGGCTCAGCCTCTCTGTTGGACAGGTTCACCCTGGCCTCTTCCAGAAGATGTAACCCATCCCCCTGCTAACTGTATCCTCTCCGGTCCAAATCCTCTCCAGTGTTCCAGTGTGCAAGTTCACTTCCCTACAAGGGGAAGTCAAAATATACCGCACTTAAACTTTTAAAAATACATTGCAGAAAAAGACACACTGCCATTGAATTCCCTCACAATACTCCCTCTCACTTCAAACTTATCCCATCTTTCTTCTCACTCCCAGAAGCAGTTGTGAAGTCCCCTTTATGAGTGTCTTCAAGGGATGTGGTTTTAAAAATATGGCGAATGCTGCTGGCGAGCGCCACCCAGCGTAAAGACAGGCTATTGCAAAAAAAAAAAAAAAAAAAAAAAAAAAAAAAAGACAGGCTATTGCAAACAACGTAGTGTGTCGTCATCCACTTTATTCACCAGATCTGGCACCATGGGACTTCCGGCTCTTCCCCCAAATCAAAATCACTATAACCACAAAAGGAAAACCTTTTGAATGAACTCAGGACATCTAAGTAGCCAAAATGGTACAGTCTAAGACAGGAAAAAGGACTTCCAGAACTGCTTTAGAAAGTGGCACAAATGATGGGATGGATGTGTTTGAAGTGAGGGTAAGTGCTTTGAGTGGGTGAATGGCACCGTGATTTTAATTGTAATTTTTAATCATTGAAACATTCACATTGTTTTTGATCTGTACATGGGCCTGCAACTCCTCAACTCTCCACACTGGTGAAGTTTTTCTCTCAAAATGAATAGAAAGAAATTTTAAAAGACTTATTCCATTTACTCTGCAGCAAAATTATGATGTATACAAATGAATTCATAATTAAACAGTGTGCCCATAAATTACAACCTGCTTTTTCTTGGACTTTTAATCCCCTGGCTTGCCTGACTCCCCAGGGAGTAAAAGTCCCCAGCACTGGTCATGTGTGAACCACTCTGGTCGTCATTCCTTTGGCTTGGGGTTTACCACTTACTTCCCTTCCCAGCATGCACCTCACGACAAGTTCCTGCAGTCACTGCTCCTGCTGCATTCAAACTCAGCTGCCATACCATTGTGGTGTCCTCACAGGTCCACACGCTTTGTGAGTTTACAGTGGAAGGAAGAGTTCGTGAGTGGAGCTGGGGCCAGACTTTGGGTTGCACCCTGCTGCTCACTAGTTTTGTTTTTTAGGCAAATGATTGGGTAAGCATGCTCTGCACATATAAAGATGAATGCAGTCAGTATAAGGCACCTGCAGCATTGTTCACCAAGGAGTAGAGTGGGTGCTCAGTGAAGATCAGTAAGGAACGGGGAGCACTGTGATGGTGACTTTCACGGTGCTGACCACACCTCTGGCTTCTCCGCTGCCACTAACTCTGCATTACTCTCTTGGAAGGCACTCGCCATTTTGTAAGTATGAGAAGCATCTATTGTTTTGAGACCTTTACACTAAATTGTAGATTCCCCTAAGACCGTTGTCTTGTTTTATTCTTCCTGTCCCTGGAACTAGGTATGGTACCTGGTTCAGAGATTTAGCAAAACTATTGTCTATGTGCCTTTTGTTACCTTATTAATTCTTTACTAGGATGTGAAAATGGGCCAGATATACTTGAAAAAATTGCTGTTTCAACAATTTAAGTTATATACAAAATGTTTCTAAAACTAAAACCTAAGCTATATATCAGCTGGCAATTATACAAATAGTTTGAAAATGAAAAACTCATCTTGAACATTTTTTTCTATTACCAGAAATAATTTCAGTAGAATTATACAATATTTTTTGTTTCTTCAGAGATTATCTAACTCTATCAATCTTATTTCCAATTCAGTTATAAGACCAACATGCCACACATATCATATATCCAGAAACAAATGTAGTCTTTTGAATATTAATTAACATTGTTTCAGAGAGGCCTGCTGTTTATTGTTGATTTAAATTAAATATTGAGAAGGAAATTAAAGAGATTTTTATTTTCATTTATTCAGTAGCAACATTACAATTTATACAAATGGAGGCATAATTAAGCAGTCTGCCATTAAATTACAATCTGCATCTCATGTAAGCAAACATATTAAAATTGAAAATGCTTGTCATGAATATAAAACCAGCTTGCTCCAATAAGATTATTCTGAATATAAAATGCCCATTTAAGCAATTGTTATGTTTACTTTCCAAACAGGAATGTAGATTTTTGATGTGGCCAGACTTACAGGTTGTGTTAATTGTAAGATATATAGTTGATGATAATAATTCTGAGACTATTAATAATAGCTCATGCTGTGTTAATACTTAGAAAGCACTTAACTCCCATTAATTTAGTAACTTAATTCATGAAAGGTATCATTATTATCTCCTGTAAGGACTGTATTTTTCCCCATTTGTTTTGTATTATTCCGGCAGGAGGAGAAAGAAAACTCATTAGTAATCAGGGATGGACAGGCAGGAGGACTGGAACCCTTCCTGTAAGCCCTGACCCCTTTGGTATATTTAGAGAAGGAAGCAAAATCCAGTAGTGAGTCTGTGATAGACAACTTGATGCTTAGGAAGAGCTTATGACACACCATTAACTATTCCAGAGGACGGCAAATGAATGTGTCAAATTCCTTCTCCTCAAATAATACTGCTTATGCCTGTGTCCTTTCTCAGCCCCCTTTATGGAAGTATGATTGTCACGCAAAAACCTATATATTTGATGAATATAACTTGATGGGTTTGGAGGTAACATACGTCCATGAAACCATCACCAAAATCAAGTTATGAACATTCATCTCTGCCAAAAGTTTCCTCTGGCCCCCTCGATTTACTAACTTTTATTGTGCATGTATGTTAAGAAAATGTATCATCTACCCTCAAAGCCAATTTTTGCATATCCTGGACAGCATTGTTAGTTACAGGCAAAGCCTACTCTTACTAGTATGCAAGTTTACTCTTATACTCTCACACAAGTTGTGTGGCAAAACTTGAGAGGACTTACCTCATATAGCTGCAGCTGTACGCTTCGATGCATTCTTACCCATGAGTTGCTACAGCCTCTTCTGGTGCTGAGAAATCTATGCCCAGCGGCTCCCAGCTCTCCCTCTCCCACATACCTCCTGTTCATGCGGTTAACATAAAAGAATCAGGGGAAAGAAACACAGAGTGGCCTTTCTTGCTTCTCTCTCCACTGACGAGGGCCTGGAATCAGACGCCTAATCTTATGATTGAGCAAGCAGGACTGAAAGATGGCACTCTGCTGGCCCCACTCACGGACTGGATACTACTTTCTGCCATGTGCTGATCTCAGAGGAAATACTCCTTAATAAAGGAGCCAAATCCTTCATTCCAGTACACACTTGAAGCTCTGCTGCAGTCCTCACCTTGGGCACTAAGAGGCATTGTCCTAGCTGTGAATCAATTTTCTTTTTCCTTAAGCAAACAAAAGTAGGTCACTAAAGCACACACCTACTAAATATTAATTTATAGGCTCACCAAATCTAACTTCAAGGTTGTTTCTTTTCCTATTCCCTGCTTCCCCTACCTCTCAATGGAAAGTCCTCTTGCCTCCAAAATCAACAGATGGTTTGGGGAATATGTCCCATATGTATTCATTTCCCCACCTGCCCTGCTGAATCTAAGTCTTCACTTTCTGTTCTACAACACTCTGTCAAGAAACAGTTAGGAATTTGTGATCCTAAACATCTTACCAGTGCTAGCATTTGGTCAGCAGAAATTTTGGAAACACAGTTTGAATCTAAATTCCTTAAATTTCAACTTGCAAGGGTACCTTCCTTCGTTCTTTCTTTCGTTCCTCCCTCCCT
>NW_004955461.1:11966317-11969456 GCF_000276665.1 Chinchilla lanigera
TCCTTCCTTCCTTCCTTCCTTCCTTCCTTCCTTCCTTCCTTCCTTCCTTTCCTCTCTCTCTGCCTCCCTGCCTCCCTCCCTTCCTTCTTTATGAATCTGTTCTATAACTTCTTGTAGAACAACAGAACATATAAATATAGTAATTAGGAGATCTGACGAATCGTGATCTAAAATTCGGCACCCTTTCTGTACCTCTTGATGCTTGCCTTGTCATGGCTATGGACACATGGAGACAGTAGGAGATTTTCATTTGGACACAGTTTGGGGTACTGCTTAGTAACCTCTTCAGGTAAAAAGATAAATTTTAGACCTCGTAGGAGCCAGTTTTTCAGTTTAACTTACTGTTTTGGTGGACATGCCTTTGTTGTACATGTTAATAGGCTTCAGTGTGGTTTTTAAATAGATGTATACATCGTGCTCTGATCAAATCTAGCTTCCTTTTCTCCAACATCCATCTCTTTCTGGTGCCCAGTAGTCACTATTCTATATTTAGCTTCATGTTTTTGGCTTCCTAAGATATGTGACAGAACATAAAGTACTCATCTGTCTATGTCTGTTTTATTTCATTTAACTCTTAATGCAAAATCATGGCTTGATTCCATTGCGCTCTGATAAAATAGCCTGCACTGCCTCTACTGTCTCCATACACGCCTGTAACCCTTCTTCCCATGAGGAATCCAATTTGGTGAATTGTGTTCTGCCTCAGCTCTCTTCAATTCAGCTCCTTTTCTCTTGAGATGATCGCTGTTCTTACTCCTTTTTTCCTTTCTCTCATGCCAGGCCCACCCACTTTTGCCTGGGCTTACCCAAGCACCTCTGATTGTCAAAGTCAGGACTACATGTGTTAAGAGAGAGTTTTAAAAGGAAAATAGAAAAGAGGCAAATACAGAGAGAAACGTATAAGATCCTGGCCTTCTCTCTCATAATCTGGTGTTGTTCCCAAGACACTTTTATTTGCCCCATCATCTGTCAGCATCGTTTTTCTGCCTAAAAATCTAGAGCTGTTTGGTATTCTCCTGTGTCCGGTACTGACACAGATATTGGAAAATCATTTTCTTTGGCAGCAAACATTTACAGCAAGTAAATCTAGTTGTAAAATGGCCAATGCCATGGGTTTTACTAAACGATAGTTATGATTGGCTTGCTTTGATAGACATTTGGTGAAATCAGTATTTAACTCTCAAGGGTCACGGCCATGAAAATTGCTTTCTTTATATAGTTTCCTTTCATTTTTCTCTAAACTAACGGTAATGGCAAATGCCTCCGTATCTGGCTGTGATTCCTTCCAATATCACCAGTTGTTACAATGCAAAATCATTAGAGTGATGAAAAATTAATTAGGAAAGTCTGTTGCAATTTATAAATATGCATTTGTGGTTAAATAAATTTGAAGTTCTGGATTTCACTCGCTGCCCCTCAGGGTAAATATTTTGCATGCTTTTAGTGTACCAAACAAGAAACCTAATCAGATTGGTTATGCCATAAATGGAAGTCATTTATTTGGCCCTAATTGGGATCTGAAAAGTTATTAAAGCATATTTTTGGAGTTTGTTCAAATTAATTATTGTGAAGCAAATGGATTTATAGGCAAGTTACTTTCTCAACATATTTTTCCTGAACCAGCTGTGCCTTGTTTTAACAAATGAAAATTACATAAATAGAACAAATATTATGGGCTATCACAAATGTAAGAAGAAGTAGAGGAATCTAGGTATAGGGGAAAGACTTAGGACGTAATAAATTAAAATGGATGCCTTTATACTTGTGCTCTCAGAAGTTGATTCATTCATCCTTCTGCTGTATTTCCAATGGTAGAAGCAAAAGAAATGTACTGCAATGAGGAAACGCTCTGCCATCTGGTTGATTTTTTTAGCAAAACATAGATTCATTCTATACATTTAGATTTGTTCCTACACATAATAAGCATGCAAGTAAAAGGATTTTAATTTTTTATGCTTATAACCTATGCAATGGGTGATAAAAATATGATGAACATTTATATTAAAAACGTATTACTGTAAAAGACACAATATCAAGGAGGATGGGATAAATGTGTTCAAAGTAAGAGGGGTTATTTTGAAGGGGACCAATGGCAATGTCATTTACTGTCATACATTTTAAATTTAAAAATTCACCATATGTTCGATCACTCCATATAGATCAAACATGTACTGAAATTTCTGTAAAATAAAAGTATTATCGTACACCCTCACCTACTTTATTCAGCAGCTCTGACACTGTGCATCTTCCGGTTCCTCCCCAAAGTCAAAATTACCACAAAAGTAAATGTTTTGAATCAATTCAGGACACCAAGGCATCCATGACAGCACAACTAATGACATTCATAAAAGAAGACTTCTAGAGCAGCTTCAGATAGTGGCACAAATGATGGAATAAAACTGTTAAAAGTGAGAGGGAATATTGTGAGGGAGATTAATGGCAATGTGTCTTTTACTATAATAGAATTCTTTAATTTAAATAGTCACCATATTGCTGATCAAACCACATGTGTCTTTCCTTCTCTTTCTTTCTTTTCTTGGTACTGGGAATCAAACTCACAACCTCATGCTTGCCAGGCAGGCACTGTGCTGCTGAGCTACACCCCAAGCCTTGATGGTCTAGGACATGGTATATCGGAGTTAAACAATTCAGGGTTGAATAAACTTGTATAACAGCACTGTCTGGTTAAGTGATGAGTTAGAATTTATAGTGAAAGAAGAGTTTGGGCATTTGTGCTGCTTGTTTCTTTTCTCTCAAAATTCCACATAATATTTATGTGGGTTGGATTTATGATTTAAAACATGAAATTTATGAGTATCTGAATAGTCTATTTTACTTGGAACCACCTGTCAGTACATGACATTCTGATGTTATTTGTAGCCAACTAATGACCCCCATAGAATTGCTGACACCAGAGAATTTCAGGGGCCCACCATGGAATTGTGAACGCCACAAACTTATACCTAGTGGATGTATTATACAGTGTACAGAACTGTTCTAGGAGTCAGTATCAAATTATCAACCCTCATCTGGAATTTTTTTTTTTTTTTTTTATTTTAAGGATAAAAGGAGGGAAACATTAACAGACATACAACATTTTACAACATATCACAAGCACAATACAGACAATACAGAGTTA
>NW_004955461.1:11975569-12010324 GCF_000276665.1 Chinchilla lanigera
TAGTACATCGATTGGCTCTCCTCACATGTACATCCTAGAAAATGTTGTATCTGATAGTCTGAGAAGTAATAAGTTATATGCACTTCTAATTTATCCATGTCTTTTCCCCAATACTTTTCGAGTACATTATCTGAAATAGGTTTTCTATTTATACTCAGGAGTTTTTTTCACATTAGGATTATCATACCTTTCCATTGCTGTCTGATTCGATTGTCCCCCACTGTTGTCTCTCCTGGGTAAGATTTTCTTTACCATGTGAGCCCCACGCTATGGAGATCTCTGCAGCTGTCAGCCTTTCTCACGCACAGCACTTGGAGCTTCCAAACAACCATCTCCAACTCAAAGAAATAAAAAAGAATCAAATACAGACAGGAAAGCTTCATGCATCATAATATAAATGTCACATTGTAATCTTTAAAAGTCAAGAATGATTTCCAAATAAATACAGTGTCATTCTCTTTGGAAATATATTTAAGGGCAACCAGATTCAACAAATATCCAGTGAATCAAGGAAGTGAGTGGACATCAAATCACCTATGGAGTATGTGGCAATTTGCAGTGTTTGAGTGAACTTTGAAGACACATCTCAAATCTTCTTCATTTGAAATATGAGGAAGAAAAGTATGAGTAGCTACCTGAAAGTAAGTAAAGACATTATCTATGTAAATCTCAGTTTCCTTCAACAAAAGGGATATATATATATATATATATATATATATATACACATACATATATATATACATATATATACATATATTTCCAAATCATTATGCATAACATCCACAGGAAAATGTTGCTATTGTGAGGGAAAAAGATGCAAAACAATAATTCTTGCTGTTTTGAACATAAAATCACACTTAAGAGAGAAAGCATAAAGCAATAAATCGTTAAGTATTCTCAGCTAACGTCAGTCCTAGGAGGGTGGATCTCTGGGAATCTAGAGGAAGCAGAAGCTTGAGTGGAATTCAACCTGTACTAACCAAGACAAGAAAGAAGAATCAAGGCTACCTGTGATACTGCACAAGAGCCCCTGGGTGAGCTGAGAATGATCTTAAGTATGTCCTATGGAGTAGTTCTTGGAAAAAACAAAAGCGTATCTTCTCTAGAGGAATATATCCCAGAAATGGGCCCTCAGTAATTCCATTGTCTAAATTTAATAAAGTATGCTTTCTGGAAGCAAAAATCACCATATATGGAAGAAAAATTTGACAAATAAAATAAATAAAGACACTTTACCCATTTTACCTCATATGATTTCAGCTATTAGAAATAACATATACAGGGTATAAGATAATTTGTGAGATCTTAGAAGAATAAGATATGATACAAATATTAAGAAACAAATGTCTTTCTCTATACCCTTTCTCTTGTGTTGAATGTCTGACCACTACTAATATCTCAGAATATTACCTTATTTGGAAATAAGGCTGCTTCAGAAGTAACTAGTTAAGATGATGTAATACTAGCACAGTGTATGCTTGTAATGATAAATATTATGAGTCAGTGTGTGTAGGCTGCAGAGTAACTAGATATTTGATTAAGCATTATTCTAGATATATCTATGAGGGTATTTCTGGATGAGAACAGTGTTTGAAATGTAGATTGGAAAAAGCAGATTATTCCCCTCAATAGATGGGTCTCCTCCAAGCTTTTGATGAAAGCTTAATTAGAACAACAACAACAAAAAAAACAGAATAAGGAAGGATTTACTCTCTCCTTCTGCTTTAAATCTGAAACATCTGTCCTGTTCAGAAAGTGCTCAAACTCAGACAGAAATCTTGTACCATCAGTCCCCTGGTTCTCACACCCTTTCACTAGGACTAGAAATACAGTCAGCCAACTTGACAGCTATGGATCGTGAGAACTCACCCCAAGTGACTTGTTTCCCAAATGACTCAATAATCACAACAGGCAATCACATTCTACAGTTTCTGCTTCTTGGGAGAATGCACAATAATACAAGGATCAAATATAACTAGTGTCCTTGTAAAAAGGGGAAGTTTAGAAAAAGCTTACTAACCAGGATAACAACATCATGTGAGCATGAAAGCAGAGACTAGTCTGGTGCATTCACAGGCCAAGAAGCAAGTAAAATATAAGTAAAAAGTGAATAAAGATCAGTATAATTCAGCATACATTAAAATGTCTAAACACAAAATCCAGTTCAACCATTTGATATAAAAATTTTTCTCAAAAGCCAGTTGTGTTGTTATACCCCTGTTATCCCAGCACTGTAGGAGGCAGAGGCAAGAGAATTACATGTTAGGGGCTGGGGATTTAGCTCAATGGCAAAGTGCCTGCCTGGCAAGCGCAAGGTCGTGAGTTTGGTTCCCGGTACCAGAGAAAAACCGAAAAAAAAAAAAAAACAAAAAACATGTTCAGGCCCAGCCTGGGCAACTCAACCACTTAGTAATATCCTAAAATAAATATAAAAAAGGTCTGGAGCTCCAACTCAGGATAGTGGCCTTGGATTCAATCCCCAGAAAGGCAAAAAAGTAAAATATAATAAATCTCAATATGAAATGTGTCAAAATACAGCAAAATAAAATCTCATCACTTTCTAAGCCATAAAGATTTTTAAAGTATGTAACCTAATACAAAGAATTTAGAACACGCATAACTATATGGAAGATGTTACATGGTGGGAGTCAATTGATTGCTAAGTAATTCCTAAATCATCTCATGTTCCTGGGCTCCTGTCCTCTGAGGTGCCTCCTTGGCTGTGGCCTTGGCCTGGTGACTGGAAGCAAACTTGAGCAAGCAGAAGCTGGAGAAAATGCTTGCACTTGTCTATTTCTTCTCTTTTCACTCCTGGTCACTGCTGGTGAGCAAACCTAGGGCAGCTTACCCGAGGGCTGTGGAATGTGACCAAAATAACCAGGGCCATAGCAGAGCAGCTGATGGTGAAACTATATCCTAACACATGATCCTGCCCATACGCATGAACAAGACTACTCCTCACCACATGAACTGCACAAACAGCCAGCAGATGATGTGTCATCCTCACCTGTCCTCCACTTAAGCTTTTCATTTTTTTGGAGAGTGTCTTCTTTGATGTTTGTCTCATAAACAATGTGAGGATATTCTATTCTTAAGTATAGAATTATAGAATAAAAGCAATAAGAGCATAAAAATAGGTATTAACATGTCAACTGCTTCCTCCAATAGGTTATGAGAGAAACCTAAGCCTTACGAGTTGAATCTTAAATATAAGAAGGTGATACTATGCCAGGGATATAGCTCAGCAGCATGGTGCCTGCCTGGCAAGCTTGAGGTCCTGAGTGTGATTCCCGGTACAACAAAAGAAACTGATATTATATCTCATGTTGCTATGTACTTCTTGAAAATATACTCATTGAATTAAATATAGCGTGCACCCTAGAGGAACTAAGTGACTAGTAACAGTAAAAAGGCACATGCACATGCACTCCTTTGGCTCACATGAACAGAGCCTCACCTCCCCACGGAGCCCCTGGATAATGAGCCCTTTCACTGATTCACATGGGATTCCACATAGCTGGAGGGCTGATGACAGCAGTCCTATCTCCGGAGTTGCAGCAGGATTATGAACCAGCTTCCAGGTAGCTTGAGTAACTTATTTAATAGATACACCTGCTCCTGCCAGCTGTGAAACATTTGGTAAGGTGACCTGAGGCTCATTCCAACTGCTTGGCATCCCCTGAATGGCACACGGGGAGGGAGAAAGTCAGCTGTAGGAGGGAGACATTCCTCTTCCTTGAAGTGGAGGTGGTTGCTATGGTAACCCTCCTAGATGACACATTGGAGGACTTGTATCTCTTCAGTTCAAAGGATGAGCCTTGGTGACATGTGTTGGTTGCGGGGAGGGGCTCAACAGTGCCTCCAGTCTCTCAGAGTCTGTGTGAGAAACACTGGTAACAGAGGGGTGTTACCATGAGTAACACTCATAAGGAATAGGGGTCAGCGTGGTGACCTAAGAGTACATGTACATGCCCACAAAATAACAGTTAAGTTTATGTCTGGGTGAGTCTATGTAATTCTGTTGAACTGATGGTGAATCAACAAATACTGTAGAGTATTTGTTCAGGTGCCAAGCTCAGACATGGGCACCTAACAGCAAATATGGAAGAGCCTTTGTCCTAAATGAGGCAACTACCTGAAATCCTATTTAAAAAGAATATGGTGGGGGCTTGTGATTGGGAGTGGAACATGGGTGAAGTGAGAAGTTAAGAGAGAGGGAAGATCTCACCCAATAGGAGCAGGACAAGTGGTGAAAGAGAAGGGGTGGCTATCCATCTAAGAAGACTTCCTAGAACCAGAAATATATGGCTCCAGAAATGTGATTCTAGTTTAAACTCTCTGAGTTTTAAGTTTGTATGTTAAAGAGTTGGAGATAAATTATTCTTCAAGTAGAGATGTTGTAAGAATTAAGAGCGATACCCAGCCTGGCATATAGTAACTGCTGCATTCTGTTAGTGTTTACCACTTTCGCAATCATAGCAAGCATGCATTGAAAGCTTAGTCAAGTATATCTTTTTCTTAAAACAAACAGAAGGACACCTCAGTGAGATGTCCCCATAATCACTTTTTTATTCCATGAACACTGTTATTATCTCCAGTGTATGCTGAAGGTGATTGCAATTCAATGATGTTATTTAAAATCAATATCACAACCCTCATGAGAAGCAGAACTTACCCTCCAAGAAGGTACAAAGGAGCACCTCTGTTCTTAGCATGTACACCCTCCAACCTTGAAAATGACAATAGCAACAGCCTCAGAGAGCAGTTCCACCCAGACCAGTGTGTGGCTGGCCCCATTTGGTCTTCTTAGTTATGTGTCATTTAATGTTGATAACCAATTGGTGAGGAAAGTGTCAGTATATCAGTCTTCATTGTTGTTCTGTTTTGAGATCCAGTATCCGACACCCACAACTTAAAAGAGGAGAGATTTACTTTGGCTCATAGCTTTTAGAAGATTCAGTCCTTAGCAGGGTGGATTCAAGACACAAAAGGACACGGTGGAAGGGTCTAGCAAAGGATCATGCATGTCATGGTGGTCAGGACACAGAGAGTAATGGGCAGTGCTAGGAAGGGACATACACTCTGCCAGGTCATGGGTGCAGTGATCCACCTCTTCCAACCAGGCCCTACCTCTGTAAAAAACATTGAGCTATGTTTTTGTTTGTTTGTTTGTTTGTTTGTTTTTTCTCTGGTACCGGGAATTGAACTCACGACCTTGCGCTTCCAGGCAAACACTGTACTGCTGAGCTAAATCCCCAGCCCTTTACGTTGAGCTATGAAGTCACCTTCCAAAAGCTCTGCCTCTGAACACATCAGACTCTTAGGGAATGTGCTAGAGCCAAACCATAACACTGGTGAGTCCATAGCTAAATGTGCTGTTAGAAGGTAAGCCTGGTGGGAAGAGGCAGATCGCTGGGAGCATGACCTGTAAGGACACACAGAATCTCTTTCCCAGGCCCCTTTCCTTTATTCTCTGCTTCCTGTTTGCCATGGGAAGAGCACTGTCCTCCACCCAGGCCTTCCCACCGTACCCTTTCTGCCGTGGAGTCTGTCAGCTATGAACTGAAAACATGAGCGGGAACAAACATCTCCTTTTTTCAGCTGTGAATGTTCAGTGCTTTTTCCTAGCAATGAGAAAATTACTACAACAGTACCCATGTAGGAGAGAAGGGGAAACGGACACCCAGGGGCTAATAACTGCTCTCAAGTCGGGAAAGAATTAGTGGCCGAGCTGAATTTAGTCCCTGACAGGCTGGGGCTAGATTCTCTAAGCATAGCAGTATGGTTAGGACCCGGTCTCTGAGGTGGAGATTAGCATCCAGAAGCTAAATCAGGAAGTGCTCAGAATCAACAACTGAAGTGGAATGAAGAAGAAAGATTGGGAAGAGGGAAAGATTGAGCTAAATTTTGGTTACAAAAGACCTCAGGGGGTTTCCTGGAGAGCTCTGCAGATGAGATCAAACTTAAAATTGTCCCAAGCCAAAAAAATGTGGCTGTGATTTAGTCTACTACATTGACTGATGAGTTATTTGGTATACATTATCTCTGAAAAGAACAAAGCTAAAAAGGCCTCCAGAATCAATCTGTGGTAGTCCCAAGTTAGACTTCTAGAGATTGTAGTCAGCATACTATTCCTGAGCAGAAGGCTTCGGGTAGTCCATCTTCTACCAAGCAGCTGCTTGGTGTCCACAAGAGTGGTACCATGCTGGGTTTTCAGTAGTGCTTTTTACTGCTGCAGTTTTCATATCTCTCTGTACTATTTTGCAGGACCCTTGTAATAGATAAAAATTCTTTCCCATGGAGTATGTCCCTAAATAACTGTAATCTCCACTGTCAGTCTTATGTTTCTCCCTACTTCTGCCCAGTTCCCAAAGGCAGTCCCAGTTGTACTCGCTCAGATCTGTGGGAACACACCAGTTCTGCCTTGCATTGCCTATGGGGTCAGTCTTCCCCTCGTCCATGGGTCCAATACTTTCACAGATGAGTTATGCTGTACTTCAGCCCTTGGTTTTGGTCTGCCCTCTAGAAAAGTAAGTTGAGTTACATCTTGAGGGAGGAACAAGCTTTTGTACCACCATCAACCAAGGGGAAAGAAATAGCTGGTGAGCTGTTGGTTCCATTCTTTTACCATGTTGACTCAAATGTCACCACCATAATCTCTGAGCCCTGTTTCCTAGTGAGAACTCCTCCTTTGACCTCATAGCTATGCTCACATAGAGAATGCACCTGCCTCTGAAGGACATTTACCCTTCCTATGCCGCATCCAGACTCCTCACTTTCTTGCACTTTAGCTTGCCATGTACAAAAGCGTCTGTGTATGTTTCCAAAGAGGCCTTCTGACTTTCAAACTTAAATTTCAATTAGTGACTAATCATCCTCAGCCTTTCATTGTCCTTTGCCTATAGCTACACACCTTTAATTATTCAATTCCACATACCCTGTATCTCTCCAAGCGTGAGATGCTGCAGCCGCTTGCACACTCCCTCTCAGCCCTTCCCTACCTCAGCTCCCTCAGGCTAGAAGCTGTAACAGGGATCCTGAAACCCTAGCCAAACTCCCTCTACCAGCATCAATAAAATCTAGTTTTTCTGGCCCAGATGATGCTTCATTGCCATTAGCCATCCTTTTCTTAGAGCTTCTTTGAGCTCCCCCAGTAGCTGAGTTGTGGCAAGGATATTTGCAAGGATGGGTACAACTGCGTGCCCTCCAGAGCAGAACTGGAGGGAGGGAACAGAAGAGGAAATGGGATATGGTGGCTGTGAAGACCTTTGACTTCTGCAGCTGGGATGGCGTTTTTGTAGCTACATGAATCTGAGGCAAGGATCAGGGTATTTTGTGCACCTACAACACCTCACCCTTTTTGTGAGCTGTTTGTGGAAGAGGAAAATATTGGAAGAGGTAGGTGTCCTATGCAAAGGGTAATTTCAAGGGAAGGACTTAGCCACATTTTGTTAGCAGGTGACACTCCTGCAGCAAGGGGAGGAATGCTGGGGTGAGCACAACCTCCTCACATTCCTCCTGTGGCACTGCCTTGAGAGGCCACTGGAGAGCCTGTGACAATGAACAGACATTGTCTGGATGGGGTGGGAGAGGTGGGGGCAGAGAACTGGACACCTAGGAGGGAAAAGGCCAATCACCGAATGCATTTACGTGGAACTTCACTATGGGGATGCATCCCGTGTGATGCAATGGGCGGATGGTCACTGCCAGTTCTTGACAACAGCAGAGCATGTTGTCAATTTGTGTGACATGAATGGCTTAGAGGGTGGGAGAATTCCATGTGGTCTTTCCAGGAGCAGAGAAAGGCAGGGAAAGTAACATCAGAATAGCGGACAGGGATTCTAGTCTGAAGGTCTAGAAGATCCTACTATGATCTAAGTGTCCTTGTAAAATTTCAGATACAGTTAAATAAAAATATGCCATATTTCATCAGGGCAGAAAGGAGATTTGAGAAAGCAACACAGGTGGTACCCTGTAGTAATGATATTTTGCACAACGGGGTATCTCTCTGTTTAACCTAATTTGCTCTCTGCTCTCTTCCTGCCAAAAGTTCTGATGAATCAAAATTCCCACATCTGTCATAGCATAGGCTAAAAAAAAAAAAAAAAAAATGCCATTTAGGGACGCTGAGCTGTCCAGTGGAGGACAAGTGGGAAGGTGGTAGCAGAACTAGGAAAAGAAGCAGAGGCGAGCCCTGTGTGTCCAGGGCTGTAGATGTTGCTCTTGCAAATACTCTAAAATTGCTACCTCCAATTGCTAGAACTGCAGAAATACTGTTCTCTCAGAAATAATAAACCTGGACCTGCTGCCCACAGAAGCCTAAAAGTCCGCTGTTCTTGGTAGAAATGCCCTGATAGACCTCTGACACTGAAGACACGGTCGCTGCCCAGGTGTCTGCCCCTGCCCTGACTGCCTTGGGGCAGGCAGTGAGACCAAGTGAGTATCTGTCAATAGCCCACCTCAGAAGACGTCATCAGGGCACACAGTACTGAATGCACTTGTCCAAGACCACACAGCCTGTGAACAGAAGAGCCTGCGTGAAACTCAGACACCTGGGGTTATGTACTTAGGTGGGGAAAGGCAGGACCATTAAGACTGGATTAAGGAGAAATGCAATAGGACAGGGTTGAGAAGGGCAAGGAGGGAAGATTTGGGGTTGGAAGAGGAGTGTGGGCTGTTACCGAGTCCCCAATATCCTACTTCTTCCTGGGTGGGGAGTACCATTTGGATTTTCTCAACTTCAGCACTACTGACCTTGAGGCTGGATAAGATTGCTGTGAACTCCTGTGCATTGCAGTAAGTGAGCAGTGTGCCTGGCCTGAATTCCCTGGATGCCTGCAGCCTCCCTCCCTCTAGACTCTAGGCTTTGCCACCTGGCCCCTGAGATGCACAATCTCCCCTTCTTATCACCATAAAGTTCAAGCTCTTATAGTTAAGTACACATTCACATCCTACATGTTTCTGCATAATTTTAAAGAAAAAAGAATCTAGCGCAGTGTTTGGCACAGAGAAGGTGTTTTAAAATGTGATTTATTTTCCACCCCTTTTCCAGGTCCAGTATTCCCTATTTTTTTCACAAACCTTAGAGAACATCTACAGTACTTTCCTGCCTGGTCCCAACCTCAGAATTCCAAGCCCTGCTGCAGTTCAGGTTAGCACTGCCCTGTAACATCACACCTGCTGCTTTCTGTAGTTACTGCTTTATGTATCTGTTTGTTTTTTCCTTTTAACTTAAAAAAAGTTAAAGCTGCAGAAGAGAAAAGATGTAATAATACAATTGACACCTTTGTCAATCTGTCACCCTGTCAAATTAAGAGATATTAACATGCTATCTCTCCCATTTTGCAACTTTTCATTAAATAAAAATATTATAGATATATTTCTTTGGGGCCCTTCCCTAAACCTATTCCCCTTCTTTCACCCTCAGAGGAAATGGCTACCCTGAAATTAATTATTTCATGTCTTCTGTGATTCTAGGCATTGGTGATACATGTATGTATGTCATAAAAATACTAATGACACTAAGTATTACAGCTAAGCATCCTAAGCATCCTGGAGCATTTGCTATGTCAAAAAGCTGCCCAGTGCTGCATTTGTATTACCTAGTTTAATATTGTACAATGACCTTTTGAAACACAAACTATTTTCCCCCTTTTCAATTAACCAAGCGGGGGCACAGAGCTGCTCAATAACTTTCTCAAGCTGCCATAATGGAATGTGACGTACATGCTAAGTTTTGCAGCACTGCTGTCAAACAGACATCATCATTTTTATTTACTTGTCTCTTCCCCAAGTGACACTGAATTCTTAAAGACAGGGAATGTGCGCTTTGTTTTACTATCCGTGGTGCTTCAACATAGTACCTAATATAAATGAACACACAAATGACTAAGTCAATGAACAGGTCAAGAAATTAATAGACTGGTGCAGCTTCCCCTAGGCCATCTCCTGCTTTCCATCCAGCTGCAGAATGCTCCTCCACTCGCCATCTCCCAATAAACTATCCTCCCCATGTCTAGCACAATAAAACCAACTGTGCTCCTTGCTTAAAATTCTCTTTGCAGTCAGGGCATCAGAGGCTGCTTTGAAGATGAGCTGCAGTGTGGGAGTGAGCCACGTTATATCTCAGGGGAGCCTGGGGCAACACTACCGGGCCTAGGTGGGCGTTATCTGAAAGTGTCCCTGGCCTGATCTAAGGTGGACACTGTGAGAGGAAACAGACCTTTAAGGAAACATCCATGAGTATCAGTTATGCCATTTGGAGGACCATTACTTGGACAGACTGGAGCATCTGCCAGCTTAATCAGGCACACAGTATTTTTTTATTAATAAGGAAGTATGGTAGTTGTTCCTATTAAAAAGGTATAGGTGATAACTTGTACATTTCATAGATAGACTAAAAATCAAACATGTCTGAAAAGAGGAAACAGCTGCCTTATATACCCATTAAGAGCTTTCAGTGAGTCCATGATGTCAAGCACTCAGTATAGCTCCTAGGGGCTCTGGGAGCCAGCGAATGAGAAACAGGCTATTTTCCTTGCAGTGTGGGCTTCCTTCCATCCACTCTCTGTAGGAACACAGCCACAGCCCAAGCCCCACTGAGCTCCTATAACACGCCTGCCATCCCACTTGCTAGTCCCTCTCAGACTCCACCCGACTACTCAGCTTCATTCTCTGCACAGATTCCTACGGCTCATTTCAAGCTTGGATTTTCTGTCTACATCGTGTGCTCACCTACACACTGTCCTATGAGACAGACTTCCACGTCTATTCTCTGATTCTGAGATAGCTGCACAGGCCATACTGCTGTGCTAATTTAATTGATTATAAATATGGATTATTGATAGAGATAGTCCTCTGACATTATTCCCACCGTGATCATGTTCCTGAGTGTCTGTCTGGCTTGGCTTGGTGCTGACTACAGCACATTCCGCCAGCTGACATATGTACTTCCATCAGCTTAGAGCTCCCCATCACTGTGGGACACGGTGATCATCAGAGCAGGTGCTCTAGCTGCCTTAGTCACGTAGGTGATAGCAGGCTGTGTTAAGCACGTGATACTGAAGCATTGTCCACAGACTGAAGGCAGAGATGAGCTCCTGCCCATCCCGTGTGTGAGACTGCAGTGAGCCTTCAAGTTTCTGACAATGACTGCTGTGACCACCTCTGCCAATAGGTTATGCAAGTGGGATGTCGGAGGTGTGAGGAACTCAGACTTAAATCACGTGGGAAATGATACTCTCAAGGTCAGGCACTACATAAAGGGTACAGTAAGCAAGGTTGGCCCAGGTTGGTCTTCATCCTCTACACGGGTCGTTCCTCTAAGGCACTCCCCCTCTACCGCTGAGCTGCCAGGCACGCAAAGGAAAGGATGCTGTCAAACAAGTTTCCTAAACTCTATGCCAGAACCTAGCAGGTAAGGGCACAATGGATGAACGAAGAAAAGCGCATAAGCGTATTAGAAAACAGGTTCAACAGAGATGAAAACAAGGAATGCTGGGATGAACAGACTGCATTTCAGGAGTCAGTGCTCTGCCTTGATACCCAGACCTGCAAGGGTGTCAAAAAGATACAGGTGGAATCCAGAGCTGGGTGCGGTGGCGGCCTGGACTAGGGAACGTGGCGCTCTGCTGCCACCCTGTGGCTGAACTAGATAGGGATCTAGGGATCTAGCAAGATTCTTAAACTGACTTCCGCCTCCACTCCTACTCGCTGACAGCCAACAGCAGCCTCTATCTTTTCACATGCAAGTCTAAGTGCTGAAGGCTCTGCACACACCTTTGCCCAGGAACCAGGGATGGGATGTGAGCAATGGTTAGGTTTTGTGGAGAAACAAGGACCTGATGTACAGAAATAAATGCAGGTCCATTAGCAAGTAAATATGCTAGCAATGAGGACAACTTTCTCTGAGGTCCAGAAGAAATAACTATCAGCCATGAAGCATTTGATTCTTTGCATTAGTACTTTCTAGCATTTCAATCTTACTATTCAGTTTATGGATGTAAGCTATTAGATGCTTGGTGTTTGGTGGTAGGATAATATATTGGCCACCTTTCCTGTTATTTGGACAAAATAGTTGAGGTCCACAACTTAAAATAGGAGAGGCTTATTTGGATCATGGTTTAAGGGAGTTCAGTGCATTGCTGCCTGGCTTCAAGGCAGAAGCATCATAGCAGGAATGTATGGAAAAGCAAAATCGCTTAGTTCATGGCAGTCAAGAAGTAAATCAGAGGAACAGTGCCTGAGAGAAAGGGGCTAGGGCTCAAACATATACCCCAAGCTGACATTACCATGCCCCACCCAGACATGCCCAGAAATAAGCTTAGCTAATCAGTAGAAGTTGCTCAAGCCGATCAAATTGACAATTAAGTTTAACCATGACAGGCAATGAGCACTTGACTATGTAGAGCTGCTACATGGATGGGGGAATGGAGCTGCACACAGGGAGACGGAGGTTCAACTGGCAAATTGTGTTGAATTGTTGTACAGAGTTTACTGGATCTTTGATTTGTGTAAATAAACCATCCTTATAACAAGAAAACTGAAACTAAGATTTCAATATATCACATAACTACAGATTTCTCTTTTGTTATAAATAGATTTATATTTGTTCTAGTGTTTATTTTTCCTTGAATATGACATTTACCATGTATCCAGAAAGTGCCTTAAAGAGCATAATATTTGAAAACACCATTACAGTACCTGTCATAGGTCATGGTGACCCCAAAAGCAGCATTACATGTGGAAGAGAAGTTGAAGAAATCTGTTCCAAAGTTATGGTTTTAGAATGGGGAAAATTTTCACTGGACCACAAGCAAAAGCCAGATAATAAAAAGTGAAAGAGATTTGAATATTTTTGGTCTTTTCCAATATCGCATTCAGTTCTGCATCGACTTTATCTGAACTGAAAAGAAAGGAGCTGTAATGGTCTATACATTGTGTCAACTTGAGAAGTCTAGAATCTCAACTAAGTAACTCAGTAGTCCTACAACCTACAGTGTAGAGGAAATGCCCTTACTGCTCTAGGATGTATGTCAACTTGAGAAGTTTAGAAGTTTAACTAAGTGGCTCAGCAGGGGGCCAGGGACCTCACTGTGTAAACATCTTCATCCTGTGCAACAGGATGGCACAGAGATGGTGTGAGTGCTGCACCCACCTGAGGAAGTGTAGCCTGCATACAATATAAGGGAGGGAAAGAAGCTTGCTCCTTCCCTGTTGCTCTTGTTGCTTTTATTGTCTTCTGCCGCCTTGAACTGTTGCCCTTCTCCATATCACCTTGCCTTGGAGTCAGCTGAGGTATCTATTGCTGTGAGACAAACTGCCCCAAAATTTGCTGGCTTAAACAAAATTGCTTTTTGTTTCCTCACAATCCCATAAGTTTTCAGGGCGCAGCTGCCTGACCCTCCCTTGGACGTTTTCACACAGTTAAGGTGAAATAGTTACTGCATAAAGAGTCTTTGAAGTCTCAGATATGGTTGATGGCCAGATTGACTCAGTCACGTGAGCATTTGATGTTGGCTAATGTGGATCTTGGAACAGTCAAACACAACGTAGTTGCATGGCCTTTTAAAGGGCCCTTACAGGTGAAGTCTGATTTCAGGTAACCCTGCCCTCAAAACTGAGCATGTCATACACAATAAATTGGAAGTTTCTAAGCCAATTTGAAGGGTATGACTAGTACTGGTCAAATACCAGTCTTCCTGAATTCTCTCAGCCAAAGCAATGACTGGGCAGGTTCAGATTCCTTAGAACAGAGAATGAACTTGAACTCCTCACAGGGAACTGGCAAGTCCCTATAGCAGAGGAATACGTATATGATATTGCTGAAACATGCTTAGAAATTGTGATTCCCCCATAGCAATTCACATATGTTCCACATGCAAACTTGCCTACTACTGTCCTAAGGAACTCAGAATCCCAAGTCATTCAATTACAGCTCAAAGTGCAGAATCTCTTCGGTCTCTCCAGGTGCTCATGTGGGTCATCTGTGGAGTGATTCATTGAAACAGCTTCTGAAGTACAATTTCTCTCAGTCTGAGGAAGTGGGAGCTAAGGATAAAAGTCATCCTCTTATTACACACCCAACATAGAGTAGTGGAGGATGCCTTCAGCAGGGATCCCTCTTAAAGGTCAGAATCGAGAGCTCCTATTAATCTGAAGTCCAGTTGGACACTTGCCTCTGTATTGATGGGAGGCAAGATCTCTCCCCTACCCTATATCGCTCTTCTGTGTCTCCTGGCTGCACTGTCTGGGTCCTCTGCTCATTTTCCACATAAAAACAGCCTTTATATATACCTGAATTTTTTGCCTGCTCCCTGCCCTAAGTCTAAAAGTTTGTTTCCATTTAGGGCTATTTCTGTACATTTTCATCTAAGCAAACAGTGTTTGTGATGAAGTAATAATAAATATAAACCATATGTATGTGTCAGAGGTCTTACTGGAATTTGGTCTATCAGAAAGAATTCATACAAGCCATCCCCTTGAGATAGTTCTTCTCCTGGTGCTGTCTTAAATCCAGGTGCTATGAAGAAACACCCTCAAATTTCATAGAAGTTTTTGTCTATATTTGAGGGGCACTATGAATAATTTCCAACTTCTTTTCTGAAATGCTAACAAGGATTTTATAACCACACACTGGAGGTGATCTCTACCCTGTGGCTGTTTCTTTCTCTGTAGCTCTTTGCTTGCTAGAAAGGCTAGTGGTGAGAAACAATTTTACTTTTAACCTAGCATTCCCTGGGTCTTCTCTGTCTCCTCTAAAGCCTGCCTGGAAATGGAACAATTAGTTTGTAAGCTCCTCTCTTTCTGCCTTTACCTTATATGTGACTCCAGGAAATAATTTGCTACTGTCTCAGTATGCCTATCACACCTGATGATCTTTTAGTCTCACAGATCAGTTTGCTTTTTATTTATGGTGTGTTTTGGGTTATTCTTAGCAATGTGCTTTACACCTGTCAGCTAAGATAATGGTTCTTCAGTCTCCTTCCCAGTCACACTGGCAGGCTCTGGGAGGAACTTCTGCCAGTCCTAAATGCAGTACCACCTGTTTCATTTTTACTCATTAAAATAACTTTATTGGTATGAGTTTGCAATACTTAATAAGTACAATCAATTTGGGAAATTGGTTCATATACCTATTGTATCTTATCTTTTTAAATTTAACTTCCTCTCCATGTGTTCCACTCTCTCTACTGGTCTTCTCCACAAAATTTATCTCCTTGGTTCTAGTCATGTCTTTTTTATTTTGATTTTTAAATTATTTGTACTTGGGGCTTTTCATATAAGAGAACATGCCATGTGGAACCTTCCATGTCTGATTTACTTCACTTCGCATTATGATCTCAAGATACATCCATTTTCCTAAATGCAGCACAAATTCTTTATTCAGGATAGAGTAGTACTCCACTGTGTCACCTCTTTTAAACATTTGTTGCAGCAGCATGTGACTTCACTTTTGAAATGGATTTCAGTTCCGGTCTCCTATTGTCACCCCCAATGACTACAAATAAAAGTTTATTTTTGTCTTTTTCATAATCAATTGGATTCTGGAGAATGTGGTTTGCTTACTGATGGCTCAGAAAGTTAGACTTTCTGATGGTTCAGAAAACCAGACTTTTAAGAAAATTGGTTATATGTTGGCAGTGGTGCTGGTGGGGATGCTGGCTGTCAGCTTCAATTTAGCTGGAGCTCTTGATAGTGTGCTTGGATATGCTCAAGGTTCTCACACTGGGGAGTGTTATGGTTTGTATCTGGATGCCCCCTTAAAGCCTCATGTTTTCATGGGTGAGCTTTTGGTGGTGGATAAATCTAGATTTTGTAACTGATTCATAGTGCAATGCTGGATTAAGGGTGCTGGTATTAAAACCGGGTGACTGCTGGATCTATCCACTGATTGGATTGTCACCACCTTAATCTCAGTAGTCTGGATAAGATGAAAGGAGCAGAAAGAGGCTTGTTTCCCTCTTTTTGCCCTAGTGGTTTTTGCTGTCTTCTTCTGCCATGAACTGTTGCCTCTCTGTCACGTGCCACCATGCCTTGGAGCCAGCTGAGGATGAACTGAAACCTCTACAGACTCTGTGCTAAATAAACCTGTGCACCCTTAACTTTGAGTGTCAGGTCTTTTGTCTCAGCAAGGAGAGAAAAGTAACTAAGACAGCAAAGCTGATTTAGAGCTGGAATGGCTGGAAACAAATGTTCCCATGGGTAGACATAAATGCAGCCAGTCTAAAGGCTGTGCCTATAATCTGTCAGGTATAACTTCTGCTGTACAGTGATAGTCAAAGGAACTGAGAGTTTAGATGATGAGCTTCAACTCTCAATGAGATACTACAAAGTAAAATCACAGAAAACCTTGCAGCATGGGAAATACTCTGTGGTCAACTTTGGAAAATATAATATGCCGTGGAGGCCCAGTTCTCTAATTTTATGCATCCACAAATGACACTTTTACATTATTCCCCTCTTCTCAAAGGCATTGCTTGAGCAATTGTCATCTGTTTCCTCCTAAAACTTTTCTTCTGTTTTCCAATGAATCTAGTGAATCATTTCTATCAGCTAAAAGCATAATACAGTCTCCCCTATCTAGAAGTAAAACTTCTCAGTTCCACACCAAACCTTTCTTAGCATACAATTTCTCTTTTTCTTCATATTAAGACTTCTGTCTCTTGTTCTTTCTCTAGTCAACTCTGATCAGATCAACCCCCAATCCTACCAATAACTTCTGCTTTATTAAGCCCAGTGGTTAATGGGCTAAGGCTTCACATCACTTGAATATGCAGCAATGTCTAGTAAAGTTAACTCTCCCCCAGTGAAATATTTTATTTATTTAGTTTTGCCAATACTGTGCTCACTGAGCTGTCTTTTAGCTCCCTGAATAGTCTTTCTATTTTTACAATTTTAGCTTCAGCTCATCTCATAAAGTATTGCGATGTGACAAGTCTCAGTGTTCTCACACTTCGCATTTGAAAACTACATTATTCTTCCTATGATAAGGTGTAATATCATGGATTGGATTTTATTGTACATTCTGATGTTACTAAAATTATATCTTTAACTTAGACCTTGACCTGTATTGCACAACATGCATCCAACTAGTCACCACCTACCTGTGATCATATCTAACAGGCCTAATATACTTACTATGACTAAGACCAACATCATATATTTATGGTTCAAAACTGCTTCAAAAGAGGACAATTGTAATTAACACATATCAGTTCATGGTGACATGAATAAAATGTTACTTAGCCTTTGCTATGCCAAACCCAAGAGCTATCCTGGCATCAATCCACTAATTTATTCATTTATTTGGCAACCTTTCAGCAGTCCTTACCATTCTCCAGATGGTATTTTTAAATGCTTTGTGTCTTCTAATTAATTTCATCTTTCCTTTATGCATTCCTTTCTTGACGCCTCCCTTCAAAGCTTGAACTAGCCATTCTCCTTTCGAGAATCTCTGCATGTAATTTACCCCTCATATTTTCCAGAGCTCCTCTCTGTTGCTGGCAATGAGGAATCCCATGTAAACCTACAGAAAGTGATGCAGAAATTGACCAAGAAGTTTTAGTGCTCCTCGTTTTGTACCTGCTATTCAAGCAACCATGAAACATAGACACTAAAGCTAAAAGAAGAGCCAAATTCCAGTACAAAAGAATCATGAGTTTGTAGAGCTGATCGTGAATTTGAAGACCACCTAAGCAAGCCACTTCCTTTACATCAGAAGCCCTGGTAGTAGAAGGATGCTCGCTACAACTACCATTTTTAGTCAGTGGGCACTTGAGGGCAAGGGAGAATTATTGTTTTTCATTAACTGAATTAAACTTGAACTAGTTTGCTTAATTCTGTTTCCACACAGTAGGATAGAGAACTCACCTCAGGGAAATAAATTAACCAAATCCACATTTCAGCTGAAGGTGAACATTACAGCAAAAAGAGGCTTTAACTAAATCTGGTCTCTGGGCTCCTCAGTAGAACAGCAGCACGCTGTGGGTCCTTGCACTCCAGTCTCTTCATCTATAAATTGAAAGCAATTGGTGTGTTCATCTCTGAGGTCTGAGCTTACGGACTTTAATATGATTTCATGATTTTTATTTTAACAAATAGTAAGAAATTTAGAAATGTAGGGATCAGTGTTCTTCACTATGGATTTGGACATTTGCATAGCATTTTATATTTTACAAATCCTCTCTGATAAACCCCATTATGAGAACCTTATTACTCTCATGAATACTATTCTTTCTTTTGTGAAAAGACATAGACTGCTTTGTACTAAAGAAACATCTTTAATGAGAAGTTTCCCTGTGCTATACAATCAGTGCAGGTTTGGGATCAGACTTGCTCAAGTTCCTGTCTCAGCTCTGCCAGTTAACAGCTTTGCTCTCTTATTCCCTTGACAGAAACAATAAACTGGGAGAATTCTACCCATGTCAAAGGGCTTTTGAGAAGATACATAAATACGAATTATCTCAGTCTCTGAACAAGAGCAAGGTTATTATACTCTGAAATAACAAACTTTACTAAGCTTTCAGGGTCTGTATTTAGGAAGAAAAAAATAAGGGGCTCTCAGAAAAATAATGAGTGGATGGGCCTACAGGGGTGAGTACAGAATGTAGGTAGATCTTTATGTTTTATATTCATAGAAATTAGAAGATATTTGCAGCAGAAAAAAGCAGTCAAATACCTGAAGGGCAGGGTATAACACACAGAGGCAGCTGGTCACCCTTACCCTCAGCAGCCCTAGTTGTTAATTAGGTTCCTAGAAATAGTGTAGCCATGTTATCAGGGATGGATGCTGTGTGGGAGACAACAGGCAATTTTACCTTTGCTATGACTAATGTACACCAGCTCCTGCTCCATTCTTGATCTTTTACTATAAGACACCAATCCTGAGCTCTAGATATGGCGCAATTGTGAGAGGATTCTAATGAGCTACTTCGTAGCAAGTCAATTATATGCCCTTAGACATCACTGCAAAGAGTTTCACTTGAACATTAATTAGGATTGAAAACCTTTAGAGGTTTTAGCAAGGAAAAGTAATAACCATCCTTGCAAGGATGAATCTTGATTTGTTGAGCCAAGATTGTAGAAAATAAGTTTGAATGGAGGAAAAAAGTAAAGAGGTTCCTAAAGCAATTTTAGAAGAGATTTGGATCAGGATATGAACAGTGGAAGTAATAATAAATGCTCATATTCTACATGTGTCTAGAAGATAAAAGAGATTTGTTGGTAGGCTATTTTGGAGGTATGAAAATAAATCAATTAGAATGATTTAATACATTTTTGCTTAATCTCATAGAAGAACGGAATTTCAACTGAAGAAGTGGATCCCTAAAGAAATGGTGCTTCTTGCAGGCCCAACACATGGTAGGTACATAGCCAGCCACAGATCTTGAAAAAGTCTCATAATCTTACTAAGCCTTAGTTTCCCCCTCATTAAAACATAGTCAGTGCTACCAACTCAGCAGAATTGCAATGAGGGTATGAGAAGTACTAGAAAAAGTGGTACAGAATATTTGATTAATAAATTATAGTAAAGAATCATCATAATGAAGCTACATTATTGTATAGGGAAAAAGATCCCAAATCACTAAGCTCATGAAAGAATGGCTTTATTACTTTATAACTAAATCTATAGATATGAGTATATGGATGCTAAGGGAACAGACAGGATCCCCATTTTTTCACTGTACAACTCTTAATGTCCTTCTTTATAACTCCTTTTACCAAGATAGGTTGAAGAAAGGTAGTTGTCATACCAGAGAGCTGAGCTGCCTTCCAGGACAGAGGATAAAGGAACGTGTTTGCATGTGGTCAGTCAGGACTAGGCAAAGGCTACATTTCAAGATTTCTAGACACTGTACTTGCAATGAAGGTCACAGTGGAGGAATCATAATTTCTTCACAGGAAAATGATGTTCTTCAAACTGCATCTCTGGGGAACCAGTAAAACTTGAGGACCCAAGGGAATCTGCAGCAGGTGTGGAAATTTAGACACCTATAAATTACTACTAAATTTGGCACCAAACAGAGGAGTAGCTTTGAATAATTCTTTTATGCCTGTCATAAGGATTTGGCATGCAATTCTGTACTGCAATGCATGTCATAAATACAATAATTTATGGTTTGTTTCTACCCAGTAATGTGCGATGTCATACTAAACTTGGGAACAAGCACAATTAGAACTATAATCAGTTGTGACATTTTTTTGAAATGTTTCTATTTAATTATTTTTTTTTTTGCTGCAGACTGACATTAATAGCTTTTTTTGAGATGAGAAATCATAATAATTACTTCAGAGAAAATGACAAAGATAAGTGTTATTCATGTAAGAAGGCAGAATTGATTAAGAGACTGGTGCTTGGCTATACACAAAGAAGATAAAAGTTCTGCTACTTTGGTTTGAACAAGAGTTAGTGTTATCTAAAGAAAAACATCAGGAAGTAATCAGAGTTGTGCTCTGTCTTGCTTTTCTCTTACTTTGACCAACACCCATGGTTTCAGTGGGCCGCTCCTTTGAATAGCAGAAGGACTTCGGGTTTTGGAGATGGTAATATATGCGAAGGAATCTTTAGGTCACCAACTTCTTCCTAGCAATGGGACTTGATATAGAAGTTTACTTGATATAGAAGTTTTCCTTTCTGTATTCTGAAAATAAAGACTTTAGATTTACTTTGCTCCTGGAAAATGTTTTTTCTGACTTTGATACTTCCACGAGTAAATCCATGATTTCCATACCTAGTTTCAGGCTAATTTACACTCTGTTCCCTTGTCATGGATGGACCTGCTCACTGCTTAGTTTGATGTCTCATGTGCCGTGGGCTCATCATGATCCCAGAAACATTCAGTGATACATTCAAGATAAATACTTTTCTTTAGGGAAAGTGATAGCCAGGCCACTACAAAACAGGCAACTCTTGGCATTCTCTTTTCTTCTTGAGTCATGGTTTCTCTCTTCATATTTACATCTTTACTTTATTCTTCTCTCTCTGAGCATTAGCTGCAGAACACTGATGTCCTCAGGTTGTGGTGAGTCTCAGTCACCCTGTAATTTGTACTGTTTGTATTCCAGTTACAATCCAAGATCAACACAAACTTCTGTAGTCCATACAAGTGAGTTTCTAGGAAAAACTGGAAGGCCACAGCTCAGCACAGGTACACATGCCTGGTTCATTTTCTAGGACAGCAAGAACCTATCCTATGGGCTGCGCTAAATCCATAATGAATAGTAGGACAGCAGGAACCTATCCTACGGGCTGGGCTAAATCCATAATGAACAGTAGGGGAGAAGGGGCTGGCCTGAGGGATGGATGTATAGCCCTAGAGTTTCTCCCTGGAGGCCTGCTAACATAAGCCTTCTCATAAAGAGTAACGAGGAATTTAGCCCTGAAGTACAAGAGTAATGAGGAATTTAGCCCTGAAAGTGATGTAGCTTAGCAGCATAGCACTTGCCTGGCAAGCTCAAGGTCATAAGCTTGATTCCTGCTGTGAAAAATAAATAAAGAAAAACCCACAATACATATAGTACATCTATAAGGAGAGACTAGGTATGTGTCTTTCTACCAGGCTTTTCTGGGGAGCAGTAGACATGGTTTGATAAAATTTGAAATAAATCTAATTAGAAATATTCTGTGTCTGTACAGAAGTATGACGGAGTTTAGGTCTGAAAAATTCACCAAGTAACAATGTTAGTTATATTTTATTATTGCAAGACTTACTCTAAAACACCAACACTGTTCATCCACTATTTCTGTGCATCACTGAGTTCTAAGCTTTCTACTGAGTGCTAGAGGAGTGCTGATGCGTGTGACTGCTTGTCTTATAAAGATGGGAGATGGAGGATGAATACACCATGTGTTGCCCCTTAAGGAGATGTAGAATAATGAGAAAAGATCAGGTGGGGAGGAGAAAGCCAGCCACTTTTCTTAGAACAGCAAACAAAAGTTATTCAGAGCAGTGACTTTAAGCAGAAAAGTGAATATGTCAAGGAAACAGACAGAGATATGACAGAGAAAGAGAGAGAGAGAGAGAATGCAAGGTCTAGGCTGCCATGATAACGAAGATCCATGAGCTACACAGAGGAAACAGCCAGTGAACCAACCAGCCAAGTGTAGGAAATTGCATAAGAAGGAGAGAATTTCAGGGAAGAAGGTGATGGTCCATCACTGTCCTTATCTTATCAAATAATGCCAGTAGGGACTGGTGATGGAACTCCTGGACAGTCCTTTGCAATGGAAGAATGCTGCTTCCTCTCTGAGTGTGCAATTTTTTTGGGGGGGGGGGGCGGTTTTTCTCCGGTACCGGGAACTGAACTCACAACCTTGTGCTTGCCAGGCAGGCGCTTTGCCGCTGAGCTAAATCCCCAGCCCCCATCTGAGTATGCAATTAACACTGAAAACAGTACCAGTCTCTGAATCACATGAAGATTTACCCAGTTATTTAATTTCCATTAAAGGTGCCACTATGCTCTTATTGATTTTTCTGTTCAGAGAAATGAGGAAAAAACATGAACCTAATTAGGCTCATTGTCCTAATCACAGCTCCTAAATGCTGGTTTTTTACTTTTCCTATTCATGCGTACTAACTGAAATTAGTGCCCTGAAGTTTGGAAATATGTGTGTCTGAAGGTGGGACATTGGAAAATTAATGAACCTTAAAAAAAAAGAAAAACAAGAGAGAAAGCAGCAGAGAACAAGATGATAACAAATGATGGGTCCAAAGTTGTGATGGCTTGTATCTGATGACCTTAAAGCTCCATGCTCTCATAAGCTGGGTATTTTACAGTTGGCTGAATCTAGAGTGTTTTTTCCTGGGATTAAGAATGTGTGTACTAAATTAGCTCAATAATTGTAATGTAGCATAATTCTGGGTGTGACTAATAGAAGCCCCATCCCTGACGCTGGTGTCAAAAATCAATAGGCTAATAGCCTGGATGGAATATAAAGGGAGAGAGGGAAGGCAGGCTTATTGCTGCTGGTTGCTACTTTCCTGTCTCCTGCCTGCTCTGCCATGGGTTGTTTCTCCTCTGCACACCTCTCTTCCCTGCTATGATGCTTTGGAGACAGGCAACTATGGACTGAAACTGCTAAACACTATGAGCTGCCATAAATTTTTCCTCTTTTAACTTGAGTGTGTGGTATTTTGTCTCAGCAATAATAAAAAAAAATCACTAAACAAATGTCCAGGCTGGTAATAACCACCTCATTTCTACACAAAGACACACATACATTCCTACACCTACTCTGTGGGTGAGGGTGACTCTTGCCTGAAGACAAACGAGACTTCTGGTCTTGGGGAGAACTCTGCCTGGCCTGGAGCAGTCCAGTCTGCTGAAAGAGCTTCTTGCCTCTTCAAAAAGAATGCTTCCTATAGTAAGTCTGTGGCCAGTGAGGGACATCTATCCACTGAGTCCAATGACAATGCATCTTTTGTGTTGAAATAACACATAAAATAACAGAATGATCTTCTACCATCTCCAATGTAGAAACGAAAGACACATTTGCATGAACATGAGCCCAGACCAAAACTAAGGACTCTGCCCTTAGACCAGGAGGGAACTGGAGGTAGTCTAGGATAATCTTTTATTTCTGAGTCCTGGAAAGGTGCACGGCTTGTGAAAGGAGACAGGAAGCCAAGGCTTATGAGGTGGGAGAGGACTCACACCAGGGGCTGAGACACTTTCAAGATATTTGCATACTTTAACCAGAAGATTACAAGCCAGAAAGTACTCTCTGGATATTTACCCTGCATATCAGGCCATACTTCTCATAGTTATTGTCTCCAAAGAATGTTCTATTATTCTTCTGTTTCCCTGGCTCCAGGAAAGCCATGGCATTTACACATGCATTATTTTGTTATTCATTCTGAGAATAGCATGGTTTCATTTGGCATACTCTGGTGATGGAAAGTGGTAACATGGATTTAAAATCAAGGAGTGTTCCTCAGTGCTTCCTCTTTCCTCACCTATGAAAGAAAATGGATTGATGAGTCAGCCCTGTCTTCAGTGAGCCCAAACTATAGCTCATTCAAGAAACAACAGAGACCAGAATTCACAGTGCACTGAGGTCAAAGCAAAGAACCAGGACTACAGAGAAACATTTTGCTCCGTCTGTGAGATTAACCAGCAAGAACTTTCTAGAATCAGTACGAAACACTGTGCTGAGCCAATAAGTTGAGCAATACACGGAAAGTGAAGAATATTCCAGGCCTAGGGAAAAAGTCCTGAGCAACCATCCCAGGAAGCTTGTGACTGGACTTTGCAGTGTATAAGAATATAGCAAAGATGGCAAAAACCACCTAATTTTGATAATAGTAACTAGACCATAATCACCTTTAGTAGGTTTCAAGGCTGCTGTAACAAAGTGGGAATGAATTGATCCAGGCTTCGCTCCAGATTCAGATCTTCCTTAGCCTGTGGCCACATGACTCCTGTCCTGGCTCCTTCAGGACATGGCCACCTTCTCCCCCAGGATCTGTCCATGGTCTTCAATCTATCATGTCTGTCCCCAGGTTAAATTTCCTTCTTTAACAAGGGACCAGAAATATTAGAATAGAACCTTCTCAAAGAGCTATTTTACCTTGACTATCTCTGTAAAGCTCTTACGTAGTCTGAATAAGGTCACATGATGAGGTATTGCAGATTATGACATGAGCTTTTCTTTTCATGGATACAATTCAACCCAAAGGTTGACTTGGAAGTTTCTTGACTTGGAAATTAGGTTTTATACCAAACAAACTTTTCTGTAGTTATAACAATCCATCTTACCTCTTCGGGGCTGGGGATTTAGCTCAGCGGCACAGCACCTGCCTGGCAAGCGCGAGGTTGTGAGTTCGATTCCCAGTACCGGAAAAAAAAAACAACAACAAAAAAATCTTACCTCTTCAACGTCACTATTTCAAGTTTGCTTCATAGAAGTTACCCTGCTAAAGAGATGATTTGGTCAAGGCTTAATAATTAGCAAATTCAAAAGCTCAAACTTAAATTGTAATGTACTTTTTGTTATTGTTTGTTTTGAGTGCTTATTGTATAGGTCATGTGCTGTACACACAGTACCCCATTTGAATCCCAGGATAGCTTCCCAATGCAAGTATCATATCATTCATGCATATTTTAAATCTGAAGAAAATAAATGTGAAGAGATGGAGTATCACTTTAAATCCACAGTCTTGGTGGGTTGGAATGTAAGCTACTGAATTATATTTGCAGAACACATGCACATCCATAAGTAAAGGGCCTCTTCTAACTCTTTTGTTCACAAAATGGACAATCACACCATGGTTAAAAGTAATATTTATTTATTATTTAATATTAATAAGTTGTTTACATACTTTAAAAAAATCTTGACAACAATGTAAAATATTTTTAGTCTCTGGTTTCCAGAAGTACAGATGGAGATTCTGAGAAATAAAGGAATTTTCTCAAAGCCACAAAACAAAGAAGTGAGGAGAAGCCATGTTTAACTGAAATCCAAGAAAAGTAGAAGAGATGTGGGGGGAGGTAGAAAATATCAACAAGAAGTCATAAACGAGAAAAGCACACTTCTCCCTACTCAAAACAGACAGAACTCATAACTCTCTTCTCAATTCTAATGCAAAATCGTAACATATTTTTTGTGTTTAGTAAAAGGCATTTAAGACTTCACAAAATCAAAGAGAAACACTTGGTTAAAAGTAGAGCTGAGACTTCTCAGAGTAAGGGGTGGGTTGAATGGATCCCTGCAAGTCACAGGAGCAGAGCAGCGCAGGGAGCGTGTGGTGGGGTCAGGTCTTGGAGCCTCTGATAAGGAGAAACCACACAGGATAATTATGTCAGTGAAAGAACTGGACTATTTTCACCCAAAGTATCAATGTCACTTTTTCATGAATCTTAAGGAGTTAAGTGAAGCAATTCTGTAAGCAGGAAATCCATTTGAATTGTGCCTGGAAAGGATGTTAAGAATAGTAACACTCAAGATCCAACAAAACACAATCCCTCTAACATAAAAGGAAGGACAGGGCAATGCAGTGGGGTGAGCCCTGCAAGTGTGAGGCTTTTACAGGTAAATGGTCACAACTAGAAACCATACCCATAAGTGAAATAAACCAGACTCCATGTGTAAGCAATGTATCTCACTAGTGTAAGAACCTGAAAGAGTGAACAAAAATTAGGAGGTATGACAGACATTGTGAAACGAAAGGAAAATGCTCAAAAGTAAAGAGTAACTAGGGTGAGGGACAAGAGAAAAGAAAGAAGGGGAAATTATGTATGCATGTATATACAGGATAGCTAACATAGTTGTACTACTGACTTTTATTGTTTTACTGAAAGGAACAGTTAATGATTAATTATTTGATCAATCTTGAATGTCTCTATTTGTTTTCCTGAGAAACCACTTTGAAGATATCAATAAGTAATACAACAACCATTGCTAATTTCCTACCACTTTGTCTGTAACTCTGTATTGCTTGCATTTTTCTTATGCTATTTGGCAAATGGATGTCTGTTTATTACTATGTTTTCTTTCTTTTATTTTTAAAAATAAATTTTTAAAAAAGAAAATAAAAAAAGTTTAAAGCCATGAGAAATAAAGGAAGCATGATGGAAAATCACTTCCATTCGAGATGTTAAACGTGTGTGGGTGTTACCTAGAGACTGTGGATCGGTGCAAAAATCAACTGGAAGCAGTTCAGACTCTAACAATAGAACCTGTGAAGTGAAACTAAAAAAAACTTAGAAATAACTACACTGAAAACCCTGAGGAAGACAAGATGGGACAGAAAAATTTGGCAATGAAAAAAAGAAGTAAGAAAAAGTGTCAGTGAATACATAAAGAGACAAATAAATATTTCCAATTGGAAAAAAGAAATTGAAAATAAAGTAAAGCCATGGAAATAAATAAGTATAGTAATTTCCATAATGTGCATAATTAACATATTAAAGTTCATTTTACTGAGTTGTAATGGATTGAAATTTAGAATGTGAAGTCTTCACAATACTACATCTCTATAATATACATGTGTATATACAGTTTTTTGTATACATAGTGTTTATGTAAGAACACACACATATATATCATGTAATATACAGCATATAATATATGTAGTTTATATAGTATATACTAATTGATTTTTATTTTTATATGATAATTTATAGTGTTACATAGCATTAGTATACATTGTACTCACAGTATACACAAGCATATACAATTTGCATTTACAATTTGCACTATATGCATATATACAGCATAATCTATACATAATATAATGTATAAAGATGAATATCTGAGAGTATAGAAAATATAAAAGAGAAATATGAACATCTTGACATAAATTTGAGCATCAAAATATGGAAAACACATTTGAAAATGTTGGAAAATTATTTGAAAATTCAGTAGTTAGAAGAATTTTCTGAATTGAAGAATTTCCAGTGGTCAGTGTCCATGAACCACAGCCTATGCCCACCTCCCCCAACTAGCACCTTTCCTCCTTTCCCTCAGCACTGCTCCTGGCAGTGGACTCCGTACATCCTCATGCAGGCTGCTATACTCATTCTCTCACACCTCATTATTTAATGCTTGGCTGTGTTGCCCCTGGGCTGAGCACATGTGGCTGAGTCCTATTCAAACCCTTAGTAACATCTTGGTAGCACATGCAGGTCACATACGCAGGCAGAAAGGTAAGTAGAACCTCACTTTCTAGAGCTTTGCTAGTTGCAGATCTCCAGGCTTCCTTGGGTGCACACACTATCTATATGTTGGTTGACAAAAAACTGCACAGCCATGGTCACTATTTACAACTTCCTCTTAATGTTAATCTTTTGACCTGGACAGTTACTTCATAACTTTTTGGCTGTAGTGGGTTTCTGATGAAGCATATAAAGTGTCTAAAACAGGTTTTCTGAACAGGGTCATGAAGCAGAATCAGCTTTCATCACCACTGTGTATGGAGCTTTCTCTCGTCCAGCACAGCCTTTGCATTTGCAGAGACTGAAAGTAAAGCAGGGGTTCCCCCTACTTGTGAATTCCAGGAAAGAGACTTTCTAGTAGGCATGCTTTATGTTCAGGAAGGCATGACTACAGATGTGTTTAAAATTATTTCTTCAGTTTTCAGTACTTTCAAACTAAGGCTGATTCACACTAATTTGTAGATAATTTTTTTTGTCCCCAGGAAATTGAACCTTTTTTTTTTAAATAGGAGTTTGTTCTATTGACTTTCAAATACTGAAAATAAGTCACACCCTGGATTAAGATTCTGGGTGCTCAGAATAACACATATTTGTTGTTGTTTTGGTGTTCATTGACTCTTTCTTTAATCTATAAAACAAATGTATTTAGATACTAAATTGATATTTCAATACTATTTCCAAGTCATTACTCATGAATTTTTTCTAAATGCTCAATGTTCTAAATGTTAAATTCTAATTTGAAAAATTTACCTTATAAAAGTTGATTTGTGAATGAGATAAAGTAAGCATGATCTAATCAGGCCTTCAATAAAATTTTTATTGTGTAAGAAAATACCTTTTTAAATAATCTAACTTTATCAAGACAAAATAAAATAAAAGCTCTAAGAATGGATAAAAAAGATGTGGTATTTTTATACAATGAGTATTACTTAGCTATAAAAAAAGATAAACTGGAAGCTTTTGTAGGAAAATGGATGCAACTAGAGACCATACTCCTAAGTGAAATAAATCAAGACCTTGTGTAAACATCACATTGTCTCCATAGTGCAAGAACCTGAAAAAGTAAATAAAACCCAAAAGGTACAACAGATATTGTGAAAGAGAAAGAAGTTGCTGTAAGTGAAGGAACAACTGGGATGAGGGAAAGGAGAAAAGAAAGTAAGAAAGAATGAAGGAAAAAATATACATGAATATACAAGGATGGCTGGGATAATTGTACTGCTGGTATCTATTAGTTTATTAACAGGAACAGTTAATGCTTTAATTTTTCTTTTTTGACCAGTTTTGTATGATTATATCTGGTAATCTGAGCAAATAATTTGAACACAACAATCTATAATATAGCAGCCATTGTTGAATCCCTACTATCTTGATTAGTGAAACTGTGTATCATTTCTATTTTTTTATTATTTTTTATTCTTTTTAATTGTTTGATCAATCTGGCATTCTTGCATCCAGTAGTCTGAGCATCTTCATTGAAGATAATAATATGTAAGATAACAACCACTGTTAAGTTCCTATCACCTTGTTTTGAAATTGTGTATCATTTTTATTGTTATGCATTGTTTTGTTCTTGTCCTGGTTGTTGTTATTTTATTGCCTTTTCTCTTTAAATTAAAAGAAAAACTCAAAAGGAATAAAAATAGCTACAATGTGTCATATCACCTAGTGTCATCAGCCTCTAATTCAAAATGCACTGTAGCTGAAGTTTCCATAACATGCGACCAGCTAGCAAGCTCTTAAAGACAGTGGAAAATCACCATTTTTACTTAATATGAATCCTTCTCTTTTAATGCTCTAAAAAGAAAGGAAGAAAAAAGAAATCTCATGTCTGAGAGAAACTGTTACACTTCTCTGTGTGGTACTTCAGGTCCTTCTAGTCCTAACTACATTCTTTCTTACCATAGCTGTCTCTGTCCTTTTATGACCCATTCTATCTTTCTTAAATGCCACCTCTTCACCTGGCTTCTCTGTACCCAGCAATCTGACAGCTGCAGGGCATGCCCTTTTCTCTCTCACCAGTTTTACAAATCCTTAGAAAACTGTTTAGATATTACTTTAAAGTCAGATTCCTCTGGATCAAAACTTAGGTCTACCATTTACAGGATATATGACTGTATGCCTCATTTTCTCCTCCTGCTAAATAAAAGTCAGCTATAATAACTACTTCCCAGGCTTATTATGGGAGCTGAGGTGTAAATCTCTTACAAATCTTAGGACTGTGTTTGAAACAGAGTAAGTGTTTTATGCAAGCCATCTATTTTAAATTTCTTTTGCATCCATGCAGGTCAACTCCAGCGTTATATCCTGGGAATTTTTTCATTATTTCCTTTAGACTTTACAGTAATGAGCTGGGCATAGTGGTGCATGCCTGTAATCACAGCATTTGGGAGGCTGAGTCAGGAGGATCATCATGAGTTCAAGGCCAGGCTGGGCTACTTAGTCGGTTCTAGCCCAGCCTGAACTACATAGTGAGACCCTGTCTCAAAAGCAGCAAACAAAGACAAAAATACTGTATAGTAATGGTTAATCATAGTACTTTGTAAATGACACTAAGGTTAATCTTAATACTAGTGATCAACTGTGTACATGGTTTCCTCTCATCCTGAAGAAGTACATAGCTGAAACCACTAAAATAGCTAAGTAAAACACAGAAATTCCTTCATCCTTATGTGCATACCTTCTACAATGTGATCACTTTGTGCTTTTCTCAAGAGTTGATGTCTACTTTTCCACTTCTTGGATCTGCGCTGGCTTGATGACTGTTTTTGACCAATGAGGAAGAATTGGAATTCTTACAGTTCCATTAGTCTTGACCCCCAGGATAGGTCTTGTGGTTTTCCCCCTAAACTGTCTTGTTGCCAGACAACACTCACTTCAGCTTGAGCTGATCAGTTGAAGGAGGAGAGAAACAACAGATAACAATTAGCAGCAAATGGAAGAGGCATCATATGAGGTCACCTTAAATGATCCAGTTCAGCTACCAGGTGACCAGAGCCCAGAGAAGGACACTCACCTGGCAGATCCCAGCCCAATTCATGACCATACAGTCATGTGCACATAAAGACAGGTGTGTTTTACAGCTATCAAATTTCAGAGTGATCATTATATGGGACTGCATAACTGTGCATACACAATACAGCATGTACCAGCATGCGCTAAAGTCAAACACTATATACATTATCATATTTTCCATTTGTGAAAACCTTACAACCAAAGTTTGCCAGCTGTCACATAATAGCTGAAGAAAATCTATCTCAAGGAGATAGAGCTATTAGAAACTACTGATTTACTACAGTATCGAGAATCTCAAGTTTGTGGTCATCAGTTTGTAGAGATAATAACTGAAAGCTGTACAATCTTAAAGAATTTTTACAAAAAAAAAACCCTTTTCTTGCTCCTTCAGGAATATGATGAGATAGGTAAGTTCAAATCTTGTAATCATGAAGGCTTTAAGACTTTTCTAAATATAAACAAGGAATTGAGAATGGTATTTTAATGCAGAATTGCATTCACTTTGAGGATACTGCAAAAATTCTCTGATTTCTGCTGCTCCTTGTTTCTGATATTTAATAGCAGAATCCAATCTTGGTATGAAAACTCCTCTGACAACTATTTTGAAATTCTCAACCTATCAGCAAAACTATGGTATCTATGGAATCCCTGCACTGATAGGTGGCCCAGAAAGATTGATAACAACCTCAGTGGCTATATTAGTGAGTTTCCTCATTGCTGATTGGACACAAGGTTCGATATCCACAACCTAAAGCAGGAGAGGTTTACTTTGGCTCACAGATTCAGGGCATTCAGTCCATGGTCAGCTGGCTCTAAGGTGAGAACATCTTAACAGAAGAGTTGATGGAGCAAAGATGCTTATTTAAAGGTGTCCAGAACCAAAGCATTTGAATAGTGCTAATGAGGAAGGAGCAAGAAACTGAATATAAATCTAACTATCACACTTCCATCACCCACTCAGCCACACAGAGAAACGTTCCTTACTAATCCTCTCAAAGACTTCTAGGCTGATCACAATATCAATTAAGCTCATCGCAATTTTCCTGGTATTGCTATACCTTTGCAACATGGTATATATCTAGATTTTCTTCAAATTCAGAAATGTTACATAGGTATATTAATAAGTGAGGAGATACATCAATTTAATATGTTTATATAACATACTTGCATTTTTAGGACATACATTGGAAGTTCCTGACACATTAAATAGGTGAATTTATATTTCCAATACCATGAACGTTATTCCCCTGAAAAACTGATGTCTATGAAAATGAGAACCTCAGCTTCTCTTTCTTCCTTAGTTTATTGTCTTTAATAGAAATAGGTATTGTATGTCAGCAGCAATCTTCATAGTAGTTTCTCAAATTTAATCAATACCAGGTTCTCCTTTAAAAATTGTGATAATTTAAAGATGTTAATTATTTTCAAATAAAATGTTTAAATTTACATATTTCTAGCTATTTTGTATGTCTCTAGCCAATGGATTTATTAGTCAGATATAAGCAAGTTACAAACTAAAATAACTCAAAGAAACAACAGAAAGCACCAAGACAAATGCTGGTTTGTTAGACATGGACTGCTCAACTTATAATTAAAACAATTATTTGTGATATCACTTTCATAGTGAATTTGCATGTTATCCTTGTGCAGGGGCCAAGCTAATCTCTGTATCATTCCAAAAGATTTAGAAATCACAAAACAGTCCTTAAATAAAAAGTGGCTATCTTGATTATCTAGAAGTATTTTTTTTTATACCAAGACTCCCAGTAGAGGAAGAATAATTAATAAAAGTTTTATACAGGATTTAGGAATTTGTAAGAATTTCTTTACAACCCCCAACAGTTTATCCACTAAGGTTGAATAACACTGCGATATATTTCATTTAGGTAAAGACCTCAACAATTGTTTCATTAGGCTTTATGTCTGTTATAAAGACATCCCCCCCGAATCTGATTTTCCTAAGGAAGGATGAGGTCAAGAAAGAGGAGTTCTGAATTGAGCAGCTGAGTTTAGGTTTGTCTTAGTTACTTCTCTTGTTGCTGAGACAAAATACCCAACAACCAAAGTTAAAGGATGAAAGGTTTATTTAGCACACAGTTTGGAGAAGTTTCAGTCCATAGTTGGCTGGCTCCAAGGCCGGGTGTCACGTCAGAGGGGCACTGTAGAAGTCAAACCATTCATGGAGGTTAAAAAGAAGGTTAAAAAGCAACAAAATAGCAAATAGACAGGTCCAAGTGACCTTAGCAGCTTCTTTCTATCCCTTTAGTTTCTATCTATGCTACTGGGGTTAGGGAGGGTACCAAACCACTCAGTGGACTGATTTAGTAATCACACACCCTTGATCCCAGCATCAAACACTCTAGATCCAGCCACCTCTGTAAAACTCTCCCTTGCAGCATGCAGCTCCCTCTTTGGTGCATAAGGCTTAACAAGCCATGACAAAGTTCTTTTTCTCAAACTGAAATCTCTGAAAGAGCATTTGTCAGCCTGATTCATGAGCCTTTGTTGGAATGAGTGTCTTTTGACAATAGTGAAAATGTTTTAAACGTGGATAGCATGCTGACTGCAAAACTTTGAGAATATTCAAATCTTTGCTGAGATAGTTTTAAAATTGTGAATTTTATGGTGTGTGAATTAAAGAAAATATTTTAAAAGACTCTAATGAAGCTTTTATTTGTTTTATTTTAAAGATAAAAGAATGAAAACATAGTAACAGACACACAGACATTTTCAGAGTAACACAAAAACAATACAAGCAATACACATTTTCAGACAAAGGGATAGAAAATTAAGAATGATGGCTGTATTACATATTGATATGTTCAAACTGGTTACTCAGATAAACAAATATAAGCATGTAAGATTGATCAAATAACTAAACATTAACTGTTCCTTTCCATAAAGTCGTATGTCAGTAGTACAATTATCCTAGCTATCCTGTGTATACATATATACATATTTTCCCTTCTTTCTTTTCTATTTTCCTTCATTCCAGTTGTTCTTTCCTTTTGAGCAGTTCTTTTCCCTTTCACAATATCTATGGTACCTTTTATATTTTATTAACTCTACATGGAAGACCCCAAAATCTCCACCAAAAGATTCCTAGAGTTAATAAATAAATTCAGTAGTGCAGCTAAATACAAAATTAACATTAAAAATCAATAACATTCCTATATAGAAACAACAAACACACTGAGAAAGAAAGTAAGGAAACCATACCTTTCACATAGCATCCAAAAAATTGAAATATTAAGGAATCAATCTAACAAAAGTAAAAGATCTAGGCAGAGAAAGCTGTAGTACTCTGTTATGGTTTGTGTCTGGGTGTCCCCCCAAAGCCTCATGTGGTCATGGGGTAGGCTTTTAGAGTTTGATTGAATATGGGTGTGAGAGCTGCACCCATCCTGGGGTAGATAGTTTGTATATGTAAGGGAGAGCAAGAGGCTGCTTGCTGCCATTCCTCCCTTGTGTGTACTTGTTGATTTGGCTGTGTTCTGCCGCCATGAGCTGTAGCCCTCTGCCATGTGCCACTCTGCCTTGTAATCTGCCAAGTATGGACTGAAACCTCTACAAACTGAAAGCGAAATAAACTTTTCCTTCCTTAACTTTGGGTGTCAGGTATTTTGTCCCAGCAATGAGAGGAAAGTAACCAAGACAGAATTTGGTACCAGAGCAGTGGGGCCGTTGCTGTGACTATACCTGACCATGTGGTTCAAGAGCCTTGGGAAATGGCTTTTGGGAAGAGTTTGGAAAGGTTCGGAGAGGTCGCCTGAGAGAGTAGAGCTCGAACGCCTTCGGCAGTTCTGTTTGGGAGATTCTGGTCAGAGCTCAAAAGACCAGAAAGCTGACAGAAATCTTGCTGGTAAAGACCGGTTCAGGAGGTTTCTGTTGGGAAGAAGGACTGCATTGGTTGCTGGACTCCAGACCATGTGTGTTATGGCTTGGCAGAAAATTTGTCTACATTTTGTTCGTGTCCAGAGACTTTGCCTAAGACTGAGATTAAGGGCGGCAGCGGACTGATTAATCTGGCAAAAGAAATTCCAAGGCAGTCAAACGTTGGGGAAGTGGCATGGCTATTGTTGG
>NW_004955461.1:12014184-12041918 GCF_000276665.1 Chinchilla lanigera
AAAAAATATTAAGTGACTGTTCCTTGGACAAAGGTCTTCTATCTAGAACATATAAAGAATTAAAAATATCTGCCCCCAAAATTCAAAGACGCAGTCCTAAAATGGGCATCTGTGATGAATACACATTTCTCAGACAAAGAAATACAAATGCAAATAAATACATGAGAAAATGTTCAACATCATTAGTAATTGGAGAAATGCAAATTAAAACATTAACATTTCATCTCACCCCAGTAAGAATGACTGTCATTAAGAAATCAACCAATAGCAAATGCTGGTGAGGCTGTGGAGAAATAGGAACCCTTCTCCATTGCTGGTGGGAATGCAGACTGGTTAAGCCACTGTGGAAATCAGTTTGGAGATTCCTCTGCAAACTAATTCTAGAGGTCCCCTTCAACCCAGCTATTCCCCTTCTGGGTATTTTCCCAGAAGATCTGAAAACATCATATCACAGTGATAAACATGCACCCATGTTTATAGTAGCACAATTTGTAATTGCTAAATTGTGGAAGCAACACAAATGTCCATTCATTGAGGAATGGATAAAGAAAATTGTGGTACTTTTATATAATGGAATATTACTCAGCTTTAAAGAAAGGTAAACTGAAGGCTTTTACAGGTAAATAGTCACAACTAGAGACCATACTCATATGTGAATTAAACCAGACCTCCAAGTGTACTCACTGTATTGTCTCACTAGTGTAAGAACCTGAGAGTGAATAAAAATTAGGAAGTATGATAGAAATTTAGAAATGAAGAAAAATGCTCAAAATAAAGAGCAACTGGGATGAGTGAAATGAGAAAAGAAAGAAGGGGAAATTATGTATGTATGTATGTATATACAGGATAGCTAGCATAGTTGTACTATTGACTTGTATCACTTTACTGAAAGGAACAGTTAATGATTACTTATTTGATCAATCTTGCATGTCTCTATTTGTCTTCCTGAGAAACCACTTTGAAGATATCAACATGTAATACAACAACCATTGTTAATTTCCTACTACTTTGTCTGTAATTCAGTATTGCTTGTATTGTTCTTATGCTATTTTGTAAATGGATGTGTGTTTGTTAATAAGTTTTCCTTCTTTAAGTTTTAAAATAAATTAATAGAAACACATTTAAATAATGGTTTGTAATGGATTCATTAAGTACTTTACAAAAGTCCTAGGAACTTGTAATCATGTTATCATGTGTGGTTACAATAGCTTTGCAGCTATGGTTAAGTGAAGAAGCTTAAAATCCCAGATAACCCTCAATGTCCAAGGAATCACAGTGTAATCCCAATGATCCACAAAAGAGTGAGGTGAGGTGGTCAGAGTAAAGAAGGGAAGATGTGAGATAAAGGTAGGTTAGACAGCTTTGAGAATGGGCCAGAATGAAGAGAGTTTCTAGAAGGTGAAAAAGGCAAAAAAACTGTTCTCCCCTACATCACCTAGAAGAAACCAGGCATGTAGGCAGCTTGCCCCCTCAGTCGGCTTGTGGACACCTGACCTCTAGAAATTTTAAGATGCATTTTTGTTGTTTTCAGCCATTAAGTGTGTAGGAATCTTGTGCAGTAGGATTAGGAAACTGGTACACTTCCTTCTCAAAGCATACAGCTATTCATGGGATTCCCAAGTAAAAGAAATGGGCCCCTGTAGGACATAGAGTCCGTCTCCTTTTTATGTATATAGCCTCATATTATGACAGAACAAAATGGAATGGACAAAACAGCTCTGATATTTCATCTTTTAAATATTGTGAACAATTTTCTCTAACTCGGATTTGGACAAAGACAGTGTTTATATTTTTTGATAAAAAGAATAATTCAAGCCAATAGAGTTTTAAGTGCTCCTGTTTTGGGTCTGCTTTTGAAATGTTTTCAACTGTACAAAGGACCAATGTTAAGAAGGGACACCGTGTCCTGGTCACCTTGGCAGTATCTATACCAGTTCCCTCATTCCAAGTGTTTTCTTTTACCCACCTTCTTTTTCTTCTCCGTGGGGGAAAATTGGCAGATTCTGTCCACACGTTACCTATTCTTTCAGAGCAGAGGACAAAGATCACCAACACTTTTCAAGCACTGGTGGGGAAATTACTTTCCCCCACCTCCCTCATTGTTATGTTTGCCGTATAAGCTATTCCCTGCAAAGCAATTAACATTTTAGAATCATTTTCTCAACTTCATAAAACCTTTCATTTCTAATCTTTTATTTGGGCCATGTTTTACTTTTCATAATACATTTTTTATAATTTATCATTCATTTACATTTCAATTAATGACACTGGCTGTTTGTACAAACTATCCTGATGGAAGAGTATGAAATAAATTATTGAAGTTGCTATAATCTGCACTTCCATTACCACCTCATTTACCCTAATGACACTGAAAAAGATTGTCACCCTCATTGTAGCTCATCTCAGTAATAGAAATTCCCTTTGGAGTTCAACACACCGAGGCAGTAGGTATTTGCCTGCAGTACTGGATATGTTAATGAGGCAGTTGTAGGCTAGATTTCACTCAGAGAGTCTCCATTCAGCTGGGAATCTCAGATAGACATTAAACTGTGTCCAGAGCCTTACAAAAAGATGCTCCTGGCTCAAATAATGAACACTTCACAAGAAAGATATTGTATTAACATCACCATAGCTTAACTCCCTGGTTCTCTGTGGCATTCTTTTTGCACACATTGTTTTGCATTAAGCCAATCAGTCAGGGTGGAAGGAAAGAGGCAAAGCAAGGCATGTGTTCCATATTGGGCAGTGTTGTCAGGGCTTCTGTACACTATGCCTCCAGAGTTCCTAAGCTACTGGAAAAAACTGCCATGTAAACAAATAGTTATAAGATAAATTGTGACAACAAAGAAGGAGCTCCTACTATATTTCATGCACTTTCCAAACAAATTATATCTCTAACATTTCTTCCATTCTCTTATCCCTTGCACTTTATTAACAGTATGTAAAAATAATAAGTAATCATTGTTGCAAATGTATTATGAGTCAGTATAACAGATGCTGTTGGTGATCTGTTCATACCTTCTCTTATTACCACTGCAACTCACCATGACCCAACTTCCAACACATGGCTTCTGAATTTCTGCCTATGGGATTTCTTCAATTTTCAGAGTGTATTTTGCCAATGTGAGTGATGGGGCCTAAACACCCCATCTCCCTCACACTGCAGCAATGTTGGACACCATGTATACAGTGTTCAAAATTTGTTTTTATTGGAGATAAGCTCCATTTACATACAGTGCTTTCTGGTAATTTATTTTCTATTGACTTCCTTCCTATCTTTGCTTGCTGTCACAGTTTATATCTAGATGTCCCTCCAGAGCCTCAAAGACTTGTAAGTGGGGGTTTGGAAGGTCACTGAACCACAGGTGTGTGATTAGTGGACTAGTCCAATGATAAGCTTATAGCAAAATATGATGATGGGAGTTGGAACCTTGTTGAAGAAGGTAGGTCACTGGGCCAGTGGTCCAGCAGGGTCCAGCTCCTTCCTTCTTTCTTGCTCTCTCTCTCTTTTTCTCTCTCTCTCTCTGTTTCTCTCTCTCTCTCTCTCTCTCTCACTGTGTCTGCTTCCTGCTTCCATGCCATGAGCTGTTTCTCTTCTGCCATACCCCTCTGTCATATTGTCCTGCCTTAGTGACAGCCAACTGTGGACTGAAACCTCAACAAAGTGTGGACCAAAATAGACCTTTACTACCTTAATTGCAAGCATCAGGTATTATGCCTTAGGGACAAGAAAGTAACTAAAACACCTTCTCACTCACTTGTAGGTTATTTGTAGTACCACCTGCTGAGTCAGCTCTTTACACTTACATCATAGTTTCTGACCTAATTCTGTGGCAAACACATGCTCTTTTGAAATCTTTCTTAAAAAAATTATTCTGCCCCAAATCCATCCAGGGACCCTAAGTTCATGGTCCCTGAGCATGCTCAAAAATTACCCAAGTACCACCTGGTTGGATTGCTGATTATTTTTCTTTCACACCTGGTTTGTTTTTTACACTTTTGAAATGTTGAACAGTGTTGTATTATGACCAGGCTGAAAATGCTTATTCACCTATAATCCAAGAATATGTCTTTATTTGCAATGAAAGTCTTGCTGATATTATCGAGGTTCTGAAGATGAGGTCATTCTGTAGTAGGCCAGTGATAAGTGTCCTTATAAAATACAGAAAAAGAGAAATACAGGCACTCAGAGCAAAAGGGCATGTGAAGACTTGGCATATATTGAAAGTTCTCTGCCAAGAATGTGAAAAAACTTTTGATATCTTGATTTAAGAATTTTAGCATTCAGAATTGTCAGTTTTGTTGCAATTTATGTGACACTCTTGTGGAAGTGATATAGATGTCCTTTGTATTATTCAGAAATGCCAATAAAAACAGAATAAACAGGATATACATATACATAACATCCCATGACTTATGATTTTTAACTTTATCATGGTGACAATTCAAGGCACATTCATTAGAAACTATACTTTGATTTCCAGTTTTGGTCTTTTCCCAGGTTAGTGATATGTGACGTGATATTCTCTCTTTGTATCTGGTTGGTACTAGCCAACCATGTGATGAAAGACACAGTGTGTGTTGCTGTGATATTCAGTAGTATTAAATGCATTTATAATTGATGTTATTTTCCAATTACAATGAAGTTTTTTGTAAGTAACCCTATTGTACATCAAGGAATATATTTGTGTATAACTCTCATATATACAGATGCATATATATGCAGCAATATGACAAAGATCTATTATTTATTTATCTATTTATTTACTTATGTATTATAGGAATAATCTCTGTGATTATGGATCCTGAGATTTCCCATGACCTGCCATCAGAAGAACTAAGAGAGACAATAGAATAATCCAGCCTGAGTTTGAAAGCCCAAGACCTACCAGCACCAATTTCAAGGGCAGAAGACAGATGTTCCAGGTGAAATAGAGACCGTGAATTACCCTGTCTTCTGCCTCTTTGTTCTCTTCAGGTTTTCATCAGGTTAGAGAATACTCACAAACATTCCTGAGGTGGATCTCTTCATTGCATCTACTGATTTCAAAGCTGACCTTTTCCAAATACAGCAAAGACTCACCCCAAATAACGTTTTCCTTGCTACCTGGGCAATCTTTAGCTCAGCCAAAAAGACAAAATTAACCATCATTTTGAATTACTTGTATTTGACAACCTTTTTCCCACTATCTGTTTCCTTACCAGACTGGTGAGTGACTTCCAATCTCAAGCCCTGTGGACACAAATTGGAAACAGCCCAAGATGATGAAGTCATTATTCTGGACTCCTCTTCAGTTTGTGCCTTTTCAAAATAGTTTCCTGCTGTCTACCTTTGAATGCCAATAATCATTTACACAGTATTCTTAAGACTCTGCGGTTGAATTTTAAAGCTGAGCAACCTAGTTCTTACATTCTTTCATGGATCTTGGCTTAGATTCATTCACTTACCCTTGCCTTGATTTGTATCCTTCTAGTGATTATCCACTTAAGACCAAGCCATAGTCCTGGTCTACCACTGATAAGAACCATAGCAGTTGGAGAATTCATCCTTTCCATCAGAGTGAGCCTTCTTTCTTATTTTCCATAAGTTCTGCCTAACTCAGCATGACCCTTTCTCCTGATTCCCTGCATGCTTCATTCAATGGAAAGGGTGAAATCCAAGTATACTACACAAATTCAGACACTAAGAAAGGCACTTATTCTGGGTGTATTTGGACATGTTTAGCTAACATATCTATTGAATGAAGGAAGGGAGTGAAATATAATTCTTTTCAGTATTAGGGCCTAAGAGAGCAAGTTCCTCAAGATGAAAGAATTCAGAAGAGATCCTCAATATATGGAATTAGTTTTACTTAGATAGGACTTCCAAGGTCTGAATGTTTATATTCTCACAAAATTCATGTGATGGGAAGGTAATCACCAATGGAATAGAATTATTTGGGACCTTTGGGAGTTATCAGATCATGAGAGTAAAGGTCGAATTAATGAGATTAGTGTCTTTATAAAAGAGGCCCCAAAGAGCTGCCTTGCCTCTGGACACTATGTGAAGTTGCATGGGGCATTCAGACCTCACCAGACAACACCTATGCTTCTGTGATCTTAGACTTCACAGCCTCCAGAGTTGATAAAGACAATTTCTGTTTATAAGCCATCCTGTTCATTACATTTGTTATAGTATCTTGATTGGACTAAGAAGGATTTTTAAACTTAGTGATATTCACCCTTTCACTGTTCAGAAAAGCAAAGCTGTTACAGTAGCTGAAACAAGTTTAAGATAAACTATTGACAAAATATATTTACATAAATTATAATTAATGAATATGTCTAAGTATGAAAAGACTGATTCCAAAGGCTTCCTACTGTTCCCAGACACTGAATTATGCAGTTTGATTTCCATCAAGATTTGCATATTGCAAAGGATTAATCTTATTGGTGTCTTGAGTGTGTACATTCAAAATATATTTCATTTTAAGCCCATCTGCGCAGTATAATGGGATGTAATTTGTTGGTCATTTGAATGTTGTAAAGTTATTAATACCAGATGTTCCTTTTCTGGAGTATTCCAAACACAATACATGTTACTATTAGGAGAAAATGTTTAACAATTACATAACCATGTTCAATAAATTTCAGGTCCCAATAAAAATTATAGCCCTAGAGTATTTCCCAGAAGCTGTATTAGGTAATGTCCATTTTATCTTGTTTTATAAAACAAGTTCAAATGTTGAGTATTGTACAAGTCATTATGTTTTACTTTTAAAAAAATTAATATATGGTATGATAAGATAAAATGTCATAGGCAAGGACAATCAGTAAATTTTGAATGATTTTATACACTTTCTTATTATTCAAGATGATATAATTTAGGCTCAAGGATATATCGGTCTGGATCCAACCAGGTGACAGAAACCACACAGTGACTTAGGTAAAATGAAAGGTAAATAAGTAATTATAAAGGTATAATGGCAAGGCATGGTGGCACACACCTGTAATCCCAGCAAGGATGCTGGACAGCACCATCAAAGATGCCCTCACATCCATACCATTGAGCACCTGTGCCACCTACAGAAGATCTTCCTTCCTTCCCAGTAAACACCCTGTGTAAGAAAGTTCAGCATCATGCTATCTGTAAGAGGAACCTGTCCACTGTCACAGAAGACAATGCTGGGTGAATATAATACAATGAAAACATAACACAAACACATAATGCAAAAACATAGTACAGTGGAAAATAGCAAGCAAGGTAAATGTGCCAGGCCCAGAGTTACACCCACCTTAGAGGCCAGGTCAGGTAGAGAAGGGGGAATCTGGCATCTCAGTCTGAGCCTTTGGCTCAGTACCTTTCCTTCAGCTCACTCAAATGAACATGTGAAGTGGAAAAGAAGATGTAAGGACAATGTCTAAGTTGTCATGGTCATTTCCATTACCTTTAGTTATTAGAATAGCAATTAATAGTTGGAAATCTCCTGCCTACGTTACAGACAGGTTCACCAGCCTTCTACAGTTGACAAGTGACCTGAAAGCTATGCTATACAGCCCTTTGCAGACATTGCCAGAGAAAGACTGAAAAGAGGGTAAGGACTGACAAAGGAATGTTTCCTCCAGAAATACTGGTAGGCCAGCACCCAAACCACATATACCCAGTAGAAAACGTTCACTACCACAGCCTGGCTGCTCAAGCCTGACACATGTATCTGATCATTCCAGCATATTATTAACTTGATGACACAGACCTCTTTGAATACCAAGTGAGACAGATGATTCCTTAATATAGTAATATTATTAATGATTTTACCTGCACCATTTAGGATTTTTGGGGGAGGGCTAAACTACATTGTATTTGTTGCTACAATAAACTTCTTCTTTCTTATCAGATCAACCATAAGCACACAAAAAGTTATCCTGTGAATGAAACTGGTTCTCTATCCCTTTGTATATTGATAGATAAATTATAAAGCTCATTTGACTTCTGTCCTGTTTTCATAGCACTTCTAAGCAGTGTATGAGACACAAAAATAGAAAACACCATCTGTAATAAAGTAACTTCTTAATTATAGAAAATTTCTGAAAATTAAGCTGATGAAATCCTAAATGATGCCTCTGACCTGACCCAAAGGACCACAGACTCACAGCTTTCTATTTAAAGAAGTAATTCCCTGGAGTGTTCTAGCCTTTCTGAGGCACTTGACCGCAATATCTACCAGGGTTGTGAACAGCCTGACCAAGAAAACCTCTACCACACTCATTTGCAGGTTCTCAGCACCATCCAATCCTGTGCCAGAGAGAGCAGCTATTGTTCTGTTTCACTCACAGACAGGGCAGCTATTCTTCTGGTTCACTCACAGACACTCACAGCAGTTGTAGAAGAAAGGAATACATTCTCCCCAAACCACAACTCAGTCCTCTTATTTGTCTGGCATGTGGACATACAGCTGGTACATGTATGGAGCTACATGTCTTGGTGCCACATGGCTACCGTGTTCTGCTTCTTCAGTGAGAGCATTTTATTGCCTCCCAACTTGGAGGTTGTGCTACCTGAGTGACAGGACAAGGTGCATGGCTTTTCATTTCTTTCCAGTGGACCATGGTTGTGGGGTAGAATAAGGGACAAAGATATTGGGCTGGGGAAAGACACCATAATAAACCATGACAGATATGGCGCATGGGTGAGAAACTCATCTTGAAATTTGCTGACATACTCCAGATATTTGCTAGAATAATATGATTAACAATATGACCTCTTATTTTCTTAGAAAGTCAACCTCACCAAATCTTCTGGTATTTCTATGATACTCCAGACACTCTCAGAACTGGATTTTTAAAGAGGCTTGCATATGCCAACACTTTCATCTCTGCTCTGCACCTGACCTTGACACAGAGCTCTGCAAACAAGACTCACTGACTCTGCTGGACCATGAACTTCCCCATCCTTCTGCTCTAAGGTGGCTTTATTCCTGGTCCTGTTTTAGTAGTTTGTGTGAGCTCCCTGAGGGCAGGTTCTAAGTGCCTGTTACCTTTGTGCACCCAGATCCAGTAATAGGACTTAGAAGTCTTTCAGACTTTTAAACATGCATTTACTGAAAAAAATTTAATACTTAATTACAAGCCTATGGTGGAGATGCAGTAACCTTCTTTCTTTATGCCACAGGGATTACAGAAAAATTAGATCCCTCAATTAAAAACCCATTGAAAATTGGGTGCTTTCAATGAATAGACACTTGTCAAAAGAACAACTGGCCAATAAATATATAGAAAAAAATGCTCAGCATCTTTGCTCACTAGAGAAATGCAAATCACAACAGCAATGAGATTCCATCTTACTTCAGAAAAAATGGCTATCATTAAGAACTCAGTAATAATAATAATAATAATAATAATAATAATAAAGCTAGAGAGTTTGTAGGGGAAAGGGAACCCTTTTATTTTGTTCATGAAGATGTAAACTAGTATAACTATTATGGAAATCAGTATGGAGATATCTAAAAAACACCAAAAACTAAAAAAAAATTCTGTTTAATCAGCTGTACCTCTTCTGAATATCTCACTGCAAGTTACCAAAAGAGTTACAGCACTACACATTTGCTCGTGATAATAGTAGCACCATTAATAGCTAAATTCTAGAAGCAATCTCCGTGCTCATCAACAGATGAATGGGTAAAGAAAACATGGTATATATACACAACGAAGAACTATGTAGCTGCAAAAGCTACATCTGAGTCACTGGTAAAAAACTGAGAGATCTGAGACCTTAATACTAAGTAAAATAAATCAGGAACAGGACAGAAAATATTGAATGGTCTCTCTTATATGAGAAACTGAAAATATAAATAATTTAAGGAACAAAATTTTAAAAAACATGGTAGGAAACAGGGAGGTAAACTTTGAGAGATGGGAAAAGGATCGTGAGAGGAGGAGATTGAGGAAGAGGAGAAGGAGGGGTGGTAAAAATGATAGAGATGAGATACATGTATGTGCTAATTCAAGATGATTAAGATTATGTGTATTTATTATAAACAAATATTAAAAATACAATGATAATGTATAACATAATAATTTAAGAGGAATTCAAGATATATATAATTGACAAGATATCAGAGTATACAGTGAAATTAATTGAAATAAATAACTAGAAATGTGTAGAGATATACATATACCTCTTTTATATAGAATTTTCCAACCTTGTGGTAGGATTTAGTGTGAAATTGATTACCTTATTTGTCATTTCACATATTTTGTAAATTTTCTATTATTAGTAGATAGCAATTTAGTTTTCATAGGAGTTATAAATGTGCTTTATATTTGTTAGAATAGCTTAGGAGTTACACATTTCACTAAAACATATGTTCCTTCCCAACCACTTTATTAAGCACTTCATAAAGTTCCTCATTTGTCGCCACAATAATGCTGTAGCACAAGTGCTATTACCTTCCTAGCTTACAAAAGGGAGTTGAAGCAGAGACCTGTGATGGGATTCTGCAGTCTCTAGCTATGACTGGCAAAGTGGGCTGCAAGCCCTTACCTAGACTGGTTCTAGAGGCCCAGTATGGAGCCCTCGCTTTGTGGTTCTCAGAGCGGGGCTCCCAGAGCAGCATAATTAGTGCCCCCGAAACCTACCAGACTCTCGCTCTCAAACTCAGACGTTTTGAATCAGGAGCTCTGAGAGTGGGGTATGGAGGATCAGATGTTTAGTAATACCAAGGTTTGCAGGGTGATTTTTTGAACGTTCAAGTTTGAAGATCATTGATCTATATTTCATTGGCTTAGGGTCAGTGGGAAAAATCAAATAACTCATGGTCATGCTCTGACTATAGTTGCCTGTTTGGAAAATAAATTTATTAAACTCTGATCTAATGAATTCAAATTGAGTGTGAAAGGCAAGAACAGACCATGGATGCTCTAAAAACATAACTCTGAAATAGCAAAAGTGAATAGGATGGTTATACTTCCAAAGAATCAAACATTGACAATATGACCTATATGACTTTTATCAGGGAAAACAACATTCAAGTTCCAGCTTCAAATATGGGTAGAAGACATCAGTGGGGCAAAGTGCCAGAAAGTCATTGCAGACAGATGGGACAGAAAGGACGATAAGTGAAAAACCAGGCCTAATGTTCAAGGTGGGGAGGATGGGCCTATGGCCAGAGTAATGCTCTGAAGACACAGATATAAATGGGCCACTGAATCACACAGAGGGATTGGGAGGATTCTGAATGCTACTATAAGATCACATGCTAAATACGCTATATGTATGTAGTATATTTCATTATTATAGACAATACAATGCATATAGGTATATACATACTATATACATTATATAGTATATATATAAAAAAGTAAAGTTAGGAAGTATATACATACACTATATAATATATATGTATATAATATATATATAAACTTCAATCATATATATAATATAAACCAATTATATATATATATAGAAACTTCAATTATTCTAAAAATACCCAATTATTCTTATAAAAATCAAATTTTTTCAGAGACTTACAAAGCCTTTTGATATCCAAGTGGCAATTTTTGTAATTCCAAAGACAAAAACTATTTTGAAAACACTTTAATCTGTGCTCTTCTTGTCTCTCCTATGGAACTGAAACTCAGCCCTCATAACTTAATGACACATATTCCTGCCTGCTTGGCTCATTCCAGCTTTCTGAAACACTATGCAAAAGTCCCTCCGCTGTCTTCAGCACTAGCACTCATGCTGGGTGCCACAGAACACAGTAAGCACGGCACAAATGTCGCATGCAATGCCTTGCACAACCCTCTCAGATCTGCTGCTTTCCAATGACATACACAACTCTTTTACCCCATCAACATCCTTTGTATTTATTATACATAACTTTCTACCTAAAGCTGGGCAACAGCTCCTGCCTCACCCTCCCTAGGGCTCTCCCATCACATCCCCTCATGAAGTCCTTCCTTCTGATCTCTGCTCTGATCTTCACCTCAGGATTGTAATTCATTCCTTTGTGCAGGCATTGCTTTCCCAAACATCTTACCCCATGTCTATTCATAATTTTATCCAATAAATCATCTGGGTAATACCTACAGATAATTCTTAAAGACCATCCCATCTCTAAAACTCTACACATACATGGATTTGGAAGAGAGAACTCCTATTCTAGTTCTTGTGCTGAAATTACTAGTTGTAGAACTGCACAATGCACTGCCATTATATGTGTAATGTATCCTCTTCCCTGCTGGCAGTTCAACCCTGAGACTTAACTGCATTTGTGAAGACTTTCTGCAGGTGATGAGACTCCAACTCCTATGCTTCCAATCCACATGCTGGGAAGATATCCACAGTACACATTAGAGAACCTTCCACACTTTGCCTGTGATTTGTGCATCTGACATTTCCGGTGGTGTTTCCTCAGTTATCTCCAAACAGCAGCATTGCCTCATTCACATTAAATAAATCAGAGATAAAAGAAGAAAACAAGGGACTTGCTCAGCAGATGGCACAGAATCCTCAGCCGTATCGTTGCTGATCTAGGAAACTAACATACTAACATTTTTGCACCACAAGATAAGTATCACATTATGTGCAAATGGGACTTGAGAGTACATAAACCATGGTAAATTCTCAGAAATCAAGGGAGTTGTTTCCCACATTTTTTTCTTTCTAATGAACGGCATAGGCAGTAAAATGCGCTTTACAAATCATAACCCGTTCAATCAATGCAAACACCCAAAATAATAATAACAAATAAGATAGCTCATTCAGACATATCCTTGAGGCAAAAAGTCAACAGTTGTTTTATAAAGTTCTCAAAGTGTAGGTGAAATTATTAGGTTAGGGGAGCTGAGGCCCATGGTCCAGCCCATGATATGATTACTAAGTTATACAGGAAGTTGTAAGATGTACTCGGATATCTTCTTTACAGTTGACATATCTACACATGAGGATGCCAGGGATGATCTGGATAATGGGCAACAGCTCTGTGTTTATAACATTTCAGAGTGAATCCAGAGAAATTGGCCCGAGATGGCACATGAGGCAATCCAGGGATGGCAGAGTCTTACTGAAAATTCTCAGCTTTGGTACTGGTGACAGTTGAGACCAGGTAAGTCTTTGCTGTGAATAGGCTGGGCCATCCTATGCACTGCAGGAGGTTTAACAGCATCTTTTGTTGCACCCACAAGAAACCACTCACAACTCCCTGAGCACAGCACCTTGACAATGCCCACAGACCCTGAAAGGTACGACCTGAACAACCACACTTGGAAGACCATGGCAGCCAGATCCTATCAATTCATCATTTTTCCCTTGTCTCTTTAGATGTTAAATTTTTGGTCTGATAAATATACAAAGGTGATCGGTCTCAAGGGGATCAATTCACAGGAACCAAGTTTGTTTAGGGCACAGGGAGAAAATAGATGACATAGCAATGATTTAAACTGGAAAATCAAAATTGCTGCTGCCCCACTGAAATTCTACTGCAGGCTGATCCGTGTATTCTCCTCTGTCTTATAGTTCAAACAAAATGACAGGCCCTTGACACATGGGGACTTGGTGAAGAGTCTGGGTTCTGAGCAAGAGAGTGAGTTGAATCTTCCCAATAGTTTTCCTGAGGGAGTCCAGAGTGTCAGGATTATCCATTCTTTCTCTAGAGACTGTCAAGATTACTTGGGTAGAGTAGCATGTTCTCATATTATGGAAGCTAAAATGAGGAATTCTTTCTCTTTGACCTTTTCCTATTTTTCAAGAGTCTGTGAGCTCCTTCCACTTACTCTCAGCCCTCCATGTCTGGAAACTCTGGATCTATGGATCTGAGCACAGACTGAAAATATTCAGAAAAAAAACTGTTCTGAACATGTAAAGATTTCTTTGCCTTATTATTTTCTAAAAACTACAACTATGAGCTTAGCATTTACATTGTATTTAGTATTGTAAGTAACTTAGAGACAATTTAAAGTATATGAAAGATGTGCATGGCTATTTTCAAATATGTGGTCAGTTCATATAAGGGACCTGAGCATCTGTGAATTTTGGTATCTGTGGTGGTTCTGGAACAAATTCTCAGCAGAAGTGGATGTCTACCTGTACATTCTTTTACTAAAATCCCATTTAAATGGGAGATTTTTGGGCTACCATTATATTTATGCTTTAGATTTTTCTGGTTTGCTAATTTAAACTTTGAAAAAGTATACCATATTGTGAGAATCTTTGCTATTCCAGAAGTTCAACAATAAGAAGTTTTGTGTACCTATCCTGAGTACTCATACCTTTATTTCTGAAGGAGGGATTGCAAAATTTGGGGTACCTCAATGAAAGAAAATGAGCATTTTCAGCTAATGGAGTTAATGATAATGAAAAGGAAGCTGATGGTGAAGTTACTTGTGATGATATCAATAAAATGACGCCACCACTGTTTCCAGTGAGTTTGGAGAAAATGTGAGGTGGTTGACACATCTTTGGTCACCTGACTTGGCAGGATCAAGTGGGATTACACAAACCCATGCTAAGCCCCCTACCTCACTATCACTACCTGCTTTGAGAATAGAAGTTGATGCCCTTTTCTGCACTTATTATGATTCTTGAAAGAATCTTGGAATTCCTGAGTGTCATCTTCAATTCATTGAATGTTAATCATGTGGCTCTTTGGGCAATCAAATGGGACAACCCCGATCCTTGCATTCCCTACTCTTTTTCTTATATTATTTTTTAGCAATTATCAACACCTGCACACTATACCTTACATTTACTTATCTCACTACCCACCACTGTAATTTCAGTTCTAAAAGAGTAGATTAGTTTCTGTTGTTCACTGCCACCATCTTAGCACTTGGACCAGTGTCTAAAGTACTACAAATGTCCAATAAATACAAAGAAGATGAATAATATAATAGATAAATGAAGACAGGTGAAGCAGAAGATTACTGCCTTTGAAACTTGAGGAATGGAGAGGTAAGAAGATTTTGCATTGGAGAATATCAGTGGAGGCTTTGTAAAGTGGAGCTGAGGACAAGGTGACCCAAACCCTATCTCAGGAAAGTCGAACACTGCTGACCCCTCCATCAAGAACCTTGCCCCTCCTTTCTCTAAACTTTTAAATATGAAGAAACAAACTTTCTTTCTGGTCTTACATATGAACCATCACTTCTAGTGGATGTTTATCTACTCTATCCAGAGAAATATCCAACCATCTTTGCAGCTTCAAAGGCATTGTTCATGAGTTGGTGATTAGACTGAGTGAAATGCTGTGTCCTTTATTATACATAACTTTCTACCTAAAGCTGGGCAACAGCTCCTGTCTCACCCTCCCTAGGGCTCTTCCATCACATCCCTTCATGAAGGGGAAACTCTCACTTCACTCTCATGTCTCACTTATCCTGAATTTGTACGGCTCAGTACTCTATGGCATTCACATCCCCATGCACACCCAAATCCCATCAGCTTGATTCTACAAAGCCATATTATCCCACTCCAATATTCTTTCTGAGAGAAAGGGAATATGTGCACAGAATGATTTTTTTCCTCACCTAGCTTCCTTTAAGCTGGATATTGGGAACAGGATTGGAAGTCAACCTTTCCATGCAGTTAAATACAAGCTGTATCCACACAACTAGTTTGGCTCATGCCATCCCTCACCTAGATTTGCATAACTGCCTCCCAGCTCTAATTTAGCTTGCTGTCTAACCAAGCCTTCCTCAAACAAAGCAAAACAAACAAAACATCTACAATGCTCCAAGCTGGAAACACCCCCGCACACAGCCTACTCCCCAGAGTCTCAGGAACACTTTTCCTCTATCTCCACAGCACCTTCTTTGGAGAAGATTCCCCCAGTTCATGTAGAGGACTAGCATTAAAATGAAGCTAGTTTGCCCATCTTTCTCCATCTAAATGTTGCTGAAGTCCATGGGACAGGTCACATTCCTCTATCTCTCCTTTAGAACCTGCTGCCTACGATGTCCCAACTTGCTGATGATTTCTATGCCTCCTGCAGTGTTTAGATATTTTCTACTCCAAGCAAATCCATTATATTTAGAATTTGAATAATACTCTCTAAGCAGTGATTCATTAACACTCTCCCAGCCTGGGCTGGGAGAGAGTGAGACTCTGCGTGTGAATGCTTCCTCTGTGCTGCCTATCAGTGTGGTGCTGGACAAGTTATTTGACATGGCCAGGCCTACCTCAGATTTCACATATATAAAATAAAAGCAATGATAACCCCTACTCTGTGGAGGTGTATTACATCTATTAGGTAATGTGAGTATAATGCATATAAATGTGCTTTGTAAATTTTACCATCATTACTATCTTTAGTATAAGCATTAATGCACTATATTCCTGTAGGTCTATAGATTTGCACCTAACATGTGGCAGATGTGTCTATAAATGTGATTTGAAGGTATTTATGGACTTCAGTCATGAAAAGGTTCTCAAAAATCATGCTGCAGAAACAAAATCATGCTGCAGAAACAACAACTGCATGGCAGCTGGAAGGAAATGAGAAACAATAGAAATTATTCACCTTAATAATTCATCCACAGGACTCCTAAATATAACAACATGTTCCACTATGGTCTTTTGGGATAAAAGCTTAAATATTGAAGTAATAATAAATTTTAACATCAGAAAACAAAAACATAGCTTTATTAAGTATGCTTTCTCCCCCTACTTTCCAATGAAATAAAAGATGCAAATGTATAAAGTTCCTATTGGATATTTTTTTCAAGAAGTGCTGTGCATTGTGAGGGACCCAGGAGAGGGTTCTGGTCACTGAAGAGGGCCCTGGCAATGAACCCATTGCCAAACCTTTAATGTCTTCTCTCTGAGCCTTAGTATCCTCCTGTGTTATATTTGGAAATAATTTACATCTTGCAATCCTACTGGGTATTTTGAAGAATTAGATGAGTTAATGGATGCAGCTCCACTGTGCAAAATAAAAAGGATTATGCAAATTTGAGATTCTATTATCGGAGAAAAATTGGAGTGAGGTGAAGGGAATTCCTCCTCCACTACGCTCATCTCTAGCTAGCAAGTATGCGTCAGGGCTTTGAATGATGCAGAAATGATCCTCAGATTTAAACCCTCTCCATTTCTGACATTTTCTATTCGTTTTTTTTCTTCCATGGAACCTAAATAAGACACTGTGTTCCACTGACAGGTAAAAAAATGCTCAGCCCCTCCGTTTCTCTGAATACACAGATGGATGGTTAGAACTTGAGAATGACTTCAGCCCCTGGCAAGATCATTTCATACTGTTCAGAATCTGCTCTACCCCCCGCAGGGCAGAGGGGGAAAAAATAGATCTTTCTGTTTTCCCTCAAGGTGAGAAATCATAAAATGAAGATGGAGGCAGAAAAACACAAAGCGAAAAATACAGGCCAGAGCTCGGGGATTCTCAGCTGTCAGTTCAGCTTCAGAGATGAAGTAGGGGAAGAATGCTGGGTAGGTGCTGTTTTGAGGAGACAGAGGAGGGGATACATGGCTGCTGCTGGAGTGGGTGTGAGGGTGGACCACACTGATTTTGATGTCCACACACCTGTGAGGGGGCCTGGGAAGGGCTTTGACTGTAGAACTAAACGTGGCAGTAGAAGCCTGGCAGGAAACAAGAGCAAAATTAGACAGGACAGTACAGGAGAAAGCATGGTGTCCTTAAAGAGACGGTCCTTGATAGGTTGTTTTAAGCCTTCAACAAATTGTAAGGAGTGCTTGCAAGGTGTTAGGCATTGTAATAGGTGTATGGAATGTAAGAGTTAATAAGCTTAGGTCCATGATATGAAAACTCCCTTCAGCCCTCTGAGAAATTCTACAACAATAAGTTTGCGTATACGTATCATGGAATATCTAACAGCTCAGTCAGCTTATTCTGTGCAGAAGCAGAATGGAGGCATTACACCAATGGGGAGAAGGCTGACCTGACCCTGACTCGATCTGAAATGGGGATCTGGTTTTGACCACATGAACATGGTCCGAAAGCACTCCAGGGGAAGGAGACAGCCTGGAAAAGCCATGGTGATGAGAACTAAGAGGAACCACAGCACATCCACGGTGCTGAAAAGCACAGTGCACGGTACACAGGCAAACCAGAGTGTTGAGCATGTAGGCAGAAATCTTGAAAGCTGTATTAAATTTCAGAGTTTTGCTTGACATTTCCCTTAGGGGTCTTAGAATTTTTCCTAAAGGAATTTGCAATGTTAATATATTAATGAGGAGGGAAAGAGGGAAAGATATCAATTTTTCATTCCAATGTACTACAGGGCTTCCATTCTGTCCAGGGCACCAGAAAAAGTGAACATAAAATAATTACAAAGGTTTAATCCTAGCTTGGCAGTCACTCAACAATCCCCTTATCTCCAACGAGCCCAGACCTTTTCTGTGCACAAAGTGGCATGTCTTGACCAGTTCTCATTTCTTTCCAAATGATAACTCACTTTTGTTATCCAAGTTTACCCTCGGGGATCTCTGTGCTGTATTATTCTAAAGCGTTGTGAACTAAAGATGTATAGGAAAGATTGTTCTACATTTCTGGTTTCTGAGCATGGGCTTCTTCATATTAAATTACTATTATAAAACCAGGAAATATAACCAGGGAACAAACAAGTACGTGCATATGTACATACAGCAGCCAAACAAAGTGCAGGCAATAATTATAAAGCTTTGCTTAAAATACACTGAAGAGAATTGGTCCTTTATGTCTATTATCACACAGTGAGGATTTGGGAAACCCAAGACCCTCATTTTCACACCACTGTCCTCTTGCTACTGCAAAATGTGGCTGCAAGGTCTACTCTAGCTTGGGAAGAAAAGGTGTTTCATTTTCACTTTTCATTTTAGTCTTTCATTTCTCAAAATCGGCCTCCATGCTCATAACTGTCAAGTTCATTTGAAAAATATCAGAGAATATCTGTTTCTTGTTTCACACATAAAGTTGTTTATGGCAACCCCTCCTGCTGTCTCTTGGAACCTGCTTGTGATCCACTCTTCTGAATGTTCACTAGAAATACTGGAAATACAAAGAAATGATGGTTCAGGGTCTTTTGACAATAGAAACTCATTATGACACCTGTTGTATTGTAATGACCATGATCAGGTAGATTCTGATCTCGTTTAGGTGAGATAATTGTATATTATTGGATTAGTTGACCACTCACATTATCATGTCCACATCCCTAATCCTATTAAGTCTTACATTCTTTGAACTTTTTACAGTCCCTGAACTTTTTACAGTCCCTGAACTTATTACAGTCCCTGAACTTATTACAGTCCCTGAAAACACCTTGCAAGCACTCCATACAATTTGTTGAAGGCTTAAAATAAACCATCATGGACCATATCTTCAAGGATACCATGTTTCCCTCATACTGTCTTCTCTTATTTTGCTCTTGTTTTCTGCCAGGCTTCTGCTTCCACAATTAGTTCTACAGTCAAAGCTGCCCAGGCTCCCTCACAGGTGCATGGACACAATAATCCTGTGACCATCTCTTGTATTTCTTGCTCTGAGTTCAAATATTGACTGCTATGTACTTAACAAATGCCTCCCAAATGAAAGAGTTGTATACTATTTACAAGATAGTCAGAGTAAATAATTTGACAAATGAGAAATCTGCTGCAGTGATTATCTAAGTAATAAGTATGAAGAATTAAGACTGGGGACAGACAAGGGAATTTAATCCTAGATAAGTACAGTTTGGCTTAGTAAAGAGGCTAGGGGAGATCATGTATAAAGTTTCATTAGCCAAGAGATGCTAAAAAAGAAGGTTAAGATTGAAGGAAATGGGGTGAAATGGAGAACTCAGAATAAGCAAGGCAGAGGAAGAGGAAGATTTTGTGGTTTAGCATTAACAACTAGCCTATGCTTGACAGAGACAGGAATTAAGAGTTGAACATGACAGAGCAGGCCTCCATTCTCACAGAGTTTAAAGGATGAAGGACTTTCAGGACAAATGCAGCAGATGGAATTACAATGCCTGCATGTTATTTTATGGGGCTTATAACTATTGGGTGAGTTTAAGTGAAGTAGTTACAACTTGTGTTTTCTCCCTAGTTAGTTAAATTACTTCACTTTCCCAAAATGAGGGCCAAAACATTTAAGGATAAATTAGTTCATTGTGTGGAAAAAAAATAAAATAATATGATTTTACACATGGTTGCTTATTCATCATGAGTTAAAATTACAAAGAACATCTAACAATGAAAAAATTTTAATAAAACCTAAAGAATAAAAATGTATAGCTTTGCTGTACCTTGGGAACTGACCATGTCACCATAGATTACTCCAGTTTGTTTTCCTATGCTATGTGTTTACTCACATCTAATGATGTCCAGAGTCACATCACAGCCTTCTTAGGATGACAGAGTTAAGAGACAGAGCACCACACACAATAAATATTGCATAAATGAATGAACTGATTAATTAATTACTGAAAAATATAATGTGTAAATTCCAGGTAAAGGGTCTCAAAAACATCAGCAACTTGTAGAGATTGTTCTGCAGAAAACTTCTATTCTTTGACATTTTTCAAGCACTTGTGCATTATAGTTGGTGAAGGAGACAATAAAAACTCTTTCACTAACTCACAAGTACATAGTGAGGAGTAAATGAGATTCCCAGAAGAAATATGATTTGTACAGTGACTGATGTGTTATAGGAACTCAGAAATGCATTACTGTCATCTCTTATCTATTTCCGGCCTCTCTTTCACCTGTCCATGACATGGCTTTCTCCGATCTACCCCTGGAGCTGTCAGTACCTTCAGCCCCTCAAAATTGGAAAAGAATGTGTTGCCTTACACAAAACTTCAACATGGAAACCCCACCTTTTCCAGAAACACACAAGCAGGATGAGTCATCAGACAGCATCACAGCTGGTTATTCTATTCCACTGGACTGGGAGCAGACTTGTTACACAGACAACAGAAGTTAAAAGACAGGGATTTCATATCTTCCTCATAAACTGGTAACATATATGTCTTCCTGTCTACTATAAGAAATGAGTGAAATTTCATCAACTTTGAACTAAAAATATTAATTCTTATGAGAATAAATGTGAAATCAGACTATGAGACAAATCTTATACACAGTGTTTATCTTACCTAAGACTCATAAGCGCCTGTCAGTTTATCGGCCTTGTACAAAGAAGCAAGGTCTTTTCTGTGCAATAAAGGTCTGTCAGTGGGCACTCAGAGCCATTTGTCTACATACATGGCAAGTACAAAGGCTCTCTATAATTGCTACACCCAGGTTTATTAAAAGGAAGTAAGTCTGGTCAGTGTTATAATCTTCTATCCTGACCTCAGCTTTGCCCCTCTCAAACCATAAGCACCATTTTATATAACCACAGTAGGCAAAGAAAAAGGTATTCAGACTTGTGTCCTAAATTGCATTCTTTATTCAATTCTACTTGAGCTGGGAGGTGACAATTGTGGTGAAAACTTCTAAGATATTGATTGAGCAGCTTTAAGGTAAGCAGTACATTAGCTCAAGGAAATGGAAGTAGAATACATATTTTCCTTACTATCAAAGAATGGCATTCCTGTGGGTGAGAACAACTGAAAAGCTCTGAAAAAGGAGCTTGGAGAATCACAACAGAGAACATGTTATTGACAACTGCTTCTTTAGGACATGACTGCCTTGAAGCCAGACGTGTCTGCTGTCCTACCTCACATCTGGCTTCAGCCCATAAAGCCTTGCCGAACAAATTTTATCCAAGAAGAAATCTCCCTGATCTCCAAATTATATTGTCAAACATTCTTGCCAGCCCCCCAATAATGAGTTTTGAGGTTCTGAAATTGTACCAAGATTGCCTAAATTTCAAGGATTAATAAGTACAATTAACTTTGAACCCACATTCGTCTGACCTGGGCCTGTGTACTGCCAAGGCAATGAATTCTTGCATTTCTTTGGATCACCGCTGCCTTCACTCTTTTTCCCAAGGGTACCTGGCATCTAGGTGACAAAGAAGGCTACAGAGGTTGATATCACATGTGCCTTTTCATTCTATTTCTCAGCAACACTGATTCCAGTCCCACCAGAAAGCTGCTTGAAATATCTAAACAAAGAGTCCCACCTATTGAAAGCTCTCCCGTTGATTCTTAGCTCAACAAAGAATATTTATGTTGGTTCTTTCTATCAGTGAAGAAGGAATATCTTTCCATATTCTGATACCCTCTTCAATCTCCTTTTTCAGAGTACTGTAATTTTCCATATATAGATTCTTTACTTCCTTTGTTAGATTGATTCCAGGTATTTCTTTTCTTTTTTTGTTTTTGGATGCTACTGTGAATGGTGTGGATTCCCTAATTTCTCTCTTAGTAAGTTTCTTTGTGTATAGGAATACCACTGATTTTTGAGTGTTGATATTCTATCCAGCTATGCTACTGAATTTGTCTATTAAAACTAGGAATCTCTTGGCAGAGTTTTTGGGGCCTTCTATGTAGAGTAGCAAGTCATCTGAAAATAATGATAGTTTCAATTCTTCCTTTCCTATTCTTGTTCGTTTTATTTCTCTCTCTTATCTAATTGTTCTGTCTAGTGTTTCCAGAACTATATTGAATAGTAGTGGTGATAGTTGGTCTTGTTGAAGCCAGATGTGTCTGCTGTCTGGGTTTTGTTCCTGATTTTAGATTGAAAGTTTTCAGTTTTTTTCCATTTAATATGATATTGGCTGTTTGTTTGTCAAAGATGGCTTTTATTGGATTGAGGTAAAGACAATCTATTCCAATTTTCTGTAGGGTTTTTTTTTTTATCATGAGTGAGGGTTGGACTTTATCAAAAGCTTTTCTGCATCTATTGACACACATGTGTAAATACTACATTGCTTGTCTGGTGTGAGAAACTGAAAGTCTAAAAAAGGAACAATATGTATAACAGATTTTGTGAAATAAGAAAATGTTCAAATGGGGAGGAGAACTAGGGAGAAAGAAGGGGGAAAGGAAGGAAGGGAAAAGTAAAAACTGTTGAGAAAAAAAAGGAAAAAAATAGAAATGAAGCTTTTGTAAATAGGGAGGGCAAGAGGGGTTGAAGTGAGGGCAGGGAAATGGAGAAAAAGAATGAAGTTACATCATGTACAGGTACAAATTCTCTACGATGAATGTAAACATTATGTACACTTGTAATGTACCAATAAATTTAATTTTTAAAAAACCTCAAAAATAATAAAATTTATACTGTCTCCATTCCCTTATATGAAATGACCAGACACAATTATGATTTAGAAAGAAAAATGAGAATACATTTAAGAGACCTGAAGTCCCACTCAGCTCTTATTAATCAGACATCAGACGTGTCATTTCACCTCACTGCACTTGAATGTTAAAGGGAGAGGCACCAGTAAGTCAAACATTCACTCAAGTGGTCTTTGAAAACGTGTTCAATGCACTTGCCATGTGTCAAGCAGTGCCTTGGGACTAGACTCACTTATTTATCTTTTCTTAGTAATACTTTACTGTAGGAACATAACGAGCATTCTATAAAAGTTTCTTGCAGAAATGGCTAAATAAAGTAGAAATAAATATTCTCAGAAAAGTAACGACATTACCAGAAAAGTTAAACACTAAAAGCCCTCTCCTCATGATCTTCATATAACCACAAACATTATGAATGAGGCAAATGTATTTTATTTTTTAATTCACATACAAACAACATAGCTGTTTTTCATCCATCTAAAACAAAAGAAGAAATTGTGGTGTGCACTCTGTGTGAGACATAAAGCACAGTCCTAGAGATGGAGATAAAGTAGGTCTCTGCATTCAATGAGCTAAAATTCCAATATAGAGAAAGACCAGAAACACAAGTGCTTTCATATGTGGATATCTATCTCTCTATCTGTCTATCTATCTATCTATCTATCTGTCTATCTATCATCTATCATCTATCTATCTATTACTCATCTATCTATCTTCTATCATCTATTACTCATCTATCACCTATCATCTACCTATCTGTCTATCATCTATCTATTTATCAATCATTTATCTATCATCTATGTCTCTGTATATCTATCTATTTATCTATCTATCTACACACATATATTTCACTCTGAAATGCTTCTGGAAAAGAAACATCTGAACTGAGTTTTGCAGAGTGACTTGCAATAAAGCAGGGACAAGTCTTCCCCAGCAGAAGAATAGTGTATAGTGGATCATAATTATCAGTGCTTCCCAGGAGGCCCAGCACAGGTTGAGATGAGGAGAACATGTATCTGGCAGAGGATGCCTCTGACAGCTGACACTGAATCTGCCAATGTGCTAGTCTACTTAATACCTGAGGTAGTAAACTTAAGGGGAAAATGCCTTTTAGGGTTCCAATCCATGATTGGCTATCTCCCAAGCTTTTGGTTCTGTGGCAAGGTAGCATATCATGATTGGGCATATGAGGTGGAAATAAACCTCCCATCTCATGACCAGGTAGCAAAAAAGAGCAAGAACTAAGTCAGTGCTCTACAGTCCCCCTCAGGGTCATGTCTGCAGTGACCTAAAGTCCTCTCCCTAGGCCCCACCTCCTAAAATTCTTTTTCCGAATAGTGCCACAATGGGATCAGGTCTTTAACATAGGGTCCTTTGGGGGAAAATTAAGATCCAAACTATAGCAGTCACCATTCCAAACATAGGAAAGTGATTGAAAGACTTTAGTATTATTACCAATTTTTGTTCATGAAGAAAGCAGCGACAAAATGGTTCAGAAATTTATTGAGGTCCACAGGTCCGGACACAGAATAATTTCTTTTCCTTGGAAATTGAGAAAGTCATCTTCCAAGCATTGTCTTGGAGTAAAGAAATGCCTCATCTGGGAAGATGTGCACCCCATGTTTCCTTTCCCCATGGGTCTTGAGAGAAGGTACACACAGAAAAACATATGCATTCCCCTTGGGAAACCCTTGCTCAGTGGGCTTCTGGCAAGCATGTTCTCTTTCATCTGGACTTCACCCAAAATCTCAGAAAATGCTACAGGAACTGGCAGCAGGTAGCTGTTTGCAGCACTGAAATTTCATTAGTGGGACATTAGTGTGTATTTTCTTGGCCTCTCTGTCTTTTCTCCATGCCCTGCACGACCTTTGGTGGCACTGTTCAGTTATCACAAACCTCGTCCATCTGAAAGTCATCGTACCTTTGCACACAGGGCAGGCAGACAAGGGCAGCTCAATGCCAGCACTTTGCTGGCTAACAACATGCCGGTGTGAAATGAATATAGACACCTGCAACACAAAAAAGCGTTGACTAATGTTCTCTATCCACCCTGCTGTGATTTTGCATCTGTTCCTTAGAAATGGAAGATTCTTTTTTCTAAGTGGTGGATAGCAATATGTCATTTGGAACATTTTGCTACATATATGTACAATCATTTTCTTCATCTTCTTCTTTTTTTTTTGTCATCTTCTGCCACCTCACAATTTTCCCCTTTTTCTCTCGCATTTTTCTTAATTTGAAGTGTGGTATTAGAAGAAAAATTTACCAGCAGAAATTATCAGCTTTACCCTGATATGTGAAGCATGGTCTAACAAATATGAAAGAGCAAGCAGGGTGTCCTAAAACAGCTCTATCTTAAATTATCTGTTCTGCCAAATAATTCTTTGAGAGAAAAATGAATCCCCTTCTGTCCAGTCTGGGTGAGCCATCCCTGCCCTAAAATACTCGGTGATCGTTTTCAATAAATCTCCTCGTTTTTGGAGAAACAGGGTGTCCTTGCCCATATACATCCAGTAACCAACAGAAATGGGCACATAGTAAAAATAGCAGCTTGTTTCTGGGCAGGATGGTGCATAGTTTTAATCCTAGCATGCTAAGAGACTGAGGCAGGAGAATAATAAATTTGAACCCAGCCTAAGCAATTTAGCAAGTCCCTATTTTAAGACAAAGAATTAAAGGGTTGGGAATGTAGCACAGTTTGAGAGTACTTGATTCAATTTCTAAGACTAAAAAAGGGAGCAGATACATGTATTGAATACTACCTTATTCTGTAAGATATGGGGAGCCACAGTCTAACATAGCCCCCTATTTCCTTCCAATATGCATGGTCTGATAGCCTCATGCTACAGTTGAAAAAGTATACGTGGACTGGAAGGAGCAGAACCAGGGTTAGACACCAGCCCATCTGGTGCAAATGTCTCCTCTCTTACCCACTGCTGTGTATTAAGCCCAGGAAACATGTCCATGGGGAAGAAAGACAAGTAGAGAATTATAGCCTAAGGGAAAATTATTTTGCTAGCAAGGCCTGTCTGGGAGGAGCCAAATCTGAAGAGTGATTTTGGAGAAAAGAGATAAACTCCAGTGGAATAAAACAGAGCCAGGTGGTCTTGCTGCATAACAACAACCAAAAGCTTCTGAAATTCAGAGCATCTTATCAAAACAGTGTGGCAGTTAATCTTAACTGTCAATTTGCTGGATTAAGAGACTCTTTGCAGAGGTGAGGTTGGGTCACGGGGCTTCAGTGCTCAACAGTAGAATAAGTCAATGATGTTCATAGCTAAGTGTGTGGTTAGGACTCAGGGACTGGGGACTTCCTTTGGAGGAAACAGTTTTCCCAGGTGTTTGTCCTCTGGACTCTGCTTCCTGGACTCCAGAAAGTGAACAGCCTTATACCAACACATTATTCTACCATAATATTCTTACATGAGTGTTAGCCAACCATGGCCTGAAACCTCAAAAACCATGAACCATATAGACCTCTCCTCAAGATGAGGGTATCAGGTATTTGGTACCAGTGATGGGATCCAAGGGATGCACTGAGGAATATCAGGTGTCCTGAGCACTTCCGCCCACTGCGGAGGGAAGCTCTGCAAAGTATCTTGCAGAGGGCATTTGCACACTGGGCAGAAACCACAGGGAGGACCTCTAAGGTTTTGTGCAGCACATTACACATGCGTGGAGCCTACAGTCTCCTGATTTTGATTGTTTACTGACTACCGTGATTTTGCTTTCCCCAGTTCTACAAGTAGAATGAACTTCCCTTCTGCTTCCCATCATAAAAATTACATATCACTATTGTCCCTAAAATATGATATTATCAATATGGGTTCATGTCCAGAAAGTCTGTAAACACCTTCAGAGAAGGGACTCAACTGAGCACCTCTGAGATCTAGCACTGTACCTATGGGAATCAGTTGCTTCTTAGTAAGTATTTGTTAAATAAGTGAAGGAGATATGTTTCCCCCTGGCATGAGGGGAAGACACCAAGCACATCTACGAAATTATAAATTATCCCAGAGCCAGACCCATGAAACAGCCAGTACTTCCTAACTCTGGTAGACCCTATAAAGCCATCTGTCACTATCATTATAAAAGCTCAGTGAACAAAATCTTCAGATGGCAACAGCCCTGGCCAACATTGACCAGGCACTTGATAATAGCAGGTCCTTTATATTTACATGTATCAACTTCTTTTATTCCTGAACAAGTAAATGACCCGCATATTGTTCATTATTCCCATTTTACAGACAAAGAAACTGAGGTTAAGTGACTGGTCCCAAGTCACAGAGCTAGTAAATACAGTCAGAACTGTGCTCAAGATTCAGTCTATACTCTTATGGGGTTTTTTGTTTTGTTTTATATTGTTTTGTTTTGTTTTGTTTTGATTTTTGGGTACCGGAAATGGAACTCATGACCGCACACTTGCCAGGCAGGCACTGTGCTACTGAGGTGTGTCCCTGGCCCCTATACTCTTATGTTAATAAATGTAGTTATGATTGTCCCACAAGTTTCTGAGAAACTTTATGCATTTCAATATTTATTGACCATACCAAGTACTTGAGATAAATATATTTCCAATT
>NW_004955461.1:12042514-12069680 GCF_000276665.1 Chinchilla lanigera
AATTGGATATTTGTGTCAAAAATTATGGTTATTTTCCCATGGTTTCTTTAAAGGCCACATTGTAGCCAAGTGATGAGTCTGTTGTAACACATTAACTTTCCACTTTGTCAACTATGGGTAAGAACTATGCATATATCACTGGATTATCAAAATGCTACTGTGTCTTAAATAATATCATTTCTTCTCTGTTCCAATATAGTGTCAAAAGTCCCATTTGGGTACAAACATACTTTAATTGGATCCTCTTTACCACTAGCACTAACCAATATTCACATATCTGTTAATCAATTCTAATCAGGACTGCTTCTTGCAAAGCCAAATCACTAGACCCTATGAAACAAAACATTACTGAGTTTTCAAACTACACCTGGCTATCCTCAGAACTGAGACGAATGGACAGTGAACCAACCTTGACTGACAAAAGCATTCCTGGGAATGTTTCCAGACACCTCTCCTCAGGTCAGAATCAAACATTAAATTTTTAGCCTTCACCTTGACAACATGGTTCTCTCTTGCATTCCCTCCCCTCTTCTCTTGCAGTGTATTAATTAACCCTTAACTTTTCTATATTCCTTGATTGTTAATAAATTAATTTTATGCCCTGTGGTCCCAGCTTCTCACACTACATACTCACTCATTATGTGTCCTTGTACTATATACAACACCTCCTATAAAACAGCTCATATTTTGATATATTTGCTTCTGGAACATACAAATACACACACACACTCTCATACACACATACACTCACACACACACACATGCACTCATGCATGTGTGCACACACAAACACACACTCACTCACATACACACACTTCCCCATGACATTGAAGTCTTTGTCCACTGGGATTCTGTAAAAAATTACCATAGACTGAATGCATTATACAGAGTACAGGCTGATTTTGCACAAGTCTGAAGGCTGCAAAGTCCAGATCAAGGACTTGCCCAATTCAATGTCTGGCATGGGCCCCCTCTTTTACCTATAAATCTCTGTCTTCTCACTATCACCACATGCAGAAGAAGGGGCAGGGAATCTCCCTGAGATCGCTTTTATAAGGACTCTAATTGCATTTATAAGGGCTTCACCCTCATGTTCTATTCATTAGCTAAAAGGCAACCTCCTATGCCATCACACTGGAAGTAAGGACTTAACGTGTAGATTATGGGAGGACACAAATACTCAGCATATTTTGATTGGGATGCAATGATACTTTTTCTTAATCATTTTCTTTTTATCATTTAACAACATAAGGTGAGTATTTTGTGATACTATGCTCTATTACATCACTTTAATAGCTACACAATGTATCTTCCTAACGTGTATTGTAATTCAGTAATAAATACCTATTATTAAATGTATATCATCAGTTTTATAAATAGAACATCACTACACCAAAGTTCTTTTTAGAATAGTTGTGTAGCACGGTGTGTATGGTTGCACACCTATAATATAGACCTTTGAAAGATGAATTTATAAGGTTGAAGAAAAAGCACATTTGAATCTCATGGTTCGTGCTACAAATTATCCTCTAAATTCTGCCCATTTCCTGTCCCACTAGTAGAGTGTGGTATTAATCACTGTCTAGAGTCCTAGCAACAAAGTTTTAACTTATAACCTATTCTTGTCAAATGGATAGATGACTTCATGCTTTCTTCTACCTTAGTAAGTATTTACATTTCTTTAAGGCATTTCTTCTATTGCATAGGGCTAGATAGATTAATTGGCCTCCATTTCCGGTCCATGAGTGCCTTAATGTCAGAAATAACACAATTCACTCATTTTGTAACACAACATTTTTCAGACTACTTGCTCCATAATGGATGCTTAGCAGTGTTTTCTGATTAAAACTAAACTTTGCGTGTAGTGAGAAGAAGTATCAGCCCTCCCTGGAGAGTTCAGCCCCTTTGTCCCACATGGGATACCTATGTTCTCAAAGATATGGTGCTGGGCTCACCTAGTCCCTCAGCTCTAAACTTTGAAATTTGAGCCAAATTCTTCATGGGGAACAGGCCTCTGAGTTTTCACCTTAGATCAGCTCATTGAACACCTGAGAGAGGAACCCAGAAGTCAGTTCTCCAAACACTTAGTAAAGTGTCCTCTCCACTTTCCTTTATCATTTAATATATCCTGTGCTCCAGCAGGCATCTTCACAACACTGGGGACCAGAGCTCTTCTGACAGGGGAACAGCTAATTTTTTTAATCAGGAAAACCAGCCCAGCAATCTTCTCCAGGAAAATCAATAGTATGCAGTCTTCCCCTCCCATTCTCCTTTTATGTCATTTTGACAGCAATCCTCACGTGGGTCTTTCATGCCCAGAAACACACTCAGTTCAGATGGGTGTTCCCACTCAAGTTGATCATTATGTAGTCCACTGCATGGAATAGATACTATGCATCTCTTCAGGGAAATTTACCCTAAGGGCCATATGGTTGTCCTTCATTTCATTCACCTCGACTCTTCAAATTTGTTTTGAAATAATCTACAACCTGGAAAGTTTGCTACACGTTCCCAGCCCTTGACAGAATTATTAATTCATCAATTTCATCCATTTATTATAAAAATAGTTAACATTTATGGAATATTTACCATCTGCTATGCATTATGCTAAATACTTTACATATGGTAAATTATTTTATCGTCTCAAGAGTGCTACAAGGTAGACACTATTATTAACTTCACTCTATGCTTTAAAAATAACTGTCACAAAAGAACCTGAGATTCTTTCCCAAGATCGCAGTGTTGAGAGATAGAACCAGGGCTACACTTCAGAGCCCGTATCCTTAAACACTGTAGGAGGCAACAGACACTTCTTGACAGCAACATTATACAGATATGCTTGGCTAGACGCTACTTGTGTCTACATAATCCTTTCTATCGAAACTGTCTTCATGGAGTACTGAATTTCTATGACTTTATACAAGGACAGCTTTCTGGTTATAGTTGCAATATTCAGATGATATTTATTTCAGAATATATTTTGAATGCTCTGTGGAAAAAAACCTCTAAAAATATTAAAATACCCTGCATATAAGATATTATTCTCATACACCACAACTCTCTATTTTGGTTTGTAGCTACTCTTATTTGATTGACAACCTTTATTTAGCTGGTCTTCAGCTTCTATCCTCTTGACTTTGTCCCTCAAATTATCGCTTAAGAGGTTCTTCTGAAATATACACTGGACATATTACCTTTCATCTTAAAATCCTCTGTGACTCCAAAATCCTCTCGGAGGTGGGACTGATGTCTGGCCATCGTCCCCTTCAACCAAACAGACTCATTTTTGAGATGGAGTCATTTCATTTCACAAACTCTGTGCTTGTCCCTTTCTCTAGTGTGACACTGTACCCCATTCATGGTGTAATTAATTCCTGTTCATTTTACAAGATATTACAAATTTTCTGCTGAAACCTAAAGCCATCCACCGCAACTCTTTTTCCAACTTCTGCATCGCTGCTCTCTCTGGTGACACTTTTACCATATTGCATATAATACTCTCTCAAAGCCACTGTTTCTCTCATAGAATTTGTGAGCTCTTGAGAAGGGATGAGATAATATCTTTCATCCCTGTATCCAGATATACGGTAGTGCCTGGAATTCTCCAAACACTTAGTAAAGTGTCCCCTCCACTTTTTTTTATCATTTAGCATATACTGTGCTCCAACACACCTTCTGCCACTGCTCTTTCAGCTAATCCACATAGCTTCAGAGACATTTTCCCTTCCTCGCTTTTATTTTTTTATTCTCTGCTCCCTTTTTCTCCTTTTTATCTTTTCTTTCATTCTCTCCATTATTTATTCTTTTCCTCCTTTCCTTTTCTCATCCTCCCTGAACACATGCTTGATACCACAAAATTATTTGTCAACTGAAATGTACTAGAAAATATACAGAACGCTTGTATTAGGAAAGTACATAAGAAGAATTTTCTGTCTTAGCATGGAATTAACATCTCCATGATATAAAAAGAAAAGACAAGTAGCTATGCATCTGTAGAGCAGATTCATAAAGCCAATGATGGTAAGTAGGTGACCATGGAGTACAGACATGGCTCTCAGCAGCACAAAGACCAGAGTCAGTGAAGACTCTGAGGAGAATATGAGTTCTTCAGACAAACACTGAGGATATCACTGAAGTACATGGGAGAAGGGCGGAGCATGCAGAGGAGACTGCAAGAACAACAAAGAGAAGTGACAAATAGAACATTAGGTGCAAACATTGCTGAGAGATGAAGATGAACACTAGACCAGAGGCAACACACAAATGACATTGATTGTCGGTTTAGGGACCTTTAAAATGCTCTGAAGTGATAATGAGTCATAGTAACATTTATGAAATAGTGTCAGGCACATTTCACAACGTTTCATGTAACCACTTAGTCCTCCCATCAAGACTTTGAGATGCAGACTATTATTATGTTCAATTCAAAAATGGGAGGAGGCTATTGTGAAAATAGTGAACTATCACTATGCAGCTATTAGAATGATAAAAGTAAAAAACAGTGACATCACCCAGTTCTGGAAAGGGTGGGGAACAATAGAGTTTTTACTCCTTGCTTGTTGGAATGCAAAATGGTGTGACCACATTGGAAGAAAGATAGGCAGTTTCTTATAAAACTCAACATGTTTTTATCATTCCATCCAGAAATCACAGTGTTTACCTGAACAGCTAAAAACTTATGTCCACCAAAAGACTGCCTACAGGGGTTGGGGATTTAGCTCAGCGGCACAGCTCCTGCCTGGCAAGCCCAAGGTCATGAGTTCCATTCCCAGTACCAGAAAAAAAAAAAAAAAAAAACTAAAGGACTGCATACAGATGTTTAGAGGAGCTTTATTCATAATTACTAATATTTCAAAGTACCAAGCTGTTTTTCAGTAGGGAAAATATTAAACTTTGGCATATTCAGAAAAAGGAGTATCATGGACAGTCATTCAGTATTAAAGGGAAATAAGCTATCAAGCTATGAAAATATATGAAGAAAATTGTAGTGGATTGATAACTGATGGTCAGCTTATAACATCCAGCTGAACTGAGTAAGCGTGGTGATGGGTGTGGGAGGCCCACCTGAGGACTGCTGCCAGCAGCATAAAAGGCAGGACTGGAGAAGAAGGATGGCTGTTGAGAGCTGAAAGAGGCTGTTGGGAACTGAGAAAGGCTATTGGGAGCTGATAGAAGCTCTAAGGAGCTCTTGGTTCTTTTGGAGGAGCTTGTCATGCTGGCTTTTCTGATGAACGTGGCTGTTTTCATCCTCCGAGGAGCTTGGGACATTGTTGGCACTGAGACTAGCTTCAGTTCACTTTGGGGAAGTTCTGGTCCTCACTCTGAGCATCATTTTCTGGCTCTGAAGGTGAAGAAAGTGCACAGATCAGTCTCCTGGAGAAACTTGTTGCATTGGCTGTCCTGATCATCAGAGGAGCAAGGGACCTCATTGTTGCTGAGAGTGGCTGTGGTACCTTCCAGGGGAGCTCTGGTTCTTACTTTGTGCAACACTTCCTGGCTCCAGTGTGGAACCCTCAGCCTGCCAGCACAGATCCTTCATCCCTCTGACACAGACTTTCTAGATTCCACCACTGACTTTTGAGCCTTCCCAGCTCAGATCCATGAAACAGGCCTGCAGGAGATAGTCTTATGAGCTCTAGGTCTTCAGCGGGACTCATGCAGAATATTATTGTGGGATCCAGGCCCTCAGCTAGATTCCTTGGTCTCAGTGTGTGGACAGATTTCATGCACTCTCTTGAATATCATTCTTTTAGTGACTATTATAAATAATCTTATAAACTATGTGTCTTGTATTATATTGTTTCCCCCTGCAAATAACCCCCAAATCATGAGAGAACCCTAAATCATATACTTTAAAAAATAAAAGAATGAAGAAAAGGCTACAAAAATGTATCATTCCAACTACAGGACATTGTGGGAAAAGGAGAGCTACAGAGACAATGAAAAGATCATTGGTTGTCAGGAGTTACTGGAGGAAAAAGGGATGAATAAAAAAGCACAGTGTTTAGAGCAGTGAAGATGTTCAATGCAATTGTATAATGGTTGAATACATGTCACTGCATGTTTGTTCAAACTCATAGAATATTCAGGACTGAGAGTGAACCCTAATATAAACAATATAAGACGTTGCGTTATAATGATGTGACAATCTAGATTCATCTATCATGATGAATATTCCACTCAGGAAGGGTAAGAGAAGTTGTAGTATTTGGGGCTCAAGAGAAAAAGTCCTGGAAGTATGGAAAGTCCTGTATTTTCCACTCAACTTTTCCATGAACTGCACCTGCTGAACAAAATAAAGTCCATTAAGAAAAAAACAAAAGGAAGAAATGGAAGGGCTAATGGACTGAAAAAATGAGAATTTCTGCATGTCACATACCAAGTAATGTGGTTTTGATTGAAACCCAGGCAGTCTGGTTTTAGTAACCTTGTTCTTGATCATTTTACAGGATATTATGTATGCCACTAGTCAGCTCTAGTGAGAACAGGGATCAGCATAGGTCACCACTACTGGGAACTCTGTGGGTCTCCCTTGTCAGAGGTAAGTTCAGAGTTAGTTTTAGAAAACACCAAGTGTGGTCTATTTCAATTTGAGATGAATGGATTTTTTTTTTTTTTTTTTTTTGTACTTGGATTCGAACTCAGGAACTTGTGCTTGCCAGGCAGGCGCTTGTGTCACTGAGCTATATCCCTGGATTGTGAGATGAGTGGAAGGCACAGAGGTAAGCTGACAAGAAGGACATTATTCTGTCTAGATATGGGCAACTGGCTAAGGTTAAGGCAAAACACATCTAGAATTTGATTTGCCATTTTTGTCTTTCTGACACTACTGTTTTGTTTTTTAGTTTATTGGTACAATGTACATATATGTAGTGATCACATTCATCAAAGGGAGTTTGTACTTATATATTATATCTTGATTCCTCATTTTTTTCTATTTTCCTCCCCTACCTTCAGCCTCTTTTCTCCTTATTTACAAAGCTTTCTTTCCATTTTATCTTGTTTTTCTCATTTTTTCTTTTCCCTTTCTTTCCTCCTTTGTCTCCCTAGTTCCTCTTTCTGTTTGAATACTTTATTCTATTTCACAATGTCTATTATACAATATGATCCTTAGTTACATTTTCAGGTTCTCACACCAGAGACACAATGTGGTATTTACACATGTGTGACTGGATTATTTCACTTAGGAGTATAGTATCAAGGTGTGTCTATTTACCTAGAAATATCTCCAGTTTATCCTTCTGTATGGGTGAGTATTACAGCATTGTATAAAAATCACAACTTTTCAATCTATTCATTAGTTGTGGGCATCTGGGTGGTTTCCAAGATTTAGCTATTACAAACTGTGCTACTAGAAACATAGGTGTGCATATATTACTGTGCTATGATGCTTTTAATTCTTTCAGAAAGACACCAATAAAGAGCACAGCTGGGTCAAATGAGACCTCTAGTAATAGAGTTTTTGAGGAATCTCCACACTGATTTTCACAGTGGTTGCACCAGTCTACATTTCTACATACAGTGCAGAAGGGTTCCTTTTCCTCACAGGCCCCTTCAGCGTTTGTTATTGGGTGATTTCTTGATAATATCTATTCTTTCTGGAGTGAGATGGAATCTCAGTGCTATTTTAATTTGCATCTCTTCAATAACCAGTGATGTTGAATATTTTTTCATGTATTTATTTGTCATTTGTATTCCTTCACCTGCGAAGTGTGGATTCATCTCAGATGCCCATTTTTAGATTGGGTCTTTGAATTTAGGTGGGTCTGATTGTTTCCATTCTTTATATACTCTAGATATTAGTCCTTTGTCTGAGGAACAAGTAGCTAAGATATTTTTCCCACTTTGAGGACTGTCTTTTCACTCAATTGGTAATTTATTTTGCTCTGCAAAAGCTTTTTAATAGCATGACATACCAGTTGTTGATTCTTTGTAATATGTTCAGTACAATCAGGGATTTGTTCATGAAGTTTTTGCCTATACCTATGTCTTCAGGTGTAGTACCTGTTCCCTCTTCCAGCAGATTTAATGTTCTAACAATTTGATCTTTGATCCATTTTGATTTTAATTCAGTGCACGGTTAAAGACATGAGTCTAGTTTTTGTCTTCAGCATGTGTAAAGCCAGTTTTCTCAGCACCATTTATAAAAGAGGCTATCTTTCTTCCAGGGAAGGTGTTTGATCCCTTTGTCAAAGATAAAGTGGCTGAGTACGTCTGAGTTGTTCCTGCATCTTCTAATAAGTTCCATTGTTGCTCAATGTCTGTTTTTTTTGCCAGTACTATGCTGATCTCTTTTAATCATCGTAGCTCTGTAGTATAATTTCAAATCAGACATTGCCTTGCCTTTGTTGCCCAGAATTGTTTTTGTTATTACAGATCTCTTGTGGTTCCAAATGAATGTTTGGAATATTTTCTCTACTTCTGTGAGGTATACTAATGTTATTTTGGTTCAATTGTATAAATCCATATAAAACGTTTGGGGGTAAGGCCACTTAAACTATGTTGGCTCTTCCTACCCAAGACTGAGGACTCTATTTCAATTTTCTGGAAATCTCTTTGATCTCCTTTTTCAGAGTTATGTAGTTTTCAACATGGAGATCCTTTACTTCCATTGTTAGATTGAATCCTAAGTATTTGATTTTTTTGATGTTTTTGTGAAGGGTGTGGTTTTCCTAGTTTCTTTCTCAGTGAATTTGTTGTTGGTGTACAGGAATGTTTTTGATTTTTCAGGGTTGAATTTGTCTCAGTGTACAGGAATAATTTGGTTACTAAGTCTAGAATCTTCTGGTGAAAGTTTTGATGTCTTCTATGCAGAGTATCATGTCATTTGCAAATAATTTAATTTCATTTCTTCCTTTCCTATCTTTATTCTTTTTATTTCTTTCTCTTGTCTACTTGCTCTGGTTGATGTTTGCAGAACTAAGTTGAATAGGAGTGGTTATAGTGGACATCCTTGTCTTAGTCCTGATTTTAGAGTAAACACTTTCAGTTTTTACCATTCAAGATGATGTTGGCTATTGATTTGTTATAGATGATTTTTATCACACTGAGATATAAAGCATTTTTCCAATTTTCCATAAGGTTTTTATTGTGAATGGATTTTGTACTTTGTCACATGCTTTTTCTGCACCTTTTGAGATGATTATGCAATTTTTTTCTTTGGCTCTGTTGCTATGATGTGTTACTTTTATTGATTTGCATATGTGGAACCATGCTTGCATCTCTGGGAGGAATCTTACTTGGTCATGCTATATGATCTTCTTTTTTTTTTTTCTTTTTTTTTCTTTTTTTTTTTGGTTTTTCTCTGGTACCGGGAACCGAACTCACGACCTAGCACTTGCCAGGCAGGCGCTTTGCCACTGAGCTAAATCCCCAGCCCCCTGTATATGATCTTCTTGATGGCTTGCTGCATTCTGTTTGCCAGTATCTTACTGAGGACTTTTGTACCTGCATTCATTAGGGAGATTGACTTATATTTCTGTTTTTTTGGTTGGATCTTTCTCTAGTTTTGTTATCAGGATAAAACTTTCTTCCAGAAATGACTTTGGGAATATTGCTTCCCTTTCAATTTCATTAAAGACTATGAGGAATAATGACATTAGATCTTCTCTGAATTTCTTGTAGAATTCAGCAATAAATCAATCAGCAACTGGGCTTTTCTTTGTTGAAGATTTTAATTACATTTTCAACTTCATTGACTGATATTTGCCTTAGAATTTTTATATCTTCTTGATTCAGCTGTAGTAATTTATGTATATCAGGATTCTGTCCACTTCTGTGGTTTCTATCATATTAGAGTAAATGTTCCCTAAGTAGGTATTGCTGTTTCCTACAGGATCCATTGTATTTTTACTCTTTTCATTCCTAATTGCATTAGTTTGAGTTCTTTTTTCTTTTTTTTATTTTAAAGAGACAAAAAGGACAAAAGAACAATAAAAATGATACAGACTTTCAAAACAAGATGATAGTAAGTTAACAATAGTTATTATATTGCATATTTTATCTTCAAAGTCTTGTTCAGATTTCCAGGAATAGGTATAAAAAATTGATTGAATAATATAAGCACTGATGGTTCCTTTCAATGAACTGTGGAAATTAGTAGTGCAATTATCTTAGCTGTCTTGTGTATATATACAATGGAGTATTACTCAGCTATAAAGAAAGATAAACTCAAGGCTTTTACAGGTAAATGGATGCAACTACAGACAATACTTATAGAGAAATAAATCAGAAGCTCACTTGTAAACATCATATTGTCTCTGTAGTGTAAGAAACTAAAAGAGTAAATAAAATGCAAAAGGTAAAATAGATATAGTGAAAGGGAAAGAAACTACTCAAAAGGAAAGAACAACTGCAATGGGGAAAAGAGAAAAGAAGGAAGAAAAAAACTGAGTCTTTCCTTATTGCTTAGGTTGAGCAAGGGTTTATCAACTTTGTGTAATCTTTCAAAAACCAACTCTTCAATCTATTGATTCTTTGTATTGTTTTCTTATTCTCAATTGCATTAATTTCTGCTTTGATCTTTGTAATTTCTTCCCTCATTTGAAGATTGGGATTGAATTGTTCTTCTTTTTCAGAAGTTTGAGGTTCACACACACACTCAAAAAAAAAAAAAAAAACAATAGAAAGAAGGGGCTGCGCATTTAGCTCAGCAGCACCGTGCCTCCCCTGGCAAGTGCAAGGTCATGAGTTTGATTCCCAGTACTAGAAAAAAAAGCCAAAAAAAAAAAAAAAAAGTTTGAGGTTCAACTTTAGGTTATTTCAGCTTGTTTTGTTTTCATGATATGATTATTCACTGCTATATATTTCCCTCTTAGGACTACTTGCATTGCATCCCATAAGCTCTGGTATACTGTATCAGTGTTGGAGAACATGAGTTATAAATTATAAATTGTGTCTGAGGGACATCAAGCTTGTCCTTGTCCTGCCCTTTTGGGCCAGATTGGAACAGGAAAACTCCCTGCTCTTTTCTGGTCACAGCTGGAAGCCATAGCTAGTGACTGCTGTGGTGCTAGAGGGGAAGGTAGGACATACCCTGGGGAATAAAACATATTCTATGCTCAAGACATAACTCTAAGTGGCAGAATCTGGAAAAAAGAAAACAGTTTCCTGATACCAAAGATAAAGACTGTTGAATGCAAATTGTGTGAAATCTAAGTGTTACCACTGACCAGTTAGGTCGATTTCTTCAGAACCTAGAAGTCAGGTCACCTCTCTTAAGTACTGCTGCATCTCCAGTACTTTGCAATGTTGTTGGCCTTTGGTAAATGAGAAAGCACCATTAGATGAATAAATTGATTTTAGGAATAACAATATTTTTTCTTTCCTTCATTTTGCGTGTTGTCTTTAATGTAGGTATAATAACAGTTCATTGACCAATATGTCCTAATGACTAAAATAGGGTATATTATAGTATATAATACCTAAAATGGGGATTGTGTAACAAATATTTAGTACACAATACCCCATTAAGATGCCATGTCATTTTGTTACTCTGAATCTTTCTAGCTACACAGAATTTTCATTTGTGAGTTTTATTAGACTTTTTACCTGAGACCATTTAGATTTTCTGCCCTTTTTTGCTATCAGGTCTGATTCATTATTAATAGTAATAACCCTTGCTTTGTCAAAAAGTGAACATTAATTACAGTGTGTTACAGAAGTCAAGGTTACAGTTATTATGCTGTGGATATTTTCCATTCCTAAGTTCATTAAACTCTTAAATGCAGAAAGGTCAATAGTGATTTATGCCCCTGACAGCAAACTCAGTAGCAGTCCTTTACAAACAGTCCTTCTGTCTTGACATATGGTGAAACTAATAGTTATTGAAGCTAATTTAATCATGCAGTGAGCTGCCTGGGTGCAATCTCTTGTAAAATGAAAACCTAGTATTATGTAAAGCAAGATATTTCCAAGCACTGATCTATAGAATGAGGATAGAAAGGAGTGAGATGAGATAATGCTGCCTTGATAGCAAATTTCATTTAGCAATTTAATTGGACTAAGGAATGCCAACAGAGTTGGTAAAACGCTACTTCTCAGTGTTTGAGGAAGAAATTAGCATTTGAGTTGGTACATTGTGTAAGGAAGGTCCACCCTCATCAAAGCAAGAGCATCATCCAACCTGTCAAGGACTCAGAACAGTGTCGAGGATAGCGAAGGTGCTCTCCCTCTTTAATCTAGGACATTTGTGTTTCTGGTTTCAGACTAGGACTGGGGCTGTACATCAGCCCCAATCTGGTTCTCAGGCTTTTGGGCTCTGAATTGTGTAACTGGAATCCTAGTTCTCCAGAAAGTGGACAGGAGGTTGTAGAACTTCTCAAATTTCATAGTGACATGACCCAATTCCTATACATTTTCTCTCTCTGTGTCTTGGTGTCGGCCTGTCCTTCCTACACTAATGCATTCACCACCCCTTATATCACAGCACATAGAACACTGTAGGGTATATGTTCTAAATGTCCAATCACGTTCATCCCAGTCTTCAATCTTGGTGGGTTTTTTTTTTGTTTGTTTGTTTGGGTTTTTTTTTGGTACTGGGAATCGAACTCATGACCTCAGGCTTGTCAGGCAAGCACTTATGCCACTGAGCTGTATCCCCAACCCTGGTTTGTCTTTTTTAGTGGAAAAAAAAAATGAAAAGAGTTTTCAATTAGATAAGTCATATGAGGAAATGTGGATGGCAGGAAACAGCCAAGATGTTTGCTGTATAAGCACAGTCTTAGAATCTTAGTAGAGTACAGGCACACTAAGATAAAGAGCACTGAGACTTTGGCATTGATGAATTCATGAGTAGGATGTGTATGATGGAGCTATACACAGCACAGACTTTTGAAACTAGGCTTGACTTGCCTCAGCTGTTGTATGTTACAGCCTACCGTGATCATGGGCAAAAGAAGATACCTGGGGTGAGAAACTACTCTGTGCAGAGCTGTTCTCTTCCTGCTATGATAATAAATGCTGGTTATCTAAGGAACTCCTATCTCAAATATACAAGTCACTCTATCTGAAAGACCAGTGGAGTAAAAACCATTAGTCTTTATATAACAGGAACATTAGTGTCACGCTTACTTTTTTGCAATGGATCCTTGGAACAAGAGTGGAAACAGGAAGATGCATTAGGGTGACATTACACTGTTCCAGCAAGAGATGATGATGGTATAAGAAATAGCTCTTACCGCCGAGAAGACTTGTAAATATATGAAATTTGAGAAGGCCTTGAAATTTCTCATTTTTCTTCAAATTCATGAGGTTCTTTTTCTGGAAAGAATCCCTATATAAAAAGCATGAGCAACCTTTCATTTCTCACAAAACCTTTCAAGCATAAAAACAAATGTGTAATGGACATGTATCCTATAAATGCAGGATTTCTTTCTGTTGTCCCTGTTCAAACAAAAGCCATGGACAAACTCATGATAGAGGGAAGCTGCATAAACAAAATGATGTATCAATGATTCTGGTGACCTACACCCTGAATGTACATATTATTGAAATGCTGTCCCTTTTAGAGGTTTTCAATATTTATAAATACATGAAATCTAATGAAAACTCACATTCAAGCTAACTGAAAGTACATGGAAAATCTTATGAAATTTGTTTAAGGTGTAGTTGTCAAAAATATTAACAGGAAAGACATCTTGAGAAATTTATACATGTGTTTTGTTTATTAGTGACTTATTTTCAGCCTAGTCGTGCTGCATTTGACTTCTACTTTTACAAAGAAACATTCAACTGAGATTTGTGTGTCTAGAAAATAATACAAATGTTGAGTCTCTTAAGTAGTTAATACAACTTTTCCTGTCCTATTCATGCAAGTCGCAATTAATGAAGAAAGTACATATGTAATACAGTGTTTGATTTAATTTTTACATATTTTAATTTTTTGTGGTTAATGATCCATTTTAAGCTACCACTAATTGTTTAGATATTCTTACTAGCATGTGTAAAAGTTACTGTACACTTTTTTCTTTTCAATAGAAAAAATTAAAAATTACTTTTAAGGAGAATAGGGAAGAAAATATTTACTTCATTTTCCTTGCTAATAATTTGTGAGTTTAAATTTGTAACTGTGGACTATTTATCATGTAGTCTCATGTAAATTGTTAATTTTGTGATTTGGACATAGTTATTCGTAAAAACTACTGTGATTTGGACATAGTTATTCGTAAGTTATTCGTAATTATAGTTTAGTTATTATAGCTATATAGTAAGTTATTATAGTTATTTGTAAAAACATCTCTACAAATTTCCTAGTAAAGAAAGAAAAATTGTTATTGGTAAAAGAAGCACAGAAGATTTCAAGAACGTGCTATAAATTGGTTGAGGGAACAAGAGAAAAAGTGAACCCAGGAATGACTGACCTTATTTACTATGACAAAGTGATCTTTGCTCATCTCACAAGAAGTTTACTGAAGTATTGTTAAGAATCTTCTTGGAAATTGGAGCTGATTCAAATATTTATCAAGATTTAAGACACTTTTTGCTTGGCATAATATTTTCTTAGCAGACACTGTCATATTTCGTTGCTGATCTCTATTTGGAATTTTTCATGACAGCTAAGAAACAGAGAAATTGATCTTAACAAAGTGCAAAGTGCTAATGAGGAAAGAAACAGGATGGATGAACAGCCCCAGGCTTCAGGTCAGCAGAGAAAGGAAAATGTTCTAGGAGGAGGCATCACAGGAGTGAAATGAGAAATAATGAGATTGAATGTCTCTTTGCTCAGACTGTAATAAAAGTGGTGAGGATGAGAAGGCAGAATATCACTGATATGGAGCAAGATGCCCACTTATCATTTTAATGACTTAAATATAATACATACAGTTACCACTTCCCAAAACAAATGTAATTCTTATGTGTCACAAATATACACTAAAAGGGGGCTGGGGATTTAGCTCAGTGGCACAGTGCCTGCCCAGCAAGCGCAAGGTCGTGAGTTCGATCCCCAGTACCAGAAAAAAACAGAACAAAACACAAATATACACTAAAATAAATAATACATGAAATAAACATATTTTTTTAACCTGCAATCCTACATACCAGATTTTAAGGCCTGGTGGGAAGAATGAAAGTAAATCACAAATGGAAATGCTGATCGCTAGCTTCAGGAATTGAAGGAAAGGCAGGAATGTGGGCTTCGTGCTACCTGTGCTACTGTGTTAGTCAGTGCTGGGAGAAACACCTGAGGTGCACAGTTTAAAGCAAGAGGGGTTTATTTGGCTCACAGCTTCAAAGGTTTCAGTCCATGGTTGGTTAGTTCTAAAAAGAAGAAAAAGGAAAGAGGAAGACACTAGGTGTGGGCTATAGTCCCAAAAGTTCTTGCCTGCTGACCCATCAGATGTACGCTAGCATGTACTTCCCTGATCTCCTTAGCTTTTCTCAATCAGTAAATTTGCCAGTCAACAATAATCACAACAGACACCGAAGTCTCTTACGATGAGGATTTGAAAGAGCATCTCTAGTCAGAGGATGGGGTCCCAAGAAACCCAGTGAAAGGAACACTGACACTAGGTCTGGCAGCTGTTTGTATTACAACACCATGGGGGGGGTGTGTATTCCCCTAGCACTATATGCAAAGGTGCTGAATGACTATTTCTTGAGGAAATGAATATATATATTTTTTGTCTTCTAGGCACATAACATTTTTTTTCTCAATTTAAATAATAAGTCATTATGTGGGCTTTTAAAAGCTCTCCTATTTTTTTTTCTTCATGCTCTTTGAACATGCTCATGTCCTGTAAATTAGCCATATTTAGCCCTGTGTTATTTTGCTGTGATTGTAATAACAGAATACACCAGTTTGAGTGGCTTCAACAACAGATATTTGTTTTGGCACCTTTTTGGAGGCTGAAGTCCATCATCTGAATATCAACTTACTTGGTTTCTCCTGAGGTCTCCATCAGTGGCTTGTAGACAGCCCCTTCTCACTGCTTCTGATGTACACTTTTTCCTGTATGCCTCCAGGTGTCTCTTTTGGTAAGGGTTCTTTGACTATTTATTCATTCTGTCCACTAGAGGGAAAATCATTAACTGAGCAGCTAATTCATTCACAGCACTTGGCATGGAACTTCACTAGACACTAAAAGTGATTAAAATATGAACTCACTGTCCACATAAAGAAGAAATATTTAGTGGACGTTGCATTGGTATGTCAGATTTCTCAGACAGATCCAACTTTAATTTTAATTCAGTTGGAAACACAGATGTCCTAGAAAATGCATCACTCCTTGCCTATGATGCTGTTATGAATCAAGGTAGATAAAACACCTTCTACAAGTTAGGTGAATCAAAGTTTTATCATGAGGTTTTCTATGGGCCTTTCCTTAACTTCTCTGTGAGACCATAAACCTCTACCATAGACTAGGTACTCTGTAAACAATATTCATAGCGGTGTCTGATGAGGGGCCCTTCCTGCTTCAAACAGGCTATCTTTTTTTTTTTTTTTTTTTTGGTTTTTCTCTGGTACCGGGAACCGAACTCACGACCTTGCGCTTGCCAGGCAGGTGCTTTGCCGCTGAGCTAAATCCCCAGCCCCCAAACAGGCTATCTTGATGCTGCATTCTCCAAAATGGACAAATGTTGAGACTCGCTATAAAGTCAGGGAGGGAAGGCAGGAGAGAGTCCTCTTCAACCTCAAGCCCATTTTACAATTTACTATATTTAATTGCATTTCAATTTAGTGCTAGGGATTGAACCCAGGACCTCACCAATGGTAAACACATGCTGTATTACTAAGCTACATTCCAAACCCTGTCATAAGAATGTTAATCCCATTCACAAGGCTGGAGATCTTAGCTGCCTACCAAGTGCTGTGTCTCTTACTACTGTACTGCTGTACTGAGAACAAAGACTAAATGTGAATTTAGGAGGCAATACACAGTCAAACTACCACAGGTTATATAGGCTGTTACAGAAAATTGGAGTTTGTCATATGTTCATGATATGATGGGGAAAATCCATTAAAATATATTTAATATTTTACTTACTTTGTAGGTGATACCAATAACTCTTAATAAGTTGAAATGATTTATCTAGGATTTCCACTGCTTTATGTACCTTTATTATTTTAGAACTTTGGGACTCAAAAAGTGACTTACCTTTATATTTCTCTACAATACGTATATTTGGTTTTTTTCTGAGTACTTTCCACTACTTTTAACTTGCTGTTATAGCCAATTTTGAGGATATTTTAGAAGATTTTGACAGTGCCTCATAGAATCTAATGGAACACAAATATTATTGTCTACTACTTACCAACCTGAACTGCCATAATATGTTCGAGTATTATTTCCTCACCTCATTACCACTTAATTGAATTAAAGCTAAATTTGTATTTATGCTATATAATTAGGAATTACAGGTAAGGGACAGGAACATTCTCATTACTGGCCATCTGTTTGTAAGGAAGGAGCAATAACAAAATTCCCAGGGTCCAGTGTTAAATGTACATACATGTAGAATATTGGTACTAAAAGGCAAGTCATTCATTTCTTGAGGGGGTAAAACAATGGCTTGGAGCCTAAGAGGTCACAGAGTTAGTGTATACCTAACTAGATAGATCCTATCTAGATCCTCCTTTTCCCAGCCAACTTGTTTTAAATTCATTTGCCTTTGCACAACCTTCCCCTCCCATGTGCAACACGGATCTATGTCTGCAGGCCCTATTCACAGAACTGACAGCAGATCATGCACCTAATTACCTGGGCAGCCAACAAGGAATTAGAAATCTGACTCAATATCAGATCATTCCAGAAAGCAGCATTTTAATTGATAATTAGCCTCTCACTTCTGATCTGAGAAGAAATGATACCCTCCTTCAGTGAACATCAATAGCTTCTTTTTCTCTACATTTTATTTTCAATATCTTTTTTTTTTTTTGAGACAGGGTCTCATTATGCAGTTCAAGCTGTTCTTGAGCCCACTTTGTAGCCCAGGTTGGTCTTCAAATTTTAATGATCCTCCTGCCTCAGCCTCTTGAGTGCTGGGATTACAGGGGTATCCCACCATGCCAGGCTTACCTTTTATTTGCATATCTTGACATTTTTCTAGCATTTTTTCCAAGTGTTTTGTAGGTCATCAGTGTGCACTGATTAATATGCAATCCCAAGATGTTGTCTATTCAGATTTGCAAAAGAAATCAGGGGGCTTGCCAAGGAAACACAGGGCCAGACATCAGCCTAGGGAAATGGTCATGTTCTCACTCGCTTACAAACAAGGGCAAGCAGTCCAGTCAATGATGAAACCGGTGAGAACAAGGCAGTGAATGGTGAGCTGTACCACCCAGAGGCAAACGAAGTGTCCATACATGTGTTTACTCATGCCTGTGTTGTAATCCCGTTCATCTCATGAGATTTTGCTAATGTCCATCACATGTGAGGCACTGTAATAGTCTTGAGGATGTCCAGTTACAACCTGAGGGCAAAATGGACTTTTAAAAGTAAAATTTTTTTTTCTTCAAAGACAAATGGCTTCCCCAAATTTCTTCAGACAAAGGACATAACTACTTCTGCTGCTCTCCTCAGCCTGGATGTAACAGACAAGTATGCAGATGCTGACCCCAGGAGGTCTAATTCCAGTTCCTTTTCCACATGGAAAGAAGGGAACAGAAAAGAGCAAGAGGGAACAGAAAAAGGCAAAGAGGGACAAAGCAAGGCCGGGGGAGTCTATTATCTCATCACACTGCTTTTCCCCTCTGTTCCTTTCCATTAATGACCTTATACATTTGAGCATAGTGAGATAGTGATTTGTGGCAATATGAGGCCATATGTTTCCTTGGAGTTGGCTTTCAATTAGTATTTTCCTCTTCACTGTCTGTTCTGAGTTTGTTTGGGGAGTTGATACTAATACTATGTTGTGATGTTTATGGAGTTATATTTTGGGTTCAAGCACCTTCCTTCCTCTCTACCTGTGTTTCTGTGCCAGCTTTCTTATTACTGAGACACAATACATGATTTACAGTTTCAGCGGATTCAGTCCATGGTTAGCTTGTTCCAAAGCAGAAACATTATGGTAGAAGGTTATGGCAGAGGAAAGCTACTCAATTAGTGGCAGCCAGGAAGCAAAGTCATACCCTTCAAAGTCATACCCTTAGTGACCCAGCTCTAACCAACCTTCATTTCCTAACAACACATCAACTACTGAACTTATCGCTGGATAAGTGAGCATAGGCAGCCATGATCCAATCACCTTCCAAGCACATGAGACTGCTGAGAGACCTTTTACCTCTAAGCCATAATGGTGACCTTGGATAAAACATGTAAAGATTTAAGGGTTATCTAGAAAACAAAAGCAACAGCACTTATTGATTAGAATCACAATGGTGACTATGTCAAATGACCTGTGAATTCACTGATATGGCAAGTATTCATGTGCAGACTCAAAGGCAGTTACTGTGATAGGCAGAACTCTAAAGAATGGCAGGTATCTTTATAGGAGTGACAGAAAATCAAACACATGATTTCTGTTCTCAAGAAAGCTAATGTTGTGAAGGAGTTAAGTAGTGACAGCCACCAGTGCAGGGAGTCTTCACAAGAACCTCAGATTGACCAACATGGGAATATGGAGAGATTTGTTTGGGTTGGATGATTCTCGCAGTATTCAAAAGGATGAGGTCCCAAGAAAGGCCTGGAAAGACAAATAGAATCTGACAGACACAGGAAAGACAAGCCCAGCAGGACAAGTGAATGAAATAAATTAAGCGTAAGATTGAGAGTAGGTAGTTGGTAAGGTATTGATAGATTAACAAGTCCATGGGCACCTAATTTACATCGAATAAAGGTTGCTGCAGAGTCTAAATAGGAAGTTCATTGCCAAAACACAGCCTACTCCAAGGTAGATTATGGAAAATTCAGTCCATCAGGCTTCCCGAGTGTGAATAGAATGCATTACATTCCTCACTCTTACGTTCATCTCTTCCTTCCAGCCATAGCAGCTGGCTAGAGGTAAATTGTGTTTGGGGCCCTGTGTCTCGTTTTTATGATTTATTACTTCAGTCTTTCAGCAGGGTGAGAATATAGAGTGTGTTGCCTGGCACATACTTGGGGAATTTATGTTGCATAGCTAAACATCATGTCTGTCTATCTCTTCCCTGTAATCTCCGATAATACCCAAATGGGCTCTTTATTTTAAACATCTGGACAGCCTTATGGTGGTTGAGAATTAAGGTGCTGAGTGAAGAAAACAGCACAGTCATAAAGTCTGCCAGATAAACAAAGCTTTCTCTGGAACATTAATTCCTTTACTGAGAAATCTTCTCTGTACCTCAAAACACACTTAGTAACTTTACGTCTTCATCTCCAGGTACACTTTTCTCTTGCAAATACTCTCATGGCATTTAATGGGGCCATTAAGGTATGAAACTATAAGATATTAGCATAAAAAGAACATTGCAGGAAAAAAGAGATGCAAAAGGCCTTCTCGCACATGCTCCTCACCCCGCCCCCGATATCTCGCACTTGCTTTTTTGTTTTATAGTGGCAGAAATCCCCATTGTGGGTGATGGTAATTTTAGCTAGATAATAACTCTGTCAACACCATCATAAATTGGCAAAAGGTGCGTAACTTAGAAAGGGAAGCAAGATTGGAATGGAGACTAATGGAGGAGTTTTATTTGTTTTAAATACACAAAACCATTGAATAAATAGAAGCTGATGCATTCTATCTTTCTCCTCAAAGATCTCTCATGTTCCTTTCTGCTCTAGGGTGGTAAAGAAGTAGGCACACTCTTTTGACACCTCTGAGCCTCTGTAGAGGCCATGCCATCTGCTGGATGTCCTCTCTGCCCTACGTTTTCTGGCAGGAGACATCCATCACTCTATCCCCCCACTTGTCTTCCCCAGCATAATGCTGCCTGAACCCCACAGAGCAGTATTAGAAGTTTCTATCTCTTAGTGACCATAAAGCTATACATACTTCTTACACTGTCTTGCGGTTGCAACTATAAGCATATGATACCACCAGGTATGAGCAACAAGTAGATATGGGGCTGTGAGAATATGGATCACTGAACCATTTCTCCCTGTCTCCTGAGTCCTTGTATAGATCTGAGCACAGAATTAGGCATTTACAATATTACTGTCTATTTGCTTTCTTTTGCTGCATAACTAGGAGCCCAAAATTTTGCAGTTTAAAGTGATGATATTATCTCTGGCTCTCTATGGTTTGGGGCACAGGCAGGGTTGGCTGTTTCTTCTGCTTTGGTACCATAAGGCCATATCACCCAGGGCTAAGTTCTCATCAGAGACTCACCAGAGACATCTGACTGAAAGCTCCCTCAGGTTGCTGGAAGAACTAATTTCTTTGTGGACATAGGATTCATGTCAGCCTTCTTTAAATTTAGCAAGAGCAACATTCCAAGCAGAGTTGGTTAACAAGCTAGAATCTCAGCTCATATATGAAGATATGACCACAAGCCCAGCACTCCATCATCTTTGCATATCGTATTATTTAGAAGCAAATTGAAACTCACCCTTCTCGGGAGGGGATAATATGAAGGATCATGGAGGTCCCCCTCTTGTGGTTCCCACACAATTTGTTTAATAAATCTCAAACCCCAAAACCTGTTTTATTTTAATATTTTATTACTAATCATCACATTATTAAACTTAGGGTAGCTGTGTAACATGTCTTTTAGGGTTCAAAGTCATTTGCTCAGTATCTGCCTTACAATCCACAAGTCCTTCACGGACAGGGTTCAGGTGTATCCTAATTATCAATTTTTACATAGCGCTTTGCAAAGGTGTAACATACTCTGAGTATTCACTGCCATGTGTTATATGAACAAATGATTTTGGGGCTGGGAATTTAGCTCAGCGGCACAGTGCCTGCCTGGCAAGGGCGAGGTCGTGAGTTCAATTTCCGGTACCAGAAAAACAAAAAAAACCTAACTAACTAACAAAACAAACAAGAACAAATGATTTCATTAAAGGACAGTATTTCCTGTCTTCAGTCCTGGGAATGAGCCGTGAAAGTGTGCAACCTGCCCTTCATGTTCTGTAAGTGTTGCCTTGAGAAAGAATAAGATGCCAGCTGTTACCTCCTATGCCAGGAACTAATTTCTTCCTTCCTTCAGATGTATATTGTAAAGGACCTCTGCATGGACAAATCCCCAAACAGAGAGGATTTTGGCTCAGATCAGAAAAGACAGGAGTTACCCAGAATGTAAACTAGGTAGGAACAAAAGATAAATGCAGAAGAACTTTTACCACTCCTACAATTTTCTCAGGGTCTCTGTGTTTGCAGCCCTCACTCCTCTGTCCCCTCTACTCCTTCCTTGTTTGGATTCTATTTTACCCTACTGCACATAGGTAAACACTGTTTCCCACTTTCTTGCTTTAATTCCCTTTAACCACCTGCTCATTCACCTTGCATCATCCTGAAACTCTGTTTAAATAATCTTGGGCATTTTAAAAAATTTATTTTCACTCCAGACATGCCTCAGTGTGAGCTCCATATAGAGTTATCCACTCCAGGGCTGTCCTTCTAGCAAGGACCTGTTTCAATACACAAGGGTCTTATAGTTCCAAATTTTGGGAGTCCTCTAGAATGCCATTTCCTTAAAAAATGAAATTAAAGCAGGAGGGAATAAGCCCTTACTCATTAGCTCTCTATTCCTCTTTGTCCTTTGACCCAAATCTTTTCAGGCAAGAAATATAATTAAGGTACAATTTCAAACCTGTTGAGTCATAAGTCCTGATTTTTTAAAACTGAAGATAATCATGTGTTTCCTTCTTTCATTCTTTCCTTAGTTGATTCACCTACTTTTCCACAAACAGTAGTGAATGAACAGAAGAAATGATGAGGAAGAACACTCAGTAGGGAGTTTATGTTCTCAAAATATTTGAGCAAATACCCCAGGATTCCATCAGTTAAGTGAGGGTCAAACAATGTTATCATGAGAAGGTGCTGCCAAGTGTGAGCCTGGACGCCCAGATAATGAAAAAGATTACTAGGAGGCCAGATTTGCTTCATTCACCAAGAACTCTGAGGGAGCTGTTTCTTAAGCATAAGAGAGCCTCAGGGAAACAGACAGGAATTGGGACCTTTGTGGCTTTTTATTTGTGACTGAATGACATGAGAACAAAGACATAGAAAAAAAGCACTTACACAATATTGTAAGAGTTACGGTGAGAGGACAGGGCCAGGATGGGATGCTTTATTGTATGACCGCTGCACACCTAGGTTGAGTAATTTTATCAGGACACCATGGCCCGAGCGAACATGTCTGAAAATAACTTGCAGTACATTCTGCTGCTGACAAGCAGATCCTGCTGTATCTGCTAACCGTGCAGTCCAGACGTCCTGAAGTGTTGTTGAGAAAGTTCTTTCCTTTATTGCACTCACTTCAAACACTCCTTTGGCCAGGGTCTCCCTGCAACAACGGATGTGTGTCATCTCCATGTCAAGCACGTATGAGTGAGGGAGCATGTGCTCCACCCCTTCTCACCCTTCAGCATGGTCTCAGAGTCTCCATATTTAGACAGTGTAGTTGCAAGGCCGAAAAGTCTAAACTTCTGATTCATTTATTCATTCAGCAGAGAATTTGTCAAACAAGCACCTGCACATTTTAAGCCTTTGCATGAAATGGAAATGCTTTGGTTGAATTAAGCCAATGATATCAGTGCAGCATAGACATAAGGGAATTTCAGACATCAGCAGCATAGCATCTGGATTAACTTGAGATAAAAATGAACTTAAAATCATCTAATTTTATTATATTGAGAGTGGTATCTCAGATCACAAACTTAATCTTTTCCTCATTTCTGATCGCAAACCTAACTGGATTAGAGCTGGTTCATATTGAACCTAAGCATTGAATTTGATTCACTTCTCACCCATTTTGGCTTGCAGTCCAAATTAAGTTCATGAACTGAGGTACCACTGTATATGATTATATACACACTTTCCTGAGCACATATTGTCTTGCCTCCAATTATGCTCTTGCATGCATTGTTATGGGGTTGATATTCTACATGTATTTAGTCTAATAGAATACTTGGGATTAATAAGGTTCTGGATTGGAGTAGGTTTAATGAGCACTCACAAACTGTTGATGATGTCACAGCCATATTTGTAAATGCTGGAAACACTGACCAGGCCATGCCTGCTGCCAGGCACATGCACTTAGAAGTGGCCTATATATATGTCTATATATACATATAAGTATATATATAATATAAAGTATATATATAATATAAACAAGTATATATATATAATATAAACAAGTATATATATTATAGAATATATATATATTAACAAGTGAATATGGTATTTATACACAATGGAGCACTACTCAGACATAAAGGATAAACTTGAGTCATTTGTAGGAAAATGGCTACATCTCGAAACCACAATATCAATTGAAATAAATCAGACACATAAGCTTAAATACCCTATGATTTCTCTTACATGAGACATTCAAAGTATAGATAAATTAAAAAGCAAAGTAAGAGTTAGATAATAAAAATCAGGGAGATACGTCTTTTTCAAGAGGAAGAGATAGAAAGATGGAGGATGGACGGGAGGTGAAAGGGGTGAAAAAAAGAATTAAAATGTATTATTTACACACACCAACTCCCCAAGATGAATACCATCATTATATATCCAAAACATGTAAGAGTAAAAATGAAAATTAAAAAAACTTGAATGACTAGATGATCACCTAGCAAGCTAAAAACAAAGGCAAAACTGCCCCAAAGGGTTAAACTATTGCCAATTTATGACCAAAAAGAAGTTATTAACTATTCTTGTGTTATTCTTGTAATTTTGTGTGAAAAGGGTTGCAATCCTAACATTCTTAAATAAGACTCATCTTGAGAAGTTTCATTTTCCTCATTGTTCACATAGGTGTGGTGAGAATACCATTTTTGCCTTCTACAGCACTTTTCTTTTTAAAATTTCTTTGATCAGCCTTGTTTGAGGGTTTATTATATCCAATAACAATACAATCCATACTTATTGTACTTGTTATTTGAGCAGTATGTATCTTTCATCTGTGTGCTTGGGCCTGGTTTACTTATATACAACACAGGTGTATCAAAGTGGTATTAGATAACTGGGTCTGGAGTTTGATTTGTTCTGATACTGTCTGCCTAAAGTGCCATGTTCATTTCATTTATATTTAGCATTAAGTACTGGCTTCAGCAGCACATATACTATATTTGCCATTAATACTGTCTTGAATCTGGCAATTGATCTGAAAACAATGCTCAGTGTAAGGACTATTATTGAACTCCTACCATTTCGTATGGTGAAGCTGTGCATCATTTCCAAAGTTTTAAAATTTATTTTTATTGTTTTTCACTTGTTACTGTCTTTATTTGATCAATCTTACATTCTCATGTCTAATGGACTGAGCAACTTTGTTGAAGATAACAATATGTAATTTAGCAACCACTGTAAATTTCTATCATTTTATCTTGAGGTCATGTTTCATTTTTGTTTTTTTAGTGTTGTTTTGATATTGTCTTCATTGTTGTTCTGTCAGGTTTTTAATTTTTAAAATAAAAAATATATTAAAAATACTGTATGGTTGGATTTAAGTATATTATATTATTGTGTAATTCATTTTTTCCCATTTGGTTTTTGTAAAATTGCACAATAATGATACATGTAATGTAGAGGCAGCACATAAATAGGTAGTATGTGTCAGTACCTTTCTTCATCATTTCTCCCTGTATTCAATAAATATTTTTCTTGAGTCTAGGTCATATACTAGATTGACTAGAATGATTTAAACAACGCTTTTGCCATCCAGAAACTGACATTTTAGGGAATAATGCAGACACATAGAAAGTTTATTTTACTATAACTTTATGAAAGTGAACATACAGAAAAACACAGGATACATATGAAGCATAAAGCTGTGGAGTCCAACACAGCATGGGAGGATGAAAGAAGGTTTCTTGGAAAACCACACGCCACTGTAACATGATTTGGGAGGTTAGCAACTTACTGGAGTAGGGAACAGTGCTGAAGGGCTCTCAAAGTTTTGCTTGGAAAATTTACATTTGAGATACTTGCTAAATATAACCGTAGCAATGAGGGTTTTAACATGCCTTACACTGTTTTAGACAGAGGTAACATCTAGATATGTGATGTAGACTGACATAGTTGGAGTTTAAAACTATGGGAAGGACAGAATGGACAATGGAAAATATATAGAAGAAGGCTTGTGACTAGGACCTAGGGAGTTTAATAGTTGACAATCAGGAGAGGAAACCATGACAGTGGCTGAGAAAAAGTGCATGAGTTCACTTCAAAAAGTAAGTGTATTAAGTAAGAGAAGAGAATAGTAGTTTTGGGACAGAAAGAATTCTGAAGAATATCTGAGTTTAATGAGTGATGAAAAGACCAGGAAAAACTCAAGACTTATTTGTAGACAGGAGAAAATCATACAATGAAGTAAAAAAAAAAAAGGGTGGGGTAAGAATGCAGTGTCCCGCTGCAAGTACAACAGAAGTCTATGGTACACGACAAGGAATATAGTCATTGGATATGAAAAGTCACGCTCTGATCACTTAATGATAGCACTATTTGTATTTTTGTTTATTTAATTTTTTATTTTAAAGAGAATTAGAAAAAAAGAACAGTAGCAAAATGCCAATAACATAGACAAAAAAAAAACAATGCAAAAACAATAAGAATGATGCAGGGTTGCAGAACAAAATGATAGGGACTAACAATGGTTATTATATTACACATTTCTATCTTCATCAAAGTTTGTCAGATTACTAAATGTAAGAATGCAACATTCATCAAACTATTAAAGAGAATAAAAAGTAAAAACAAAAACATTATAAATGATACAGAGTTTCACCAAGCAAGATGACCAGAATTCCACAATGGTTGTTCTATTGCATATTATTGTCTTCAAATTGGTTGTTCAGATTACCAGATACAAGCATACAGTATTGGTCAGAAAATAATAATAAAGCATTAACTGTGCCTTTCAATAAACTATTAGACCTCAGCAATACAGTTATCCAAAGTATCCTTCAGTATATATATATATTTTTTTTTTTCTCTCTTTCTTCTTTCTTTCTATTCCTCCTTACCATACTCCCAGTTGTTTCTTCTTTTGAGCAATTTCTCTCCATTTCTTAATATCTATTACATGTTTTGGGTTTTATTTACTCTTTCATGTCCTTATACTAGGGAGAGAATATGA
>NW_004955461.1:12072500-12089848 GCF_000276665.1 Chinchilla lanigera
GAGGTTGTTGTTTAATTTCCAAGTGTTTATGGAGTTTTTGGAGTTCCTTTTGTCATTAATTTCCAATTGCATTGCACTGTGGTCAGATAACATGCATGGGATAATTTCCCCTCTCTTGCAATTCAATAGGTATGCTCTATGGGCTAGGATGTGTTCTATCCATCCATTTTAGTTGCCCAGCTTTTGATTGGATCTTTTATTTTAGGTGTTCTAAGTTTTTTGTGTTCTTTATATATTCTATATATTAGGCTTCTGTCTGACGTGTAGCTGGCTCAATATTTTCCCTATGCTCTAGCTTTTCTCTTCACTATGTTGGTCATTTCCCTAACTTTGCAGAAATATTTTAATTTCGTATTATCCCATTTGTTGCCTCTTGAAGTTTTTTTTTTTTTTTTTTCAGAAAGTTCTTGCCTTCATCTATGTCTTTAAGAGTTTCCCCTTTTTTATCTTTGAGCAATTTGTTTCTGTTTTAACATTTAGATCTTTGATCCATTTTAATTTCAGGTTGCTAGATGGTGAGTATAGTTACTACCTCATAAGTCTTCTTATCTTCACTGGCCGACAGCTCTGAGCATGGAAACAATATCTCACAAGGGATTGTTGAATGAATTATCAGCTACTGCTGTATTATCATTACCATTTATAGAAAAGTATACAAACATGTTCTGATATGGTCATCTCAGAACATAGCTAACATTTTTATCTCGCCAAGATGTAGCATTGTCTTGGGTTTACTGCACATCACCAGCACATGGTTATTATGGAAACTACTATGACCACTGTACTATGAAATGTTTGTTATAGTGAATGAATGAATGAAATGAATGTTTGTTATAGTAAAGATCTTCTGTTTGGTTTTTTTGTTGTTTGTTTGTTTCTTTGTTTTTACCATACTCAGGAAATAAACCTGAGTGGATTCATTCACTAAAGCTGCATAGGATTCATTAGTTTGGTGGCTAAAACTCTGCTATGTGTAACTCAGGCACCATTTTGAGTCATGAAAATTGAAAACTGGCTTAAAACTGGAGGAAGCCATCCAGGAGAGAGACCATACACACTGCAAACAGACGAAAAGAGAAGAGAAGGAGAAAGAGAAGCTGTTTGGATAGTTTGAGATCTCTAATTTCATCTTGTTCCTGAAACCCATCTGCATCCTCATTCTTGGGTCCTAAAGAAGCCCTGAGTACTGCTCACATTAATCTTCATTTTATTTAAACTTACTTTGTTGTGTTCTATCTCACATTTTAAAAAAATCTTAACAGATACACTCATTTATTCCATACAGTCACTTTGAATTAGAAGCACTTAGCCCATTCAAAATCATTTCTTAATGCAAAATAGAAAGATTATTTAAAAAATTCCAAGCAACTGAAGCAAGCTGCTTACAGAGATATTTTGGGAGAAGTATAAGATTTTTTCGTATCTCTGAAATCTGACCATATTGCATCTGCCTCTTCTCCCTACACAGCAAGCTGTTTCAGCTCGATGCATTGTTGGACCCACAGCAATATCCACAGCAGCAAGGAGAATGCATCATCCAATTATATGGTCTATTGTTTCATTATTCACCCCCATTGGCTGCACCTGCCAGCGGCTCTGCTCACCTTAGCTTTCTCTTTACAAGCTTCCTCCTTGCCTGCACACTCCACAGTGGTAAACTATTCTGAGTCACCACAGTGCCCCATTAGTCTCAAGACGCAGTATGCTTTTCTTCAATTATATATTTAGAAATAGTGTGCCTCAACCGCTACTATCCATTTCAGCTAGAAATGAATGTTTACCCACATCTATGTCTTTAAGAGTTTACACTATTTTATATTTGAGCAGTTTGTTTCTGTTTTCACATTTAGATCTTTGATCCATTTTAATTTTAGGTTACTACGTAGTGAGTATAGTTACTACTTCATAAGTTGCAGTAAAATTACTGCAAACCTAGCATACTGAGAATGAATAGTGAAAATAGATGTGCACGAGCACGACATTAAAGTGGCTTTTATTGTCCATTCTTTGATGCACACCTCCATGCAGATATAGACTCACATATACCACATGTGCAAATCATGCACTACACACAGTCACACAATGCATCCACTCATACACACTGCAAGGAGACATGAACACACAAACACACATCCATGAACATCAACAGAGACTGATATTTGGTCAGAACTCTTAATTCATGGAATCAATATTTTGCTTTCTTTTTGTTAAATCAATCAAGTAATAGCTGAGCAAAGCTATGAGGCATGAAAGAGAAATGTACACTTTGTGTCGGTCTTAAGGGAACTTTCATTGTAGTAGGTGAAGAAAATATAGCCTTGGAGACAGCTTCCGAACAATTACAGAAAGTTTAAAACTGAGTTGCAGAGGACCTGGGTCCTGTCTACAACTAAATGAATCAGCAGTCAGACCCACAAGCAGAACGCACATGAGCAGTTTTATAGAGATGATTTTATGTGATGATTGTGGTATGTACTAATGAATAAGAAAGGAAAGGTAAAACAGAGGCACTAACTGTAAAATATACTGGCAAGGACTAGGACAAAATCAAAGCTACTCAACTTTCTGCTGCCAGGGGTTTAAGCTAAACAGTGTGCCTGACCCTCTGGGTCCTTGGTTTCAAATAGGGTCAACTCTTTGGCTTCTGACTCCACACATGTCACTATCATAACAAGCCTGTGGTACTGAGTTCTCCAATAGTAAACTAGAGACATAGAATGGGAAGAGTAAGCAAAGGACAGGACAAATGATATTGTTTCAACCATACCACAAACCCATGTCACTTGCTTGAAAAGAAATTTTCCTATAACAGACACCATTTCACTTAGTTGACTAGATGATACTAGTTGACCGCTTAGTTACTAGACTCTACTTAGGTCATCTAAAGGGGACTCTAATAGCCATTTGCTCAGACTCAAGCACAGGGAGACTAGGTTTAGAAGCAGCTATGAGGAGATTGTTTGGGCATATTTCATACTTCTGTTACTCATCTGCATGTTTAACCAGTCAGTTGGAGCTGTAGGTCTGGAACTGAAGTATATGGGCCTTACTGGAGATAATGATTTGGGACTTATCAGCCTCTTGATGGCATTTAACATCATAACATCATGTGAAGTTATTAAAAGAGCAGGCAAGGGCAGAAAGAGTTAAGAAATAAATTCAGTTGTGTGTCCCTAGACACGCTGGGGCCTAGTGACTGGGAAGGAAATGCAGGTGAAGCCAAGGTAGACTCAGATGAAATGGGTGACAAAGTAGACCTGTAGTGTCTTGGACAGCCACCCTGTGCACACAAAGAGGCAGAGGGTCTGGGCATCTTGTCCAGTGCTTCTGCTATTCACCACAAAGCAAGGCCACAAAAGCCTACAAAACATAGAAACAGAGCCAGTGTGACAAAGTTACAAAAATGGATAGTCAAAAAACGGAAAGAGTGAAAAAGAAAGTGTCAAGTTGTTACAGAGGCCAGAGGAAGCCACCATCCCCCTACGGCTGGAGGAACAGAGGAAAGGGATGGAATTTTTAAATGTATAGGTTGGGAGGATGGAATCCTGGCGCTGACGCTTGCCCATTCCAAAAGGGAGCATGGCTGAGCTGCTGCCCTGTCTATCTTTAAACTCAGAGAAAAAGCTGAGTGGGCCTGATTTTTAGACTTCTGAATAGGAACCATGGTCAGCTGGAACAATTATCTTGCTAGGAAGACATGATAAAGCCCAGAGTTGGCTCACTCTGTGTTGGGAAAACTTGCAACTTCATTAATTGACAAAATTTGTATGTACTTATGGTGCATAATATATGTATGTGTGCATTATAAAAAGATTAGGTAAACCTAATTAACATATCAGTGACCTCACGTACTTATTTTTGTGTGATGAGAACATTTAAAATCTATTTTCTTAGCAAATTTCAAGTATACATACATTATTATTCAATATAATGGTCTTGTATAACAGGCCTCCTGAATTTATCCCCGTGGCTCACTGCATACTTGTAACCTTTGATTAACACCTCTGTCGTCCTCATCCACCCACTTGTCGAGCCCCTGGTCCCCTCCACTCTGCTCTCTGCTTCTATAGAGTCTATATTTTGCAGCCAAAAGCTTCTGGGAGAAGATGCTACTTTTTAAATGAGTAATTGCCAGTAACATTATATTTTCAACAATAGGAAGGCAAAATTGGGGCAGGAAGCAAGTAAGAAGAGTGTGCCTTTTCCTTCTCTAGACTTCCTGCCTCTCTCACACTACAGGATAGGACTAGTTAGCTGGGGTAAGGTCGAGCCCAGGTATTTGCATGTGAGAGAGACAAAGGACAGAGAGAGGAGGGTATCAGAGCAGCCATTTGCATGGACGTGAAATTCCCTAAGAATTGTGATAAAGATTGCCAGCCAGGAACCAACTGTAAGGCTCAAGGGAGGGCCCTGGTAGAGGTTGAATGTGGGGAAAGACCACCTGATAAGGAAAGGCTCAACATCAGTGAGCAAAGCACCAAGCCTCCGGGGCCATATGACAGCAAGGGGAAAGGATGGTTTCCAGCAAGGATCAGCACTGTAATATATTTGATAATGAATGCTATAAACACATGAACTATATGGTCTCAGGTCACAGCTGAGAGACTCAGCTTCACTACTGCAGTCCAAAAGCAGCCATGGACACCAGGTAAATGAATGAGTGTGTTAGTCAGCTTTGGGTTGTTTGATAAAAATTCCTGAGGAGAACAACTTAGAGGAGAAAAGGTTTATTTTAGTTCATGGCCTCAGAGGTTTCAGTCCATGTTTCACTGGCTCCTTCTGGGTCTGTGGTGAGGAAGAACATCAGGACAAGGGCCCTGTGGTAGAGTAAAGTAGTTCCTCTATGGTGGGCAGGAGATAAAGAAGGGGAGTGACCATGAATACTGGGGACACTCTCCTTCCATTGTAAGCCCTCAGTAGCCTACTGCCCCCAGTAGGCCCCGCCTACTAATGTGTTTGCCATCTCCCAATAAGGATATCAAATTATAAATCCACTATTGGATTAATGCATTGATGAGGGCAGGGATCTCACGATCCCATCACACACCAACAGCCCACTTTTCTGCCCTGGGAACCAAGCTCTCAATGCCTGTGCCTCTGGGGGCATATCAGATCCAAACCATGACAATTAATATGCCTGTATTCCAATAAAACTTTATTTATTGATGGTGAAACTTGAACTACATACAAATGTGAAATGTGCTATGAGATGTGTTTCTTTCAATTTTTTTGTGACCATCAAAAAATGTGGAAACTATTATTTTATCACAGGCCAGGAAATCAGGAGGTAGAATAAAAGGAAGAGGTGACCCAAGCTCTCTGGCTCTTAGGATGCTGTTTCCAGCCCTGGGTTGTAATTGATACTCTATTTTCAGAGAACATGAAAATTCACAGATAACAAGAAATAGACCCACAGATGCACGTCTAGGGGTAGAATATAGGCATACAATTTTAAAAGTTGATATTAAAACTTCTCTGCTGGTTCTGCCTGGGAAACCTGGGAGAACTGGTTTATGAGAAATTGCAAAGCCTTAGGAAGCACTGACCTCTAATGGACAAATCTCACCCTTGGTCAGGAGCACAGATGTAGAGAGCCTCACTTCACTCCTCATCGATCCCACAGAGCCTAGCATTACACAGCCCTCCTTGACTTAGTTCACTCCATAACTTGGCAAAAGCAGCAGATTGGAAATTTTCATCTTCTTGAAGTTAACACTTTGCAATGTGGTCTGTCTTAATGGATCAAAGAAGCACTGCATATGTCAAGGAAAAGATGACAGAAAGGAAACACTCAAACACTCGCAGACAAAATATTGCTTAGCATTGCATGCAGGATTTTCCAAAGAACATTGGAAAGACTTACTGAAAAGAAAGCGGGGACATGAACTATATGGGAGAAATTATCTTTGGCAATTTGCATGCCCGCTGTGCTACCTGAATGATGATGTGCTCCAAAATATGTACTCACAAAGATCAGATTGAATATCAGTGAAACTGCACAGAGGCCAACACAGCATCTCTCCCCAACTCAAGTCACCCTACTCACACATTATTGATTCCATAATCAGGTAAATTCAGAGGGACATGTACACCCACAGGCAAAAGGCTGAATCCAAAACAATGAAATACTTAGGAGCCAATCTGAAAAAGGAAATAAAAGCTCTATAGATTGAAAACCACAGTACTCTGAAAAAGGAGACAGAAGAGGATACCAGAAAATGGAAAGATATACATTGCTCATGGATAGGAAGAACCAACACAATGAAAATGGCCATACTCCCAAAATTGTTGTACAGACTTAATACAATCTTGATCAAAATATGATTAGCACACTTCACATAACTAGAGGAAAAAATTCCTAAAATTCATTTTGAACCAGAAGAGACCTAGAATAGTAAAAGCATTCCCGGGCAACAAAGGCAAGGCAGGAGGCATCACAAGCCCTGACTTTAAATTATACTGTAAAGCTACTGTGATAAAATCAGTAAGGTACTGGCAAAAAACAGACCTGAGGATCAGTAGGACAGATTAGAAGATGCAGACACAACTACATACTCAACCAAATTATCTTTGACAAAGGGGCCAAATATATTTACTGGATAAAAGATAGCCTTTTTAATAAATGGCATGAAAAAACTGTCTATATACTGAAGACTAACACTAAGAACCATGTCTATCACCATGCACTAAACTAAAGTGAAAATGGAACAAAGACCTAAATATTAAAATGGAAACACTGATTCTACTGGAAGAGAAAGTAGGTAGAAATCTTGAAGACATAGGTGTAGGCAGAGACTTCATGAGCAAAGCCCAAACTGCACAGGAAATATTTCAAGAATCAAAAATTGGGATCTCAACATTTTATAAAGCTTTTTCACATCAAAAAAATCACCAACAGAGTGCAAAGATAACTGAGAGTGGCAGAAAAGTTTAGCCAACAGTCCTTTAAACAAATGACATATCTAAAACATATAAAGAATTGAAAAAAATTGGACCACCCAAATTCAAAAACCTAATCCAAAAATGAGCATCTGAGATGATTAAACACTTCTCAGGTGAAGAAATACAGATAGCAAATAAATATATAAAAAATGTACAACATCATTAATCATTTGAGAGATGCAAATTAAAACAACACTGAGATTTCATCTCACCCCAGAAACAATGGCTATCATCAAGAAATCAACCAATAGCAAATGCTGATGGGGCTGTGAGGCAAAGGGAACACGTCTCCACTGTTGGTGGGAGTGTAGACTGGTGCAACCACTATAATGATCAGTGTGGAGATTCCTCAAAAAGCTAGGATTAGAGGTCCCACTGGACCCAGCTATTCCTCATAATTTAATTCTGTCTTAAAAGAATTAAAATATATGTGCAGCCATGTTTACTGTAGCACAATTTATGATAGCTAAATCTTGGGAACAACCCAAATGCCCATCAACCAAGGAATGGCTAACAAAGATGTGGTATTTTTACACAATGCAGTACTACTCAGGTGTAGATAAGGATACATTTGAGATTTCTATATGTAAATGGATATAAGTTAAGACCATAGTCATAAGTCTAATAAATCAGTCTTGCATTTGTGAACACTGTATTGTGTCACTACTGTGAGAAGCCGAAAGAGTAAATAAGATCAAAATGTACAATAGATATTGGCAAATGGGAAGAAACTGTTCAAAAAGAACTAGGATATGGAAAGGAGAAAAGAAAGGAAAAGAAAAAATATATATATATGTATATATAAGTTAAAGTATTTATATATGTAGTAGTTAAGATAGATATACTACTAATTTCTATTAGATCTTTGAAAAGAAAGTTTTGGGCTTATATCATTTGATCAATTTTTCATGCCTATATTTTGTAATCTCAACAATTACTTTGAAGCTAGCAATAAGCAGTGTACTAACTATTGTTGCTCTCCTACTCTCTTATTTTGAAATTTTGTGTCATTGTTTTTATTGTTTTTTCTCTTTAAAATCAAAAAAGAACAAAATGAAATTGTTCAGTGTCTATGCAAGCACCAGACTCAGCATCTTAGGGTCTAAAATCTGTTTATAACACATTAGGTTATGAAACTGAACAATTTAGATTATTTAATTACTTTATACACTATTTTCTTCAACTACAAATGTATAGACATAATCATAACATCTGTTTCATATGATTGTTTTAAAGACTAAATGGGAAAATTTAGGCAAAATGCTTAAACAGTACTTGGTGTAAAGTGAGCACTAAATATATGATCGATGTAATCAATGTCTTATTAAAACTCTTGTTGATTTCCTAAGATTCAGATCAATTCAAAGTCACTTGTGAAACTTTCTGTCCTGTATTAAGCTGTACTCATAAAGATGTCTCACAATTCCACAACTCTGTGTGTTTGTTCTCACTGCTGGAAAAATCCCTTCTAATTATAAGTCAAATTTTCCTACTCAGCCTTTAAAGTGCAACACTAAATTTGTTCTACTTTGTTACATTTTCTCTGCTATCACCAAACCTTGAATTCCTCACTTATCGTGAGCTTCTCTATAACTTATACTGCATCTAGGTCAAAGAAGTTGATCAGAATCTCTGGACTGTGGTCATTTGTATTACAGCAGAGTGAAAGACCTTTTATAGCTTTGTGGTAGTAGACCGATTTTCCTACATGTGTCCCATGATATTTGGTTACCGTTAGCTTGTACCTAAAATAGAATTACAGGGGTTTTTTTGGTTTTGTTTTATTTCTCATTTTTTTTTCTTTGATAGAAATTATATTCATCAGTCTGGTTCCTTTTCTATTTTAAAGAGTTTTTTAAAAGAACAATAGCAAAATGACAACAACATAGGTTAAAAACAAAACAAAGCTAAAACAATAAGAATGATACAGGGTTTCAGAGCAAAATGATAGTGATTAACAGTGGTTGTTGTATTACATGTTTTTATCTTCATTGAAGTTGGTCAGATTACCAGATGTAAGAATGCAAGATTAATCAAACCATTTCAAAGACCCAATCCAAAACTGGGCATCACTCATCTTAAGAAATTTTCTTCCTTCACTTCCTCTTGGAGTAGATAGAAAAGCCTACAATAAAGTAGTAAATAGTGTATTAAAACCTAACTGAAAATAAATAAAAGGACAAAATCATGCAGGAGCCACGGAATAGAGATCTGATATTCTCCCAAAGGAAGGGCAAAGAATACAGCAGAAGGAGTTGGGCTTTGAGTTCAGCACTGCCTAGATGCAGATGGTACCATGACTGGGATGGGTCTATTCATCCATGAGAATGGATTTTCTCCTGAATCTCTGAACAAATGAATCTAGCCACAAATGACTAAATATAAAGTATCACTAAAAGCATCTGAGTAGTCATTATTGACAACTTTTGGTACTAGGTATGACAATTCAAATATGCTTTGGTTATATCAGGAGTTTTTCTGTGGTTCTTGTTTTGTTTTGTTTATTTGACTCTGTTGTATGTTCCATATCCTTAAGAAATAACCTGATAGTTCCCAAGGGTTGATACAATTTTCCCAGGAAGGTCTTCTGACGCTTTGTTTGACTGATAGTTTGAATCCTATTCTCTAAAACCCATGAGATAGACCTTTTTTTTTGAGAGAGGGTCTCATTAAGGAGTTCAGCCTGAACTTGAACTCACTATATAGCCCAGGCTGACCTCCAACTCACAGAAATCCTCCAATCTCAGCCTTCCTAGTGCTAGAATTAAAGGCATGCACCATCAGTGATAGATAACTTTGACAATAAACTTAGTGTCTTGGTTACTTTTCTCTAATTGCTGAGACAAAATACCCAACGCCCAAAATGAAGGAAGGAAAGGTTTATTTAGCTTACAGTCTATGGAGGTTTCAGTCCATACTTGGCTGGCTCCAAGGCAGAAGATAGCAAAGCAACAAGAGCAAAGGGGGGAATGGCAGCCGAACAGCAAAGCAGGCAGAGCAAATGGGAGGAAATGGCTGCAAGTAGCTTCTTTCCCTGCCTTACTTTGTAAACAGGCTACCCCCACCTAAGGGGAGTGTAGCTCTCACATAATCTCCATGCCCTCCTCTTCCACAGGCTCAGGATGTATACAAAGTAAGCACCCTGGCTTCCTGCTGAGTCACTTAGCCAAACCTCTAGACTCCCCAAGTTGACACAGTGTATCAACCATAACACTTAGGATACCTGAAATTCTTGGCAAATTTGTCTAGCACAACTCACGGGTACATATAGCTCTGGGGCCACCTACTCCTGGTGTCTGGTCTGATTACTGCTCTCCCATGTCCCTCCACCATGAGAAACGGGAAAAGTATTGACAAAAGCAATATTTTACATGGAAAAAATTCCACACTTACACCATGAGTGGATATTATAGTACTATCTATTATAGTATACTACTACTGTATAGATCACTGCCTTGATCTTGCAGCAAAGACAGCTTCCAGTACATCAGGAACTACAATCACAGGCACCAGGTGAAGAATCACCAAAACCTTTAGGACTGACTCCCTCAACAAAGCCAAGGTTATCAAAGGCAGGGCTATTCTTAGCTGGCAGTACACTAAGGAAAAAAGAAAGAGAGGAGAGAGAATAAGGGAGGGAAGGTCAGACACTCAGATGTATTCTAGAAATGGATTTTCAAAGGGCCCAGCATTAAAATTAGAATGAAAGAGGTCAGTGCTGCAGCAGATGAGAATTGAACCAGGATTTCAACACAAAACTGTCTAAACTTGATTGTGGTGCTGGTTACGTTTACTAATACTCATCTAACAGTAGGATTAAAAGTGGAAATGCACACTTACAAAGGGAAACATTATATTATGTAAATTATACTTCAGTGATTTATACCAAACCAAGGCAGGGCTAGCTGAGCTTGTCCAGAGCAGCACTAACGGGTGAGTGGAGTATGTGCACACATCAACATGACACGTCTGCAACAAGATTTGGGAACGGATGTGTGTGTGCATATGTGTGTTATGCTTCATATCTAGATATCTCCCCAAAGTCTCAGACACTTATAATTGTGGCTTTGGTGAGGTAATTGGGTCATGGAGATGTGATAATTATCAATAACTTGTTCTCATAATGAGTTTATAGCTAAATGTGATATGGGAAGGTGAACCCTGGTGGAAAAGATGGGTCACTGGAGTTGTAGCCTTGCCTCCCACCCACTCAATCTCTCCCTCTGCTTCCTGCCTGCCCTGCCATAAGATGTTTTTTCTCTACCAGCTGACTGTGGACTGAAGCCTCTACAAACTGTGAACCAAAATAAATTTTTATTCTTTTAACTATTTGATGTGACATACTATGTCCTACCAATGAGAAAAGTAACTAAAACTGTGTGTGTGTATGTGTGTGTGTGTGTATGTGTGTGTGTGTGTGTGTGTGTGTGTGTTTCATCCTACTGGGGGATTCAAGAGTGCATACTTCTTAGTGAAGAGCCCTGAGGCTATATGAGGTCATGTAGGCAATAGCTTATGTCTTTGAAGAAAAAATGGCAACACTTCTGACATCTCTGGGCACTTGGATACCAAGCATCCCTGTTAGGGAGGGTAGGAAAGTGAGCACAGAACCTCAGGATGGACAGCAGCCATGCTTGCAGGAGGAGAGCAGCTGAGGAGGGCAGTCCAGACATGGAGCCCTCACCAGGGAGGGGCCCTCAAGTGATTTGGGAGCTGTGGAAAACTACTGTGGAATGGAAGGTTGCCAAGGATCCCTAAAGGAAATAGCCACTTTTACAGATTTAGAAATCAGCATGGCAATAAAGGAACACAGAAACCTTGTTTGTACCTTAGTTCTGACTTTTGCATTTTTGGGGGGCTGTAGTTGCCCCATATTTATAATATTTATACAGATAGCTGCTTTACAAAGGTATGCATTACAGGGAATAAACCAGACACTGGTATGAATAGAAGGTAAACTCTCCTAGGGATTTGGGGGAGTTGTCTAATGAGAGACTTGTAATTGGTATAATGAAGGAGTCCTGGGAGATTCTATGCCCCTTATCCCTTCAGCAACTATTCGGCCTCCTGGATTTATATTTTCAAAAAATGGTCATGGCATGGGAAAAAGGCTTGAAATCTGTGGGGAAGCACTGCATTTTGCTTTCCAGATAACAGTGATAATGACCTGAAGTAGAGTAGACAAATTTGCACACATAGACAAAAGAAAATATAGTAGGCTAATCCTGGAAGTAAGGGTCAGAGGTAGAGGTGGGGGATAAAATTGTTCTACACATGTAAACATCTATCAACCTCCCCACATCATACTGCATCAAATTTCAATATTTGGGAAATGATGACAAATTTTCATTCCAACTAAATGTTTGTCTGCTTTTGAGCCAACTGGTTCTGAACAATCTGATTTACATCAGATCACTTGGAGCTATATTAGCTAGTTTCATTTTAGAATTTAACAGTGAGGCTCATATATCACTTTCTCAGAAAAGAGTTAATTTATTGATTCATTTAATCCTTAGCATAATCTTGTGAAATAATCTTATATACCCATTTTATAGATGAGAGAAACTGAAGGCAAGCGAGCTTAATGTCAAAGTCACACAATAATGAATAAAAGATCAGAGACTCAAAAGCAGGACGCAAGTCTGATTCAATCTGAATTTACTTGGAAACATCTGAAAAGAATACAATGTTGGATGGTAAAATTGCTTTGATGGTAAAAATGCTCCATTTTTGGGGGAAGACATTTGCTGATGAGATAGCATTTAAATTGTATCAGTTGTAGATGTCTGAACAATCTATAGGAGTACATTTTAAAAACAGTTAACTTTGGGGAGTTTCCCAGGGAATAGATTACCATTAGACCATTACTAATGAGATCTGACATCTTTAAAGAATGAAACCATGAAGGAGAAGATGATTATTTTAAGGTAAAGGGTATAGTTATGAAACAAAATAGGAGCAAACTCTTCCATAGAGAAGGATTTAATATGACAAAATAAGAAAGAGTGAATTCCAAAAGGGCTATTAAAAAACATAATTATCTATGTAGGGAACATAGGATAACTCTACTTTCACTTCCCTGAAGGCATTTAAATAAATCCTTCAGTAATTACGTCAAATAATATTCTTTAAAATCTAGTGTTCAACATTTACAAAATCTGTAGAGACAGCATTGATATTTTCAATTTTTGAAAAAGAGGGAAACATGGAGTTAGATCTTTTACTAATGGGAAGGAACCAAGAGATAGAGGGAGGGAGGAGGGAGGGGAGGAAAAGGAGACCTAAAAAGAGTTCAGATACATTACGTATATGTATCAAATCTCAAGATAAATGTAATCATTATGTACTGCAAACATGTACTAATAAAAATTTTTTAAAAAGAGAAAAAGAAGGAAAGAATCACAAGGTAGAAATGTATAGATTTGAACAGAGAGAAGTGAAAATGCTCTCTACCAAAAAGTAACACATTAAACCCGCAAATCTGTATTTTCAGTAAATAATTTCCCAGAGGATAATGTTTCATTATACAAAGACTGAAGCACTAAACAAGCAGTATCAAGTCCCCAGCAAAGGGCCTGGGGATTTAGCTCAGCGGCACAGCGCCTGCCTGGCAACCGCAAGGTCGAGAGTTTGATTCCTGGTACCGAAAAAACAAAACAAAACAAAAAAAGTTCCCAGTGGACAATTGAAGACATTAATAGAGATGTCACAAAAGTGAAATTATACCTAGTTATCAAACATTTTAATGTATTCACCATTAATGGTAAAGCAAATCAATGTATTTAATAATGGAAAACCATTTTCTTGCATTAGTGATTAACTTAAAATCATCACTGTATCTCCATTCTGCCTCTCAGCAAATGGGGCACACTGTCTTTCACTCATGCATTGCTCCCATCAATGCTAATTGGAGAAAGCCATTTAGAAAGTAATTAAGGTAGTTGATTTCTGTAAACCAGAAATTAACAAAGCACACAGTTATCTCTCATAATCTTTAAATCCCTTTATGTAACTTGAAGAAGAAATCAAACCAAATCACAAATTATTAGAGCTGAATAGTCAACATGAATCTTATGTATCAGAACTCTGGAAATGTGATCAAAGTAATGTCACAGATAAAGTCACACTTACACACTTCTGTAAAGGGGAGGAAAAGCTGAAAATGTGATCTATTATTCTGTAGACTTTTATTTAGCTGAAAAAGAAATGCTTTCTGCAATTTTACAGCTGATATCTGAATGAAGCAGGCGTCAGCTTTGTAAAAGAAAAGATTGGTCCCAGCAGAGGCTTTCAGAGTATAAAAGAGAGTCAGATGAGGTCCTGGCCCTGTAGGATTCCATAGGTCCATGGTGTTTCTCCTCTTCATTTCACAACCCCAAGAAACCAATAAAAGTGCATTAAAGGAAATGAAGTGATCTGATCTGCTCTTGTGTTTTTAATTTATTTCTTTTTCTAAAAACATGCTTTCCCCTGCTCCCCTGACCAGATTTCTCACTGCAAGGTGAGAAAGGGATTGAAAGACAGCCAGGAAGAACAGAATCAATTACAATATACCAGGGGTAGGCAAAAGTGATAATTCTTGTGGGGCACTGTCCGGTGGGGAAGTGGATGGATTTAAGAGAGATTTCTGAAAGGTAAACTCACAGGACTTAGTGAGAGATCACATGTATCAGGTATAGGAAAATGACCTACAAAGCAGGACTACGGGGTGTTATCAGTCGCTAAAATGAGAAATACTGGAGGTAAGAAATATCCTACTTAGCTGAATTTACTAATCTGCTATACATTTGTTTAATCTTTTGTAAATTCCACAGCTATTTCTCATGAACTGGTTGCTTTTAAAAGTGTGCAAAATTTTTGGTGACTAGCTTTCATTTTATCTTCTTGTCATTTCTAAGAATAATCTTTATACTAAAACGTAAGAATGATGGGTGCTTTCACATTTCTAAGAATATATTTATAATTAACTTATATTTCATCCATATCAAAGTGCATAGTCTATACTTCAGAGTATTTCAGTTTATTTTGACTATGGTGAGTGGGATAGCTTGTATCTACATGTCTTCCAAACTATCATGCATTCGTAGGTGGGGCTTTTTGGAGGAGACTGGATCTATCACGTGTGAAGGTGGATCAAAGGGGTGTGAGTATGGTTTAAGAGTGTGATACTTGGACAAGTGCACTGATTGTTTAGCCTTGCTCTGGCTGTGGGTAAAGAGAAGCCTACTCTAAGTGTGGATGACACCAACCATTAATTATGCTTGTAGCCTGAAAAGAATAAAAGGGAGCAACTATTTTGAAGATAGCAATATGGAACATAAAAATTACTGTTAATTTCTTATTTTTGTTTTGAAATTCTGTATCATTTTAATTTTTTTGTTGCTTTGTTGTTGCCTTTGTGTTTGTTTTCTTTTCTCTTCTTTTCAAAATAAAATTTAAAAAAACAATAAAAGGCAAAGACAGAAGGCAGGCTACTGCTGTTTGCTGCCCTCTGCCTTTCCTGTTATGAACTGTTTCTGCTCTCCTGTGCACCTCCTGCATTCTGCACTGCTTTGCAGCCAGCTAACTATGGACTGAAACTTCCGCAAACTCTGAGACAAAAATTAACCTTTCTTCCTTTAACTGTGGGTATGGCGTATTTTGTCCCAGCAACAAGACAGTAACAAGAAATACACAAAATTAAACTTTACATTTCTAATTAAGTGATAAAATGTTGCAATTTTGTAACTGTGTGATTTTATTCTCTTTCATCATATATAATCTCAGTTCATGAACTTAATTTGTTTTATGGTTTGGCGGAAGATGACTGCGTTTGTGTTTGTGTGGAAGAGATGGCCCTAGTCCTGTTTTTCACTATCACAGGGTTTGGGAATGTAAGCAAAATTTTGCTGAAAGATTTTGTTTGCAAACAGAATTATTCATGAAATATACATACATACATATATATTTATTATTTATAATTTTTAATTTCATGATTGTTGTAGGTTGAACAATAAACTTCCTGTTCTCACCTTAAGAAAGATATCTATGTCTTAATTCCTGGAATATATGAATGCTATCAGCAAGACAGAGATGTACAGAGAGAGAGGAGAGAGAGAGAGAGAGAGAGAGAGAGAGAGAGAGAGAGAGAACTTTGATGCTGACAAAGGATTTTGAGGTACCAAACTTACTATAGATTATTGGAAGGGATTTAACATAATCACATGGATCCTGTAAGAAGGAAACAGAAAAAAACTCAACAAACACAAGAGTGTAGACACCAATGTGACAACAGAGGCAGAGACTGGTGCGTTGTAGGCATAACAAAGATAGCTGTTAAAGCCAGAATGGATCCCCTCCAGAGCCAGAGGAAAACAGCTCTGCCAAGGCCTTAAGGTTGCCCCGTGAACTCATCTCAGGCTTCTGGCCTCCAAATTGCGAGACAATGACTGTGTGCTATTTTAAGCTGCTAAGTTAATGGTACTTCATTACAGCATTAATAGAGAGCTAGCATGATGGTGAATATGCACCTAATTGGGATAATTATAAGTGCATACGAACATATTTTTGCCTTTTCAAATTAGTATAGATGAATTATAATGCCACCAGATGACAGTATGAGTAAAATACTAAAATACTACCATACTGTCTTCATGGCCTTTTCTGAATTTTTAAAAGATATGCCACTCTCTCGGCTGCTTAAGTATTGTGCTGAAAGCTGCACTTGTATTAAGTTTTTATAAGTGCCTAAGAATTGAATTCATTGCTTTCAGTCAAGCTAATCTTGCACATTTTTTTTTGGATACTGTCTTATTAAGAAAAATAATTCAAGTAATTAAACAGTTAGCTTTTGTCTGGTGCCAACACGGTAAGAGTTACAGATAATTGTCCCAAGTATTCTAACACAAGAAAGGCATACTCTAGTTAGTACACTCCCAAGAAAATATTGCCTTTCCTTTAATTGGTTGATTGCATGTGTGTGTGTGAGTGTTTACACTTCGGACACTCCAGACTTCTGTATTTACTACAAAAAGTTCTGTGTCCTTGTCTATAGTTAAAATGCTACTGCTATCAGTTAAAAAATAAAATAGTAAAACATGCAGAACTCATAAAAGTCTCACAGAAAGCCCATCCAAAGGAGTAAAAAAACCATATACTGGAAATCATGGCAAGATCATTGCTTAATAAATATGTTTTCTGACACTATCCATGTAGTCCAGAAAACAGACCCTATGTATGAAGGAAAGCTGGATGGCCACAGGTCTATATGATTAGCTGAAGATGTCTTTGAAACTTCTTCTGTGGACAGAGAAAGAAGGTAATTGGATGTGAGGTTGTAGACTGAAAATAAGAGAGACAATGCCACGAGTCATTTGGACTGAAGCAGTGTTGATACAATATGTGACAATGAGATTATTTAAGAAATG
>NW_004955461.1:12089948-12099866 GCF_000276665.1 Chinchilla lanigera
AAGAAGAAGAAGAAGAAGAAGAAGAAGAAGAAGAAGAAGAAGAAGAAGAAGAAGAAGAAGAAGAAGAAGAAGAAGAAGAAGAAGAAGAGCAACAACAACAACACAAAGAGATAAAAATAGACTTGGATTGAGCTTTTATCATGAGCCTACTTTGGAGATGAAAATAATCAGTACAGGAAGAAAACCATGAGATGGCTGTGTCAAAACAAGAAAAAACTGCTCCCCTTAGAAGGGAATAATATACTGAGATGGAGTAAGAATTAGGACATTTAAAGAGCATTCATTGGACTTAATGACAAAAATGTTATTAGTGACTTTCATGAGAATCATAGTGTGCTGAGAGGGAGCCTAATAGCTGAAGTGTGGGACTTCGGCATGCTTGCAGGAGGCCTATCCCTCCTTCAAGAGTACTGTCTGAGCGGGATTCATGAGATAAAGGACTCATTTGCATAAGTAGTCAGAAACGCAGCAGAGAGAAGAGACAGGATTAAACAGTGTTTAAACTATCTTACAAAGGCAGCAGGTGATAGAGACAAGAGCACTAGAGAAAGAACCAGACATAGGAAAAGCCAAAGTACAGACATATAAAACTGCAGTCACCAGGTGTCTGAGGGCACTTATCCGGACAGGAATCAGGTCACTATCCTAGGGTTGCATCATATTTCTTCCTGGACAGAGTTTTCAGGGTGAGTTCAGGAAGAGGGGGTTGATGTTAAGATTGCTGGACTCCTAGAATTAAGTAGAAAGAGAGAGATGTGTGTGGGGAAATAAGATCTCTGGTGGGCAAAGAACAAAGAACTGAGTAACAAGGAGCTTCAGGGCCACCATCCACCATCCAGATAACACTGATCAGTAAATGCACGGCCAGAAACCATCTGAAGCTGGTGGGGAAAAATCAGGCAAAATAAATACTCTCAATAGTGTCTGGTGTGCACAAAGAGCAAGGAAGAGTGCTTGCTGCAAACACGCTGCAAAACTCCAAAAGTTGTGAGCACTGAGTAGGAAACACACGGATGCTTTGCATAATTAGTGAGTAGTTATTAACTGTAGATAAATACTAATAACGTTCTGATCATGCACAGTAAATCTTAATGTAATCACCAAGAAAAATCTTTTTAAAATAACGTGTTTCAGAGCAAAGTGAAAAGAATTTTTAACAGTGAAAAAGGCCAATTATATAATGATGTGTAAAAATATAACCCATAATTAGATGGATAAATCAATCAAAATTGACTCATCCTAGAGCCAATGTTATAGTCAGTGGATAAACACATTAAGATAGTTATTATAATGTTCAAAAATTCAGATAGCGGCATGTGAGTGACATGAATCTAGTTTCTAGAACCAAAATACACTGGATGTGACTAAGAAAAGATTTATGCTGCAGAAGGAAAGTATTAGTAAGTTTGATCTCACAGTAATGGGAAGTATCCAAATAAAATGCATATCAAAAACCGGGTTAAATAACCCTAAGTTATTGCAGGATGATCAGGCCTGCAATCTCCCAAGTGAGTGCATGTCAAAGGCTTAAGTAAAATGCAGACAATGTTATGATTTTAGGGCACCAGGAGGGACTAACCGTCTTACAGCTTCAGTATTCTCTGAGTTAGCCAAAGACTGCTCTGGTGGTCCGAATTTATTTGGTTTTCAAGCAAAGGGAGAGGATACTCAAGAAAACACAGGAATCTCACAGAACCTTGGGAGAATTTTCCCAAGTCGTAAATTATGTCAATCAGGAGAAATACCTTATCTTTAGGTTGGTATTTTTTGTGGGAGTGTGGCGCCTGCAGCTGCAGTCTCCTTGTAGTTAATTGGGGTTGGAGCCAAACGTCTTCAGCTGTGGCCTTATCTTATCAGACAAGGTGCCTAAGCTTCAGAGGACTCGCAAGTAAACAGAGAAAGCCACTTGATTAATACTAAATCCTGCTCAGAGCCACTTTGTAGTGTTCCCCAACAAATTCAGATAGAAAAGACAATAGTAACTAAATCAGTAAAATACAGTCATTGCACTGAGTTTCCTCAAGATATCTGATAAATATATGAGTGAAAGATGCTCAAGAAGAGAAGAGGAAGGGGGGAATAGAAAAATAGTTCAGAAACAGTGGCAGAAATTTTCTTATTTGCAAACAAGTATAAACCCACAGACTCAACAGGCTCAGAATGTTCAATAGAAGAAGCATGAGGACATCAGACTCAAACTCCTCGAAACAAGCAATTAAATAAAAATTTATGCCCAACTACAGAAATATTCATATTATATACATAAGAAGAAAAATAAAGATAACAACTGATTTTTATTCAAGTAAAGCAAATGAGAAAATAGTACCACCTCATCTCTATAAACCTGAGTAAATGAAAAGTATGGTGCTCATGTAGGTTTAAATTCCCAGTGGAAATGTTCTCTTTTCAAAATCAAAAGCCTTAATGTGCTAAAAGAAAGAAATAAAGAAAAAAGAGCAAAAGACAAAGAAAGAAACAAAGAAAGAAAGAAAGAAAGAAAGAAAGAAAGAAAGAAAGAAAGAAAAAGACAGATGCAATTCTGTGCCACCATGAATTATGGTGTGTTTCACTGAAAGGACAATTACATCAAATAGAAATCTGAATCTTCACAATAGAAAGAATTGAAATTACTAACTATCTTAATGAATATGTGTAATTTGTTCTTATTTTAAATACCATTAAGAGATAATAACTACCATACTTGGGCAAATAATAACAATGTCATTTGGGGTTTACAACATATAATCAAAAGTTAACAACTGCAAATGGATTTGTAAGAGAAAAGAAAAATTTACTTTTTGAGGATATTTTACTTGACATGGAATGGAAATCACCTAAACACAGAGTATCAGTGAAAGACATATAATCTAAACCTTAAAGCACCAAGCAAAAATAATAGTTAATAGCATAAATTGAAACTCTAAAAGTGTTTGCTTTATTCCAATAAGGGAGAAAGGAATAAATATTGAGAAAAGATCATTTCAAACAGATAGAAAAAAGTAACAATGTGATAGATTTAAACTGAAAACTTAATGGTCACAATAAAGATAAATATCTAAATATGTCAAGTAAAAGAGATTTTAAAATGGAGCTTAAAAAAGTTTATATTGTCAACATAAAGAAAAAAATGATTGAAAAGATGGATAGTGATAATGAAGCTGGTTCTGGGTTCTGAAGACATTCTAGAGATTCTTTCCGGTTCTTCTTTTCCTCAACAAAGAATTAGACAAAACAAGCACACAAGTTAGAGAGATTTTACATTTAATAAGCATGGGAAAAGAAACATGCTCTGCAGAACAAGTACGGGCCAATCAAAGGTGGGAAAGGTCTACATGGTGAGGGCAGACAGTGTGAAAGAGAGAGTACAGTGACCAAGAGGTTAATGGTAGTTGGATTTAAGATTTCCACTACTTGGGCTTGTTGCAAACAGCTTAAACTGGAAATCAATCACACGCGCTTTTCCAACTTACAAGCTGGGTGCTAAGCAGAGAGGTTGAAATTGACATAAGCCTCCTAAGTGTATTAATAAATCTCACTACGGTGATTGTAAAGTCCTCTTTTCCCATCTGGAAGGAGGCCTTCACCTGACCTGAGCTTTCATTGCTTGTCTTATTTTCTAAATCTCTGTGCCATTTTTCCCCAGGACCACTGAAAGCTGCACTGGTTTTTGGCAATTTGGCACCTGAAACCTGGGAAGGAGAAAAATTGTTAGGCATCATGCTTCTCAAAAAATTTTGTGTGCAATAGAGTGGAGAGAGGTGCATTGGTAGGTCAATATTCAGCACAGGAATTTGCACTGGCAATTATCAGGTGTAAAGATTGGAGCATGAATTGGGGAATGAAGGTCTATCGACCTTAAAAACAAACAAGCAATAGATAGATAGATAGACTCAAAGGAGCAAAAAAGGGGAAAGGTATATTAAATTACTAATAGTTAAAAATGAGACAAATAGAGTCTCAAGAACCACAGATGTATATGCATGTAAAAGTGTTTTTTGCATGCTTGATTCCTGAATTTAGGGTTCTTTTTTTGATTTTGGTTAGAAGAGGTTTTGCAACCCTGAAGGATTCAGCTTTGAACTCTACTTTAAAATCAAATCCTTAGCCTGAAAAGTAACAAAGGTACCACCAATAGTGCTTGAACCCTCTAGGCTTCTTCAGTCTAATAAGAAAGGGGCAATGGGGGACAAAAGGGATTTTCCCCATCAGAGAAGTGTTTTCCCCAAATTCCATTTCATAACACTCAATGATTTCAACTGAACTACAGGTGGCAATCCCAGACTTTACAACTCAGAGAAATTTTGCTGCATCACAGACTGGAACTTCAGCCTTACCAGGAGAAGAACCATTTTCTCTGTCTCCCTTGCAATTCACACTAAAAGAAGACAGACAGGTGGGGGAGTCCATAAAAGTTTTCAATATTTCAAACCTATTACGAAAGTTCAAGTTCTCAACACAGGCTGATATCAGATCTAGGCTATCCAGTCAAAAATCTGCTCAGTTTCTCATGAGAAGAACTGAAGATAGCATTCTCTGATTGGTCTTAGGTGCAGGGCTTTGGGAACTGTTTCTCTGTGCATTTGATCGACTTCTGTGATTGACAGGTCACATCCACTTACTCAGCCAGTTTGCCACACCCTAATCTCTTGCTTCCTTAACACTAATCAAAAGAGAGCCACAGTTTCTGTGTTCATGTTAAAGAGTGCACATTGCTTACACAAACAACCACAAATAAGACACTTTGTAATGATTAAGGGGAGAATTTGTGAAAAGGATACAAAAATGTTAAACATTTATGAAACCAATAGATTTAAAAATGCATCAAAAATATAGGATTATATGGAGAAATAGATAAATTCAAAATTGCACTAAGAAACTTTAGTAACCTCTCAATAATTAATGAGCACATACAGAGAAAATATAGGAAAACATTCAAAATAGAACATTGCATATATTTGACACTGAACTGTACACTCAAAAACAGAAAAATGCACATTATTTTCTAGTATACATAGGAAATTTATCTAGATAATCATACTAAGAAACATAAAATAATCTCACCTGAATTTAAAATAGGTCAGATCATACAAAGTATATTCCCTGAACCGAGATAACTATATTAAAAAGTCATTAATTAAAAGATGTCTGAAATATCTCCAAATATTTGTAGACACATAACACATAATCTAAATACCTGAAGACCTATAATTAAAAGAAAACTTATAGGGAATATAGAAAATATTTTAAATAAATAGCAATGAGAAGAACAATTATTATATGTGTGTTGTTAACCAAGCATCACTTTTGGGAGAACTTGCTACCTGATAAACTAAGCTCATGGTCTCACAACACTGATTGAAGTCGTGAACCAAAAGGAAGAGTTATTAGAGTTTTTATTGGCAATAAGAACAATAGCTCCTGATTTCCAGGAGGCATCCTGAGTAGTGGTCTCATGACTCCTCTCTAGAGATAATTATAGACAAGCAGAGCACAGAAATTACTCAGTTTTTCAGCGGACACCTACTACAGGTGGTTCTGTGGGTTTAATTTGACAAAATTGCAACTCAGACTCTCTAACACAGTCCCTCAAAATGTAGGTTTTAAAGGAAACTGAGATTTTAGAGAAAAAAACTGTAAATTTTGTACTTTAAATTCCTTAAGCTCAGGAGTTTAATAGGGAGTGTCTGCACAATTAGCAGGAATTGGGCTACATTCCATGTTTCCTGTAGTAGTCCATTCTTGGTCCAAAGTACTAGTTCACTTTCATTCTGATTTTAATTATTGTCAATATGGATAATTGCCCAACTTTATCTAAGGCCTTTTCCCTAGCTAGCTGCCATACTTATAAGCTAACTAAATAAACTGTGCTTGACAAGATGATTTGTGGCTTTTTACCTCTATTGCATAAGAAAGGAAATACACAAAATCAGCTTCAAGCTCAAGAAATGTGAAGGAGGGAAGCAAGTTAAAGGTTCATAAAAAATCAATAAAAATGAGAATTAAAATCAAAAGTGAAACCAAACACATCTTTTTGAAAAAAACTAAAAATGCTAGCTGTTGAAATTTCAGTCTAACTGATAAGCCTCTAGTGATCTTCATAAATTAAACATAGGAGATAATGATACCATAAATGAAAGAGCAGACAAACTACAAATTCTGCAGACATTAAAAGAATAATAGTGGGCAAATATGGAAAACTAATGGAAATAAAAAACAAACAAGACACTGAGCCACATAAGACATTGATCAAATGTTGTACAAAAAAGAGTTCTATATATTTTATTTTAGGATGCACACAGAAATTTGAAGTACATACTCAAAGAAAATACAGTGTGAATCTTTAAGAGAAGTGCATTGGAGTCTTGAGTTGGAAATGTTTAGATGTAGAAATTTGTGAATTTACAAAAAGTCTTGGCTTCATTTCCAGGAAAAAAGCCATCGCCTACCCACAGGTATAAAAATAATGGCTCACTTTCCAGGTGCAAGGCTGGACCATTTCCAGGTGAAGGCAGGGACTCAGTCTGTTGTATTTCTTAAAATCAGATTTCAGCCCTTCAGTCTACCAACTAACCCAACTGATGGATTTAGAAATCTTTAAGGAATGTTGGCTATGATTGGCTGGAAGAAAAGAACCGTAAGGAAAACTGCAGAGTACAGCGATAGATAACTTGGAATAAACTTGATCTTGTCCTGAAGTTGAAATTATAAATTTCCTTGCTTCTGGTACTGGATGTATTCCTCAAATGCTGTGGAATAAAGTTATAAACCAAAGGAGAATGTTAGGAGGGACTTTATTAGAAGTAAGTAGCAGGATAATTCCTAGATTTCCAGAAGGGGTCTCACATGGGGTGGCTGCATAAAGGTTTGATCTAGAACTAACTTATAGATAAGCAGAGCAGGGGAACTGCTCCACTGTTTAGTGGTCACCTATCACAGGTAGATCTGTGGATTTAAAATGATCAATGGAAACTCAGGCTTTAACCCAGTTCTTCCACAAGTAGAGTTTACAGGAAACTGGGATTTCAGAAAGAACTAGTTAGTTTGCATTATACTTTGATTTCCTCAAAATTCTAGAATTTATTAGAGAGTGGTTGAACCTCCTTTTATTAAGGGGTGGGCTGTATTCAATTCCTGGAGCCACTGCTTAAGGAAATGAATTATTTGTCTATAGTCCTAGTCACTGTCTATTCTTAATTATTGTCAATATGGCTGATCAACCCACTCGATCTCCGGCCCTTCCACTACATAGGTGCCTTACTCATAAACTACCTGGCTAAACTACTTTCTACACTTGTTTTCCACCCAGATTTATTTCTTTTACCCTACCTTACTTAAAGAAATGAATTCATAGATTAAAATCTTCCCACAAAAAGCCTACTAGACAAGGTTGGTTTCATTGGTTTTACATCTACCAAACAAGAAATGCAAAACACGAATTCTACATAAAGTCCTTCCAGAAATTTAAAGAGAAAGGAGCATTTCTCAATTAATTGGATAAATTCTAGATATTAAGAAATTCCACATAATTTCCAGATATTAAAAGAAAAAACAACTTGTCACCAATATCTCTAATCAATATAGATTTCAAAAAGGGTCTGTTACAGTACGTTCTGAGTTTGTGGTCTCACAACACTGAGGAATAAAGTCACAAGCCAAAGAAGGGGGTTGAGAAATTTTTATTGAAAATAACAATAAGAAAAGTTTCTGGATCTCCAGGAGGGGTGTGCAGAGGGTGGCTACTGAGGCTCTTTGTCAAGGGTAATTTATCTACAAAATCAGATCATGGGTAGTGATGGCTCAAACTATAAACAACTGTAGGAAAATATCACCATGGAAAAATTCTAGGTAAACTTTATGTATATGGTACTTTTTCCCCTAAGAGAGTACTTTTAATCAACAGAAGTATCAAAAAATAGTGGTATCTGCTTCAGACTAAATTATATTATTGCGGGCTAGGGATTTAGCTCAGCCGCAAAGTGTCTGCCTGACAAGCACAAGGTCATGAGCTTGATTCCAGGGACCAGAAAAAAACCAAAATAATAAATAAATAAATAAATTGTATTATTGCATATATTTCATTGAATAGAACATTTGAATTATACTTGTGGTACAAAATGTCTGATTGCATAGGAGCAGGGAACTGTATCCTGAATTAAAATATTCCAAGTATTTTTGTTTTGGAATATCATGTAAACAATCAAATACCAAACAAAATTGCAAGCAATTACAGTTCTGCAGTAAAAAAAAAGTTTAATCCTTTAGCTAATATTGATCCAGTAAAGAAGCGAGGCATGTAGCAATTCTATATGGTGGGCATCATTAAATTTAACTTATAAATTTCTAACATACAGAGGCACTTCTGGAAAGGCATAGGACTTTGGGTCAGGGTGTTTTTATTAACTGCCTATATGCCTGATACCTAGCTAGGCTCCTTGGAGCAGGTGGTGCTAATTAGAGTATGATCTCAAGCTGTTGTTTATCTCCAGGGAGGCGTGTAGGCCTGGCTGTTGTGTCTCCATCTTGAGGCATGGATCTCTTCAAATTTGCTCCCAGCCATAAGTTTGATGGGTCTTATCTTCTGCACTGACTCCTTCCAGGGCCCAAGCCCTCTCTGACTGCCTATTAATTTCTACAGAGCTTAGCTGTCTGTGACTTAACCACAATGTCTATGGCTCACACATAATGAAATATACACAATATTATATTTTGTTGTTTGTGAATACCATTATATCATAACCATTCCTTAGATAACCATATCTAAGGAACATAAGATTAATTCATTTGAAAAATAAACATTGCTTTACCATGTTAACAAAATCTTTAAATAGATGGTGAGAATACATTCAAGAAAATCTGACACTTTTTTACAAATAAAGAGACTGCAAATTTTTAAAGATAAAAGCATGTAACGAAAAAGTGCAGTTAACATCATATTTTTTGGTGGAAGACTAATAGCTTCACTTCCAAAATTAAGCACAAAACAAGTGAGTTTACTACTTCTATTAAATGTTTTACTTGGTGTTCTAACATTTCAATAATACAATAAAAATAAATGGAAGACATCCAGATAGGAAGGAAAAATAAACAGCCATTTAAATTATCATGGAAGGGGGCTGGGGATTTAGCTCAGCGGCAAAAAAGCGCTTGCCTGGCAAGTGCAAGGTCGTGAGTTTGGTTCCTGGTACCAGAGAAAAACCAAAAACCCCCCAAAAAAATAAATAAATAAAATAAATTATCATGGAAGAGAAGATCAGGTGTAAAAATCACAAAAGTAGTAGACCTAAGAATTTAATTTATCCAATCTGCAATATATAGTAACTATATGCAATGCACTATTTTATACACTACCAAATGAGCAACTATAAGTTGATACCACAATATTTACCATTTCATAAAAAATGTGAAATACTGCATAGTAGAAGAGAATATGCCTATTACTTCAGCAGTATGGAAAGCTGAGGCAGGAGCATCTCAAGTTTGAATCCCACCAGGGCAACACAGAAAATAATTGAGAACTTTTATAAATAAATAAACAGATGAATGAGGATAGAACACAGTGAAGAAGGAGGAGGAGGAGGAGAAAGAGAAGGAGACGAGGAAAGAGATGCAGAGGGATAGAGGCAGGGTGAGGAAAAGGAAGGAGGAGACGTAGGAGAGGGAGAAGGAAGAGATAAAGAGAAAAGGAAGGAGGAGACATAGGAGAGGGAGAAGGAAGAGAAAAAGAGAAAAAGGGAGAGGAGAAAAAAAGTGGAAGAAGTAAGAGAAGAAGAGGAAAAAGGAGGAGGAGGATAAGAAAGAAGAGAGAAGAGAGAGAACAGGAAGAAGAAGAAGGAGAAGAAGAAGAAGAAGAAGAAGAAGAAGAAGAAGAAGAAGAAGAAGAAGAAGAAGAAGAAGAAGAAGAAGAAGAAGAAGAAGAAG
>NW_004955461.1:12100166-12101856 GCF_000276665.1 Chinchilla lanigera
GGGAAGGGGAAGAGGAAGAGGGAAGAGGAAGAGGGAGGAGGAAGGGAAGGGCAAAGGGAAGGGAAAGGGGATGAGGAGAGATAAAAAAAGAAAAAATGGAAATAAAAATGTAGGATTAAAATAGGATTGAAAAAATTGAACCTTGACAAGAGCAAAGAATAGGTGAGGGAAATCAAAGAAGTAAATAAATAAAAAGATAAACTATGTACATTATTGTGAAGATTCAATATTATTAATATATTCACTCTCCCCAAACTTATCCATAGATGTTTATTTGTTAGTTTTTTCAAGATATGGTCTCACTGTGCAGTTCAGGTTGGCCTTGAACTCATTATGCAGCCCAGGCTGCCCTTGAAAACACAGGGATTCTTCTGCCTCAATATCCTGAGCACTAGGATTACATGCATGTGCCACCATACGTGGTGTATCCTGAGATTAGATGCACTTATCAAAATCTATTATTATAAAATGCATCTAAGAATCAAAAGGTACAGAATAACTGAAAAAGTTGAGAAAAGGAAGAATGTTTAAGAGCTAGCTGTTTTAGACTTAGAATAAGCTGCATTAATCACAACAGTGTGGTATTTTCATAAAGACTGGCATAAAGAACATCATAACAATGTAGTCAAAATGGTCATACTTCCAAAACTGTTATATAGATTTAATACAATGTCAATTAAAATACCAATACCATTCCTTACAACACCAGAGAAAGCAATCCTAAAGTTTATACAGTACCAGAAGAGAGTTAGAATAGCAAAAGCTATTACAGACAACAAGGCCAAGTGGGAAGCATCATAATCCCAAACTTCAAACTATACTACAAAGATATAGAGATAAAAACAGCATGATATGGAGGGGAAAGTCTTGTGGCTCAGTGGAACAGAACAGCGAATACCAAAGCTATCCAGGCACATTCAACTACTTTATCTTTGACAAAGCGTCCAAATACTTTTGCTGGAGGAAAGATAATCTCTTTAACAAGTAGTGTGGGGAAACTGGCTATCCACATGCTGGTGACTGAACCTCAACCCGTGTCTCTCAACCCAGTAAACTCAAATCCAAATGGATCAAAGAGCTAGGCATTGTGGCACACCCTTGTAATCCTAGCACTTGGGAGGCTGAAGTAGAAGGATTACCCCCAAGTTTGAGACCAGCCTGGGGTACATAGTGACGTCAAGTTCAGCTTGATATACATAGTGAGATCCTGTCTCCGAAAACAAAAATAACAGAAAGGATAAAATATCTAAATATTAAAACAGAAGCACTTAATATACTAGATGACAAAATAGGTAAAACACATGAAGAATTAGGTATAGGGATGACTTTCTAAACAAAACCTTAGGCTCACTAGAAATAGTATGGTACCAAAAATCAACAAATGGATCACAACAAACTACAAAGCTCTGCACAGAAAAGAAAACCATTAACAGAGTGAAGAGATAACACAGAGAACTGGAAAATATTTTGCCAACTACTCCTCAATCAAAGGACTAACATCTAGAATATATAAAAACCTCAAAAATATCAGACACCTCAAATTTACAGACACAATTTAAAATGGGCATCTGAAAATGAACAGACACTTGTCAGATGAAACCATACAAATAGTGAATAAATACATGAAAATATGTTCAACACTGCTGGCCCCTGAAATATGCAAATGAAAATAACACTGAGATTCTATCTT
>NW_004955461.1:12103281-12135832 GCF_000276665.1 Chinchilla lanigera
TGGTGGCACACTCCTGTAATCCCAGCACTCGGAAAGCTGAGGCAAGAGGATTGTGGTGAGTTCAAGGCCAGCTTGGACTACAGAGTGAGCATAAGGCCAGCTTGAACTGCATAGTGAGACCCTGTCTCCAAAAAAAAAAAAACCAAAAATAAGATGCAAATTCTTACTTGTCAGAATACTTAAAGTAACAAATATAACTCATCAAGTACATGTTAGTGGAGCAACTGGAACTATCATGTGCTTAGAGTAGAAATTAAATGTAATGCAAATATTCTTGGAAATAAAGGGATAATTTCTTAGTTTGAAAGCTAAACATATACTTATTATGTGATCAAACAATTCATTCAAGTACAAGTTCTTACAAGGACATATATATGAACTCTCATAGTACCCTTTCTTGTAATAGTCAAAACTAGAGACAGCAGTAATAATCACTACCAGCTTAATAGAAAAACAACCTGTAAAATATCTATTCACTGGTAGAAAGCAATGGATTATTGGCACACACTATAAAATGTAGGAATCTCAAAATAATTACCCTCAGTGAAAAGCACTGAATTAAGTATATATTCTGAATGATTCCATTTATTTATAACATTTGGAAAAAATAAGTATGCAGTAACAATAAGTAGATAAGCCATTGTATGATTACAGAAGCTGAGGGAAAAAATTTGAGACAAGAATTTTCAAGGAGCACAGATGAACTTCTGGGCAAGATGGATGCATCCACTTTGTCAGTTGCAATGATTTTTTGATATGTATATTCATACAAAAATATATCAAATTTATGCTTTAAATATGTGTGAAATATCATATGTTAATTATACTTGTATTCAGTTGCTTAATAAAGAAAAAGTGAAAGCAGATGTAGGAATGGGAAGTCTAGGCTTAGTGTTGTGTGTTGAATAGATATTTTTGCCTTGAAAATTGAAGATGTGATTATTTGCTGATAGTGCAGGAAAAAGGCGGAGAAATTCCCAAAGTTTGAAGTAAGCGAGGGGCTGGGGATTCAGCTCAGCAGCAAAGCACCTTCCTAGCAAGTGCAAGGTCATGAGTTCGATTCCTGGTACCACAAGAAAAAAACAAAACAAAACAAAACAACAAACAAACAAAAAAATGTTTTTGAAGTAAGCTAAGAAGGCTTAAAAAAAAGTTCTGGAAAGCAAGATATTTAATTGACCTTAATTAATCCAATTTATTTACTCAATTATAATGATTTAATAACAAAACAAAATGAAAAACAATACCCACCAGTTTATAAAATATTAATTTTCAATAAAACTAATATGAATAAGACACTTTCCTGTACAGTATATGTGTATTTTACTATACTGCAAAACATTTTGTGAATCGTTTATGAAGATTTGTCACCTGATGCTCACTTACAAACACTGGACAGGATGGACAGGATGGACAGAATTCATCATTTCATCATTTGGACAGGATGAAAGAGTCCCTTTGTTTTCTGTCTACTTTCATGACTGGGACGATTTTCTTAGCGACCTTGGAGCACCTGGTCCATTTACAGATTACCAGTATCTCTGTTCCAGGAACAATGATGAAGCCATCCTATGATCCACCTGGATGCATCCCATTGACTCTCCTCAATATGGTCACATCACATTAGCCCTGCCATTTCACACAACTTCCTATATCACAGGGCATACCAAGCCTACTGCCAAAGCCACCTGGGGTCCTGCAAAACAGATGGTTATGGAGAGTGACCTTGAAATAAATGTTTCAAGTGACTAACACCCAATATTGTGCAGTGCTTCAGAAATTACATGCACATAGGATAAAATAAGAAGTTTCATGGTTCATGTTGAAAGAGTCTTTTATTATCTTGAAGTCTTTCCTTGCTTAATATTGAATAATCCACCAAGTGGCTGATCCATTTTCTCCACAGCCTCACCAGCATTTGTTATTGGTTGATTTCTTAAAGATAGCCATTCTTACTGGAGTGAGATGGAATCCTAGAGTTATTTTAACCCAAATGCCCATCAACTGAGAAATGGATAAAAAAGTTGTGGTATTTTTGCATCATGGAATATTACACACCTAAAACGAAAGATAATCTAGAGGCTTTTATAGGGAAGAGGACACAACTAGAGACCATACTCATAAGTGAAATAAATCAGATCCGCATGTGTAAACACCATATTGTCTCATTAGTGTAAGAACCTGAAAGAGTGAATAAAATCTAGACGATACAATAGACATTGTGAAAGGAAAGGAAATTGCTCAAACGGAAAGAACTGTGATGAAGGAAAAGGGAAAAGAAAGAAGGGGAAAATATGTATATATGTATACACAAGAGAGTTAACATAGTTGTACTACTAACTTTTATTGCTCTATTGAAAAGAACAGCTAATGTTTAAGTGTTTGATCAACCTTAGATGTCTATATTTGTTTATCTGAGTATACAATTTGAAGATATTAATATGTAAAAGAACAACCACTGTTAATTTTCTACCACCTTGTCTGAAATTCTCTATTGCTTGTATTGTTTTTGTGTTATTTTCTAAATGTATGTGTGTTTGTTAAAATGTTTTCATACTTTAAAACATCTTTAAAATAAAAAACATTTAAAAAACAAATTGCTGATCCAAAGCAATTTGATCAAAATCAAATTGACTTATATATGACTTATATATCCCTACTGTCTTCAGGAGACTTACAGTAATAGATTCATTGGAGAAATCTATGTTGTGTGGGAATATCTTGATAGCACTCTCTTGTCCTGGAGCAATTAGAGCCATTTGGCTTTATAACTGTCCAGTCTCCTTTCTGAGTCCCCATCTCTGGAGCCCACATTTTCTGCACAAACTTTGAATGTTTCTCATCTGCTCCACATCTCCATTATATACGCTGAATTCTACACTCTCACTTATACCATCTTTATTTCTTGAAAAAAATACTCTGGATGCTTTCATGTACTAAAGAGAAACTGTCTCCATTTCTCTAGACAGCGAAGCAAGCTATTATGCTTCTGTTCAAAGCGTTCTGATAATTGCCTTTAACTACATCACTCCCAGCCCTTTAGTATGGTCTTTTAGGCCTTTAATGCCTGACTGAACCAGTCCAGTCAATCTTCTCTCCCAAAAGTTTGCCCACAAAAATACTGCTGCAAGTCCCCAAAAGCAACAGTGAAATTTAACAAAAAAAATTACACCACAGCTTTTGTTCTTGAGTGGTTCTTCACATCCTTCCCAAAGTCAGTGCTGAAAAAAGCCAGCCACTCAATGTTAACTGAGCTTCCCCTCTCAAGGGATTTTTTTTTTCATTATGTACTAATAATGCTGAGTCCTGTTGCCTTCTAATACAGCTTCTGGTGCCCCTAATACAAAACAAGGTACAGAAAGGCTTCCTTTTTTCTTTCAATGAGATTTTCACTTCCTTCTGTTTAATATTTTACACTTTAATCTCATAACCTACTTTATAGAAGTCAACAATATGACAAAGTCGATGTAGTTTATATTTGGCACATTTCACCTTGTTTCCTTCTTTTTGAAACTTGACAGCTCTTACTGTTACAATTGATAGATTAAGAACAAAGCCCATTAAAGACATTATTGTGAACTACATGGTAGACACTATATAAGGTGCAGCAAATATAAGGATGTTTTAATAAACTCTTGTAACCATTATTACTTAATGACACAGTCAGAAATAAACTGAGTATACTATTTTTGAGTATAACCTAGCATTCTAGACTACTATATTAGTTTGATCCATGTTATATGTTACATATTTACTTGTCATTGTTATTCTAGAATACAATTATCATTAACACAATTATCATTAATGCAATTATCACTAATAAACCTATTAAGTATGGGGTTTTAAGATTTAAAAAAAAAAACTCAGAAAACCAGCCACAAATATACTGCTGAAAAATTTTTGTGAACATCAATAAGTTTTAGAAAAAAACACATCAATAAGTTTTAGAAAACAACACTAAAAGAATAGTAGAAAAATTAATAGAGCCATCATCGAATGCCCATAGCTGAACAACATGCCTAATAGCCGTCTTCAAACCATTTGGAATGTAATCCTCCTTTACTCTTTCCATTATGACCCCAAAAGAACAACACTGACTATGATACCAGCTCCCATAAGAAGGTATGTGTAGAAAGCATTAGTCAAACACTGCCAGGATTTGTAATCCAGGGTGTCAGGCAAGTAATTTAAACCTTGGTTCCAAAAATTGCAAATAAGAGATTACTTTTAACCACCTACAGGACATGGTACAGATCAAATGACACAGGTACAAGTATAATGGATTACATATTTTTTCAGGAAAACAATTTTTTGTCCTCTTTTGGGCATAGAATAAATAAATATGACTGTTAGAAATCATATCTATTTATTTTAAGAAATAATATATTAGGCTTTTTTGTTCTTTGGGGTGCTGGGATTAAACCCAGGGCCTCACACACACTAAGCATACAGCCTTCCAGTGAGATACAACCTCAGCTTATATATTAATTCATTTAGTGGATATTAATCAAGTATTCTCTAGTCACTTAGGATTTACTCACAGACCTTCTACACAACCCTTGCTTTTTTTACATCTGCACCAGAAAATTGGTTTTCTTCTATATTTGAGTCTGATACCTTTCCTTAAGAAAAGAACAGAATGAGTACTTAATAGGCTAATAAAAGCCTTCTGGAACCTGGAAGGTAAAGGTGCCTGCAGATTAAATTCCTGGGAAGGCATCTCTTCCAGTTTTCCACAGTCCACTTTTTGTGTGCTAACAAAGTCATAGGTAGAGCTCAGAGGTAATGGTACCTCTTCCTCTTTCTCCCTTTCTAATTTTAATTTATTTTAACTGATACATAAAAGGACAAAAATGTTAGATATTAATGGATAATGATATATTTGGATATATGTACATAATGTATTATAGAGTTAAACATCTTGATCTTTCTAGACATTTATTACTTTTTCATGATGAAAATATTCAAAATCCTTTCTTCTAGGTTTTTGAAACATGCAGTAGGCAGTCATTAACTGCAGTCAGTCCACCCTGCAGTAGCATATGAGATCTTGTCACCTTTTCACCCACAGAATTCTGAACATGGCATGATTTTAAAACAGATTAATGCATCATGATTTTTATTTTTATTTTTATAGCACATATACTAAAATTGTTACTCTTATCTAACTACAACCTAGTACAATTAAATCAACTTTTCCTTATGTTACTATCTACTGTCCCCAGTCTCTGGTAACTGCCATTATACTGTTTTTCAATAACATTGCTTATATATTCCTCATATAATTGAGATTCACATGGTTTTCATCTTTCTGTAATTGACTCATTTCATTTAGCACAACTGTATCTAGTGCTATCCATGTTGTCATGAACGACAATATTTTCTTTTATTTTATGGCTGAATAGTATTCCATGGTATATGCAGACCACTCCTTATCCAATCATCAGTTGACGTGTAATCAGGTTGTTTTAACTATGTGTATAGTGCTGCAGTAAACATGAGGGTGCAGTTGTGTCTTCAACACAGATTTTCTTTCATTTGGATATATACAGAGAGCAGAATTGCAGGATCATGTAGTAATTCTATTTGTAATTTTTAAACAAATCTCCATACTGTTTTTCCATAATGAATGTCTTCCATTTCTTATAAGGACACCAGGCTTAGGATTAGGGATCCCCCTAATGACATTATTCAACTTTACTGGCCCTATCTTTAAGCCATGTCACGTAGATGAATCCATTTTCACTGTAGGAATTTGGTCCACAACAATATGCGATGTAAGCAAACAGCAATTAAAGCACCTGAGAAGAAACTCTGAGAACTGCTATTTGCACAGACCAAGACCTCAATCCCACTCATTTATTCTCAATGAGACCCGGGACATTAATTGGCCCTACAGCCTCATTTCCACAGCTGTAAAACTGGCAGTGTCATAGCTAATCTGTAGTTGTGTTGTCAAAATTAAATGCTGTTGTACATACACATTATATTTTAAAAAGTTGTTTTTCGATTACTATTAATTATATTCTGAAGCACAATTCTATAGAGTGTGGCTAAATTTTACAGGTACCATTTCCATGTGATTTGCAATATGCTTCAACAACCACTTTCACATTGCACTACTAGTTTTATTCTCAAATTAGAATAAGGAGAAAATGAGGTTCTTAGTCACCATTAAGGAGTCTTAGAAGCACATAGCTTGGAGCTATGAACTAGATTTATTTAAAAAATAAGTTCTATAAGCGTGAAATAACCTCTAGTCTTTACCAGTGTGCATAAAAATCAAGTCCATACTGCTTGCTGTGCTATTCCAGGCAAACACACGTGATACTTTTCCCAAGTAACAGATGTCAAAGACTAAATCTATTATCTTAGATAGAATACAGCCTTACCTCTTGTGCAAAATTATTTGTTAATTTCCATGTCCATGATATTAAGTAATATTCTCATAGTCCAGACTGAGTTGTTGCTAATTTTATAGAGCAAAGGACCAGTGAGATGAGTGCTGTTCCACATCCAAAACTAAAGCATAACCTAAAAGTCAACGTTAGATAAATATTGTGAAAAGTAAATCTGTAAATGTATCAAGAAATCCTACAGTGCGAACAGCAGAGCTGACAAGGAACCTGATGACTTGGGTCAAATTAAATGGACAAATTATGGGATATCATGAATTAATGATAAATCCCCGAAATGAGAACTCTCTGTTAGATGACAGGAAGTATTTCTGGTTTTACCTGCAGCCAAGTCTTGCCCTTTTAAAAAAAATCATCATGAAGTTTTGCTGAGTATGTTCTGACAGCCTTATCACTGTGTTTATTCTGTTCCACCAAAATCACAGGAAATTGACGGGTGTCCTATGAACCCTACTCTGCAGTAGTGTATGGACCCTCATGAGTGTGGATGAACAACAACACCCCTCCTCATGAGGAAGATGAAGTCCTACCTTCTTCTCCACTAATCACGTTCCAGATCAACACTAATGCAGTGGCAGGGTCAGTGCGGGAGGAAATGCTAACTCTTCTCCCTGACTTTATTTTTGAACCGGCTCACCTCCTCAGTCCTTTTCTCTACAAACTATGGAATATTCCTCTTAAAATATATATATATTTTTTTTGGGGGGGGGGAGTTGGTGGTTTCCGGTACAGGGAACCAAACTCATGACCTTGCGCTTACCAGGCAGGCACTGTGCCGCTAAGCTAAATCCCCAGTCCCCCTCTTAAAGTATATTGTATTCAAAATTCCAATCAACACATTATTTTCCATTGTTGTAACTTCTCTAAGTGCATCACACTCATTATCAAACATATCCCATTCTTTTGATTGTGTTTCTATTTCACTAATTTCCAAAACCAAACCTTACACCAGGATCAGAATCCCCTAAGCACTGTGCTTTCTCTCTCAGCCTTCCTCACTCACTACTCACCTCTCCTTTCCTAACTTGGCTCCACACGAAGCTTCTCTCTGCTCCTCTCTAATGAACATGTATTGATCATTTCACATTTTTAAAGTTGAGATACAACTTTCTCATTGGCACTGAGGGCTAACAGCAGACTTCTAAGAGTCAAGAATTCCTTAAAGGAAGCAGCAGTCTTTTTCTCAATTATTTCAAAGGAAATTCAAATATGAAAGAGGCCAGTAGGGAGCAGTCAATCTTTAGATACACCAGTAGGTGTATGTGAGGATAATTTTTCCAGACCTCTGAGGGTTGGAATTGAATTTCAGATAGCAGAGATATTTAAGAACATTCATATACTTTGTGGTAGCAGGCCAGTCCCCTTTTTTGGAGCAGAGGCTAGATGAGGAATCAACTATGGCTGAAGAAAAGCAGCAACTAGCTGGTCAAAGGTGCATTATGGGCTTGTGGACATGAAAATATTTCAACTTGTGAACATGAAAATATTTGTCTGTACAGTACTTACCGTGGCTTGACATTCACTTCTGTTGCATCCAAGTAAATTAACAGACCAGCAGATTGTGCAATAGTACTGAAGAACACTGTGGGGAATGGAAGCAAGTACCTGTGGCCACACTGACTTACACAGGGGATGCTACTGGACCCAAGTCCTTTTGTTCATCACTTGAAGGAGATGAGAGTTGGTGGGAAGGAAATCACTTTTCTTCAACCGTTGGCCCTGAGAAGATGGATGGGGCTGTCTTGCTGAAAGTGTCACCACGGGAGACTCAGGTAGATGACAAGACATCTACAGGGAGGGAAGGAGGTGCTGTGAGATGACTGGTAGGAAGTCTACTTGCTGAGTAGGGTCTTCATCATCCACGGCATGTGTCTGTTTCTTCTTCTAGCTGGGACATCAGACTTGAGCTTGACCTCCTGGGTTTAGTTCCTGTAGTTCTGTAGACTTATTAAGTTTTGCAAGTTAAGTTTCACACTAATTTACCCATTTGATGTTATTTGATTTATATGACTAGACTAAGGAAAGGCACTATGCAGTCTTATGTCATCTGAAGGTCCTCAGATATTGTGGGTTTGTAAATGGAAAGAAAGGTTGTGTAGCAGTTAACATCTTAATCACGTAGGTAGAGCTTTTCCTTAGAATTTAGAATGCTAGAGAGGGGAAGCAAAAGGAGCAGCCCCTGTTTCAGGGAAAATTGTCACACACTTAGAGGAATTATAGACCAAGGAGTATAAGTAGAAAATCATCTGGTTGGAAAGAAGATCTGTAACTTTATGTACACCATTGGCAAGGGTAATGAGGAAATTAAGGATATTTGGAAGTCAGAAGCACGTTGAAGGTTCATGGGCACTTAGATATTCACCAAAGGATTGAAGTTCCTTAATTAAGTACCTACCACTCAAGAAGCAAAGGAAACAGCCTTAGTTTGTAGTTCTGGACATTTTCATCCTGCAGTCAAGTCACCCATGCACATAGATCAAAATTAGAAAGGCTGGTAGAGCTAGCCACATGCAGAGGCCATTGCAAATGCAAACAGGAGTGAGGGAAAATAATAGATATGGACTTGAATATTAATATTCAGACTGGGTTTGAAGTATAGGTAAGACTTTGATTTGCCAGATTCTCTTGGTTAGAGCTTGCTCAACCACATAATGAAATAATTATAATACTTATCCTTAAGAGACAGTAAAATATGAAAAAATATATAAAGTATTGGGCACATTTTATTGTGAAGGAATTTCCCTTTTTGTATTGTCTGTACTTCATTTTTCTGTAAAATTCAAACCTTTCATTATCCCAGATAGAAAGGTTAAAATAATGAGACTAACCTCAATACAAAGAAGGAAATATCTCCAAAAGCTAGAAGAAAGGACACAGGATGTTTCATCATGAAGAAATATTAATGACTAAAAAGATAGATACGTTTAACCTGATTTAAAGATTATACAATATATGATAACCCCAAAAATACAACTGCTATTAAGTTTCTGCAACTTTGATCTGAGTTTCCTTCCCATTGTAGACAACATGGAAAACATCATGAAAAATAATGTCCCCACCTTCTCTCTTCTTTAGGGTTTGCAACTGTGATTGCAAACAATGATGATGATGATAATGATGATGATGATGAAGATGATGATGTTACCGTGATATATGAATTTACTTCCATGAAAAAAGATGGCGTAATAAATTTCACTTCTTCCAGTTGAGACTCAGGGTTAATATGGGAAAAAGTTCAACCCTAATGATACTGAGATTTCTTTATGATCTTCATTAACAAATACTAATTCCTTCTTTCCATCTATTTAAATCAGTGTTTTTCAGTAGATATGAACTATTAAAAATTTGAGCAGGATTGTGCATTTTTGGGAGGAAACATCTTGAACACTGTAGGATTGTTTAGCATCTCTATTTCTGGAATTAAATGAGTTGTATCTCTGCATATTATAAACATTTAATCACTTATTTCCAGAAGTTAATTTTCTCCAAGTAGTGTTATATGTTCTTCATAGAATTTGAAAATGCATCTAAAGCTTTTTTTGTTGTTATCTCAAGCAGAACTCTTTTTTTCTCTTTCTCCTTCTCTCTTTTCCTCTCTCCCTCCCTCTCTTTTTTCTTCCTTTCTGTCTTTCTTTAAAGATTTTTTTCTGTTCTTTTGCCTTTTCAATTCAGCTTTTACTGGCAGATGAATTTCTGGCCTGCAATTATATGTCTAAAGTTTCATTGAGTGCTACTATTAATTTTGCCTCTATGCTTTCATTATTTCTCAATAGTCAGTTGCATTTGAGCTAAGCAAAAATAGATTTTCTGCGATTTATTTTCAGTGCCTTGAACTACTTTTGTCTTGTATGTACCCACTTATGTAATGTGTTTTATAAGATTTGTTTTTCTCATTTTAGTCACCACTTTTTATGTTATGTACTTAACTCCCACTTTATAACAGCATTTTGAAAATTTTCAGCAAATGTCTTTTTAATTCTTACTTCTCCCTTATTATCTTCTAAAAAATATGTGTTATCCATATGAACTTCAGCAGCTATATTTTCATACCACTTATCCAGTATTTTAAATTTCTATCATATTGTCTCTCTGAAGGGTTGTAAATAGCTTTTATCAGTGACATGTATCAATTCACTACTTTTCAATTTCACTTTGAAAGTCTACTGCTTTCTTGTTTACTTCATATTTTATTCACTGGCCTTCCCCTGAAACATTTGTTTTATTTCTATATTTTATATTCAATCATTGCCAGATGTTTTTTCTTCTTTGAACATTTTGACACATTTGTCAGATGACAACAGATATTTAACCTCATTGCTGAATATGTTAGCCTAATTAAATATTGGATTTCTTTTGATTTGCAATTTTATTTTTTAAAAGTAGCTTTAAATGAGAAGTGTTTCAAATTTTGCTTTCTTTTCTTTTAATTTTTTTCTCTCTCTCCTTCCACTCAGTGCTCTTTGTCTTCTGTAATTTGATTTTGCAGTGTTTTCTATTTGTATTTTAGGCCACCCAGTAAAATGCTGCATGTCAGTGGTGTGGAAGAGCTTTCTAGAGGTGAAATTCCAAATGTCTTATCTCTAGTCCTGCTTAGCTGGTCCAACCACAGATCCTGAAGCTGTGTCCAGATCCTTGTCCCTCCTTAAGTAACAGCTCCTGGGAACTACAGACTCAACAAGATGTATGTCAACAACCCATCCCCCCAATTTTTTTTTAATGAGCAGCAAATAACTCTTGGCAATACAAATTTAATCATTATTATTAGTTACCAGAGAAGAAATGAATAAAAGAGATTTTAAACTGAGTGATACTGCTATTTATCCAGACAAATTATTTATGATGATAATATCTGCATCACATTATAAATTAGCCAGGGTAGGATAGTGAATGCAAAGAGGAATTATCTTTTCCAAGAGTTGATGGTCAACAGAGGGAAAAAGATGTGAAGATTTTCTGATTTTTATGAGAGAACTGAAATATGATTGCAGTCTAAGCCTTTTTGTTTTTACTATGATCTCATTGGGTTGCAAGGCATTTGTAGCTGTATCAAGTGGAAAGCTAGGTAATCCAAGATCGTTTTGACTCTTATTAGTTTGTTTATAAAAAGTTCTCAGATACTGATGTTTCCCACACCTGACTGTATGGAACGGTCCAAGGGCAGTGGAGGATTCCACAATGACAAAAACTGCCTGGAGAAGTAGGTATGACCTTTCAATCACAAAATTCCAAGACACCCGCACAGAACAATTTCCTACACCCTGCATGTGAACTTCTCATGAGAACTCGAGGAGGGCTGTTACAGTATAATTTAGACCTGACATAGCCTGAGGCATGGGTGATACAGAAAAGGCAGTGCTGAATTTTTAGCTGCTGTGCTCTTTCATTGTAGCTCGCTCTCACTTCTGTGTACTTATTCTATTACTTTTATTAGCCCAAACTCATTCTTCAGAGTTTGTTTCTTTTACTATCTTTAATAAGTGAAAAAGTTTATTATCATTTGTGCTTGTCTTGACCAGTGCTTGGTTCAGGACAGAAAGAACCTAGAAACCACCTATAGAAGGATACTGTACAACCCCAAACTCAGTAATGAATCTGTTTATGAAAAGTTCTTAGACAGTGATGTTTCCCACATCTGAAGCCATGGAATGGTCCTTGGGATTTGATAATATATGAAATATTTTATTTTCTCTCCACTCAGCAAATTCAACATGTGTTGCTTAGATACCTGTGTCATCAAGTCTGAACCAAATCTAAACATTGCTTTCCTCTTCTCTAGCAAGAATGAAGTGTACCAAGAATCAACCCAGAAGGAAGGCCTCTGGTCAGGGTCAGGGATGTGGACCGTTCCTCTCTTCTTTTTCCTTCCTTCCCTGCTCTGCACTGGGAATCATATTTTTGACTCAGTATTACATACAGATGTTATGCCTCTTCCTGACTGATAGCATTACTCCTGAGAAACACTGGAGATTCCATCTTTACTCTGAGGAATGCGTGGATTTTCTATACTGCGGGCCTAGCAGGCAGAATCTGACGCACTGCACTGAGCCAGATGCCACGTGTGGTGCTACACAGGTGAACTGCCAAGGCTCTCAGCAGGTACAGTGTCATCCAACACGATTTTTCCTGATGACTTTCTCAAGCACTAAGAGGGCAGAATTCAGCCCAAACTCTTGCTAATTTCCAAGAGATCAGTATTTCTAGGGAAGAAAACAATTCCAAACCACTCTGTGCTTTCTCCACCCTTCTTTCTTCCGTGATGAAGCTCTTTCCTAGTCCCTGTTTGCTCTATTCCATAACAACAATCTGATTTTCTCTTTTGTGTAGACAGAGGGTAAACTTTCATGCTGTATGGACTCTGAACTATTCTGTCATGACATTTTCACTCCGTTCTTTCCCTTTCCCTGTTTGCAGCCCTCCCCTACTACAAGTTACCTTTTCTGCATCCTCCCTTTATACCTACACAGTTTTCTCTGAGAAGAGCCAGTGCCCCCAGAATATTTAGCACTTGAATTGAAGGAATCTTTTGAACTCTTATAACGTAACTCAGTCACCCAATGGAACCTCTTCCATCAAAGGCTTTCTCTACTCAACTTCGTCCGTTTTTTTTTTTTTTAAATAGAAGAAGGAAAACGTATTAACAGACAGATGTCCATTTACAAAATAGCATAAGAACAATACAAACAAGACAGAGTTATAGACAAAGTTGTAGGAAATTAACCATGGCTGTTGCATTACTTATTGATATCTTCAAAATGGTTTCTTAAGCAAACAAATAGAGACATACAAGACTGATCGAACAAGTAATCATTAACGGTTCCTTCCTGTAGAGCAATAGAAGACAGTACTATCCATACCAGACAGGGCTCATATCTGCCCTTTGTGCTACTTTTATGAGATCATCCCTTTAAGAGATAAATGGTAGTCTAGCTAAGATTTTTTCCCACCTTAGGATTTTTGTTTAAAAGCTTTCCTTTACACCTTAAAGATTGCATCTGTGAGTGTGGAATTTTACTCATTTATACAAGGAGTTAATGGAAATATTTCAAAATAGAGTGATGGGAGCTGGCTAGAATTTACACTAATCCATAGCTTGTTAATAACCTCCTTCTGAAGGTCCACATGCAGTCAGACAATGCATAAAGAAGAGTCATGGAATGAAATGTTGAAAACGCTGCTTCATCCATCTGATAGAGAAACAGCAGCAAACAGTAGAGTGACTTTCACTAATCAAGCAATTTTTGTGCTCCCCAATTTAAATTCACATGTGAGAGTACTGAAGAAACACATGTTATCTCCATTTTAAACATGAGGAGGCATGTGCAGAGATGTTTAACAACTTGCTAAAAATCTCGTAGATATTCACATTGATGATGCAATATGACAAAGGTCTTTGTGACCAGATAATTAGAATGATATTCTTTTCACTACAGCACTATCTCCAAAGGAGGAACTATAAAGCAGAGGGGTCCTTAGAAGCAATGCCACTTGCTGTGGTGAACTGAAGTTTAAAGCTGTGAAATGGAATTTTTTTTTTTTTTCTTTTAGGCCTAAGGTCACATACACAAAAACAGCAAAGCCAGGAACAGAACGTTAATTTCCCCCGGTGTCACCTTCAATGCTGCTGCCAGTCCGGGTGCTTCCTTCTCTGTGGGAGGTAGGTATCTCCTTTAGAGCCAAGGTCATTGCTGCTAACTCACACTTTCCTTGCAAGCTCATTACAGCCCTTGCACTGCCAAGGGTTCTCTTTGATTTCTGGAACCCAAGAACTACTGAAAGAACTACTGTGAAGTCCTACATCCCACTTCTTTTGAAAGAGATGGGTTAAGTGGAACAACCTGAAACCAGGTCAGAAGACAGACTTCAAACAGGACAGCAGAGCTAGCAGAAAGAACCAGAAAATGCCTCTCCTAGGAACAAGGCTGGTATGTGGGCCAGGCAGGCACTCACGAAAGAGTGCTTTGACTTTAAAGTAGTGTGGTGTGCCCTCTCAGTGAGGGGAGTGCAGCAGTCTAGGATCTTTCTGCTAGTCCCCTGGAAGTGAGTGCCTGGTGTGGGCTTCCTGATCTTGACTACCACTGTCCTCTCAGCAGTTTCAGCATCCAAGTGGGTCCTGCCCTCTGAGCCCTTGCGCATCACTGACTCACTTATTCTACTTAACCAAGCTAGTCCCATGATCATACAGTGACCGTGCCTCCAAAACTAATTTAGGAAAACATCTCCCATCATTCAACATGTTATCAGCTTCTTTCATCCCACATCCAACCAACACACACACTTCACTATGAGCACATCTCATCACTTACATTTTCTTAAGAGCAATAGACTATCTAATACAGATGTTAATTTTGATTCTCAACAGTACCCTAATACTCAAACAGTTGGGTTTGAACTGGTGACACTCAAAATGACTTAAATTAATTCTGTCTTCTTCTCCAGCTTTTCCTTTAATTCTTTGAGATGGAAAAGATGTTTCCCCTTGTCTCTCAAGGGCAGCTCCTCCCCTGGGTCCAGGACTTGGATCTCTTTATTCATTCTAATTCTCTAAACTATCACTCCACAGACCACAAGATATTCAAGTCCCTCAAAACAGAATCCTATATCCTCTTGAAATCAATCCCTGCTTTGCGCCCCCAAATCCAAACCATTATCAAATCTAGCAAATTAATTTTGGAAAACAAAAGAGATACTTAGCTTTTTTCCCCTCAGATTTAGATTTCTAAGCAATCTCTAGTTCTAGATGTGTTCTTGCCAGTAGGATATTAAGTTGACATATATGTGAATGATGCTCTGTGTCCCAGAACCTTGCATGCCAACTTAGCAACTTGTGTAGGGACTGAATTTTCCTCAGTAGGCTAAATTCTCCTTAGGTTACTCTTTATTCACATTCACTCCTCTTTTGAATCTCTTTTGAATCCTTTCTTAAATTATCAGTTAAATGCTAACTGTTACTTGATATCTTAGTCTTTGAGACATAAATGAAAGAGCATCACATCTTTGCTTAAGAATTGCAGATAGTATGTTGAGCATGTCTTGTCTTCAGTAGTGGGCTAACTTTTTATATATATTCATTCATTCATTCATTCTTCACACCAGTCTATGAATGGACACTATTAGCTCCTCTGTTTTAAGCTGTTAAGGGACTGAGACTCATGGGAGTTAAATAATTTTCTCTGGTGAAAAACTGAGCTCAGGGAGTTCAAGTGACTCACTCATCCAAATACAAAATTATAAGAGATTCACCCCACATATATCTGGTTTGAATGCTCATACTTTTCAAAAGATTAACAAAACTCAAATGGCCTAGGTATATTGTGTTCATCTGAGATAAAATGAATTGTATTCATTTCCTCAAGGAGGAAATTAATGTTATTGAGGGAAGGTACAAACTATGTGAGGAGTAAGATCTAAAAGTACAAGTAAGGTTGTGACTGGGACAAACATTTACAAAGAGTAACCAGACAGGCTTAGAAAGGAGAAGAAGGAGCAGGAGCATATGGGACCATCGCCATGAATATATTGCTTCATCTTCTGTGTGGAGCAATAAACGTGCTATCATTGCTTCCAGTGCTCCAGTGAACAAAAAAGGCCCAGACCTGTATCAGGGTAGTTGACAGGCAGACCATTAGGGTAGAGCATTGACAGAAATGACAATTTAGAAACTATAAGGTGAGTAAAGACAGCGGCTGTATCTTCTAACATTATAGAACAAAGGTCCTTTTATACAAGCAGGCTAATTTCTGAACCTTCCACTTATGTTTGCCAGCTTTCCTTTTTCACTGAAAACAAGCATTGCCTTATTGGCCACAATGAGGAACGGCAGACGTGCTTTGTACATTAGCCAGACAGCAAAGGTTTTGTTCTATTTTTGAGGACAGCTGCAGACCCCCCAAGGTTGGCACACACAGCAGGAGAGAGTGTGGGATGAACAAAAGAAAATCCAGTTGTTTTAGCAAGATGCCAGTATGTGGGGAGCAGGGGATGCAAGGCTAGTACAATGGGTGTTGTGTAATTCAGCACAGATGCTCCAGGATTGGGCTGTTATCCTGACTGATTTAGAGCTCAAACTGTGAAATGAGAAAGAAATACATTTTTTCCTCTAACACATCAGAAGGAACGTGAAAAGAAAACCCATTCTTTTCCTATAAGAGATGCATAAGGAGAGAACAGCAGGGGTGGATGTGCATGAATAAGACAAATTTGAATGCTTAGGAGAGGAAAAAATAAATAACCTGGTGGTTTGATGTGAGCAGTGATTTTTCTGTGGTTCCCCAGCATACAGAGGAAGAGGAAAGGGCACAGGCCTTGATTGTATCACAGAGAAGATGGCCTCAGTCCCACGTCCACATTCCTGTCCTGGTCACTGACACCCTCACCCCTGATGGGATGGGCCAAGCTCAGCCCATCACCCAGTTATCAAAACTTCACTCTCCATTAGCCTTTGAAAATCTGAAATATAGAGCCATGGGGAATCTATGATTGGGCATCCAGGTGTCAGAAAAATTTACATTGTATCCAAAATTATGAGCTTCAGTGGGTATGTACTTTTTATGGGAGAAAGAGGAGGCAAACATCTCATTAATTTTTTGAAGGGGACCGAGTCCCCAGATGTTGAAAACACACTGCAATATTAACAGCAGTCAGACATTACTGATTTTTATTATTTTTCATACCACCCCAATTTGGGTTATCAACATGTATGTCAGGTCCCTTTGGGTTGAACCTAGGGTCTTCTTGCTGAGCTATATCTCTAACCTTGTCTCATTTTTACTTTAATTTTTTAAAATTTTAAGACAGGGTCTCACCAACTCACTGTGTCATCCCAGGTGGACTCCAATTTGCAGTGCTCCTGCCTCAGCCTCTCAGAATGCTGGGGTTATAAGCATGTGTCACCATGCCCAGCTTGGAACTGACATTCTTAAGCCAGCAATATGTCACTTACCCTGCAGCTCATTACTCTTTAAAGAATAGCCTTGTTTTGACCTGGGGGCTTGTACTACAGAGGTCACAAATACGTATGTGTGCTTTTCTCTCTGACTGCTGGTGTTTGCCTGAATTTCCTTTCTCTACCTGCTGCACACCTTTAGAATTCACATAAATCCCTGTAGATATATGCTCTGTGGAATCTGGTGCATCCCCCCAAATACTAAACAGGAAAATTTTTGCCTGGTGCAAACCCCGACTTATGGCTTTGACCCTGTACCCAGCTCTGTACATAGATTGTTAGTAAATGTGAAACAAAGCCACAAAAAGCACTTGTACAATAGCATTGGGACATGTTGGAGTCACTCTCACTGCCATGAGGACAGGCTGAGAGTAAGCTGAGGACAGACGCATGACAAAAGTGACACTGATCCAGCTCAGTACTAGTCAGCTGTCTAAGGCAGCACAGTAAAAATCACCAGTGATTCTTGGCCAAACCCACTTTTTCCCAGCCAAAGGACCAAAACATGTCTAATGTCCAATGTCTCTGAGGATGTCAAGTTGTTTGTTGTGGAAATGAAAAGATAGAGAAAGGGTCTACACAAGCCAACTAGGTTCTAAGAGAATGTGACTGGCGTGCAATCAGAGTTACATCAATATAGCCAGATACTCTGTGAAATGCCATATTATTTAAAATTCCACAGTGAGGCTCCTTAATAAGATCTAGATTTCTAACTATGTGGGCAAACTTCATACTAGAACAATCCAAGGGCCACTTTGGAAGAAGTTCACTGACATATTTGTATTTTAGTAGCCACTTTCAGGTACAGAGGTCATTTTTTTGACAGGACAACTTATATTAATTTAATGTACAAAAGGTAATAATCCATATATAAATAAACTAAATTTGACATTTAAAAATACAAACTGAAAAGTAAATTTCCTTCCCATATAATGACTGAGTTTCTTTTTAGGCAGTCAGCTCTGCTAGTTTCTTATGCATTGTTCTAGAGAGAGGCTACCAGGGCAGCGAGTTCCCACTTTGACAAGGACAGACACGTAGCTCTTTTGCCAACACATTTTCTAAGTCCATAAACTATAAAAGCTAGAGTTCAACAGTAGTCACTGCTTGTATATCTACTTATACAGGTCTAAAAACCTCAGGCAGTTAATGTAGAATTGCTTGATCAGTCTGACAGGCCAATACTTGTTTATCTGAGTAACCACGTTGAAGATGACAATACAAAATATAACACCATTGTTAATTTTCTATCACCTTGTTTTGCAATTCTGCATCATTTTTATTGTTTTCATGTTGTTTTGTTTATGCTTTTGTTTTTGTTATTTTGTTTGTGTTATTTTCTGTTTAAAATTAAAAAGGGAGAAAAAATGAAAAAAAATAAAACCTCAGGCAAGAGTGATTAAATGACTTCCCCCAAAAGCTACCCAAGTTGGTAAAAGAAATTGGTCTTCAAGCCTCAACTCACTGATCATCATGACAGAAAAACAACTTCCTGGGTAAACATGGCCCCTTCTCCATTCCATTTCCTGTTTCCATTTTGTAACAGGCTGTTATGGTTTAGACCAAGAATGTCCCCCAGAGGTCTCAGGTGCAGATAGACAGGGCTTTTAGAAGGTGATTGTGTCATCAGGGTAACGGAGTTGACTTATTATTAGGACATGAGGTCTGGTCAGGAGATGGGGATGACTAGGAATGTGACCTGGAAGGATGCATCTCCCTCCCAGCTCCTCCTTTCTCTCTCTCTGCTTCCTGACTTCCATGAGAAGAATGCTTTCCTCTGTAGAGGTCTTCCACTGTGCTGTTTCTGTGTTTAAGTGTGCTCTTTCTGGGAAATATGTGCCAAAATAAACCTCTTTTACCCTAAATTGTGGGTGTCTGTTTCTTTGTCTCAGCAACAAGGGCAGTTAAACACAGGCATAATGCCATGATATATTTGTAATACAAAGCCATACTACTAAGGGTTAAATTACTGCATGAAAATAGACATGGTTTGTGTTGGTTTGTGTTCTGCCTAGACTGAAAGAATCTGTTATTCTTGGATCAATTGTATCCTTGCCTTAAGCAGGGAAATAACTAGGTATGCACATTAGTAAGTGTGTTAACTTTCCATTGCTGTGACAAAACACCTGATAAAAACAGTGTAAAGGAGGATCGGGTTATTTCGGCTCTAGTTTCAGAGGTCCTAGCCCATGGTTGGCTGATTCCATTGGGGTGTGGTGAGTCAGAAACATCATAGTAGAGAGGGTATAGCAAGCAAAGATATCACATGGCAGCTCAGAATGAGAGAGAAAGAGAGAGAGAGAAAGAGAGAGAGAGGAAGAGCCTAGGAAAAGATATAGTTCTCAAGGCCATGTTCCTGTGATCTACCTTCTATTTCTATCACCTTCTAATTCAATGAATGCCACTGAATTATAATCATATAAGTTGATTTCTTCACGTGATGACTTTAGAATCCTCATGATCCAGTCATTTCAAAAGCCTATCGGCTAACAACCAGGTCTTCAGCACAATGACCTTTAGGGAGAACATCTGAGAAAATAACCACAGAACTAAATGAACTGCTTCTTTCTTATGTGTGACTGTGCTTATGTAGTCACATTTGCATTACCAGCCATTGACATATATAAATCTGGTCAACCTGTGTGATGGATATTTAAAAACAGCAGAATCAATTGAATGGGGTCATAATGCTGCAGTACACATGCTTTCATTTAAAAAATCAAAGAATTTCTATTCTGGTTCTTTCAGTTATCTGCTGCATGATTTTTGTCATGACTTTTTACTTTTCAGGATTTATGTTTCTTCATAGTTCAGTGGAGAACATGGTATGCATTTAACAAATATTGCCAAGCAGTCAGAATGCTAAACACTAAGTGTAAATTAGTTATACATATAGAAATTACCTCTTCCCTTCCAGAACCAGCCAAAAGACAATTACATACAATTAGTAACCACAATAAAGCAAACTGGAGCTATATCAGCAAGGAGAAGACCTTAATTTGGTTATACCTTCCTGGAGAAAGAATTGGCTTGTGCAACACTGTTAACTGATACAATAGCAGTGGAGAGTGTAACACTGCTGGATGATATCTAGATGGGCAGCTTTTCAATAGGGATAGTTTTAACTACTTCCTCAGCTCTGTCTTTAGTAACAGAAATACAGATTCCAAAGAAAGAAGTCAATGTTAGTGATTTGGATCTTATGAGCAAACCCCTTAAGAATACAAGGCTACTCTACTTACTCTCATCTGTCATGGCCAGAAACTGTCTACCACTGGGGGACCTAGCTCTACTTCTCCCTTGGAATCCTGCCAACCCACAGAAATCCAGGTACTTCCTCCACGTCCTGAAAATCATGAAGTGAAGTTTCATTTTTTTCTCTTCCTAACACCCTCTTCCATTACCACATTTTTGCTTTCTGTCCTTCCTGCCCCATAGCTGGAAGAACAGAAGCAATCTAACATAACGATCTAACTTTGTGTTTAAAACATAAACTGATGATTTTTAAAATAGATTTTTAATATATAGGTGTCTTAGAAGGCTCCCACAAGTTAGGCTGATTACACCTGCAATTTTGCTTGACTCAAATCCCATTAAAGGTATAATAGATATTGATGCTGAACATCAAATGAGAATACTTCTTTGGGAGGGTCAGCATAGCACGATGGCCCGAGGTACTCACAAAATGTTCATCTGCACCCACCGGTTGGTGACAGGAACGGAGTCTGGCTACACTGCTCCCCTCATATTTAAGTTACATTTTCATTCATAGCTCTTGTTCTTATTGAATCGATTGATTCAGTACACGCATGACTGTCTTACACTACTCATCCAGCCAAGGAAACCTGCAAGATGTAGGAGGTATTTTTGACTAGCACACATAACCCCTCTTCATCTTAGAAATGGCATCCTGAGTAACATGATCAAATTGTATTTGAAAATTTCAGATGAACTGTTTAGTTAGCTTAGATGATGATGCTCAGTATAATACTAAAGCAGAAAGGATATGGCTTCACCACTGTAGGTTTGGGGAAGAAAACATTCAGTTACAATCTTAAAAAGATAGATGTGTTTTTCCTGGAAGTACTCAGTAAGAAATATGAACAGAACCAGAACTCAGCATGATGCTATAGGAAACAGCTTATAATGCAGAATATGTGTCATTTTTAATTGTTAATAAACACAAGCATTTGAAAAATTTAATCATATTTTTAATAAAGAAGAGTTGTTATTGGCAATTAAACCATTTGTTACTTGAAGATTTTTGCATTTGGGTTCAATTACATATAAGTTTAATTGTGATACATATCTCTATGTTTCCACATTACAGTTCAGTTTCTCTTTCCTAGTCTGTCTGATTGACTGACATTGTGTTAAGGTACTGCTTTTAGTCAAATACGTGTTGAACTTGTAGAGAAAAGTTAAATATGATGAGAAGCAGGGAATGCCATGAAATGCACACAAATAAAATAGAGAACACTTGTAGGAGTAGTTCAACCACAGGGTTATAAAGATGGTGAGGTATGTGACATAGGAAATCAATAAAAGTCACATACAGCTAAGATTATGGAATATAAGGATGAGACAGAATTCCTCTCTACCTTCACTTATTTCCACTTCTTGAGGGCACACAGTACATGGAAATCCTGAATGCTGGGTGTCGAAGTCTCACCCACCAAAGAGATGTGTGCCAGGTACATCTTCATCTGACAAATTAATTGAGGAAAATGTTGGAGCTTTCAGAAAGATTAGTGAAGAGGTTTTAAATGCCTTACAGAAAAGCTTATAATAACTTTCCCAAATGGCAGGAAAATGAGCAAGCAAGGTGGTCTTTCCACAGGTGACATATTCAAATTTTCTTTCCTCCCTTAACTCTTCCTATTTTAACATAAATGACAGATTTAAGATTTCAAATTAGGCATTGAAACACAGCCTGCTCTGGAGAAGATGAAGTACAAATTCTCTGCTGGCAGAACACTTTCCACTCTAAGTTTAAATGCTTACACTGTTTCATGTTTGAGGCTCTAAGTCCATTTCACTGTTTAAGTAGTTCTGTGTCCATCCTACAGGCTGTTGATATGGCTGTGTCAGCATATAGAGTTCCCCTTTTTAGTCCAGAGAACAGAGAGGAAAGGAGCATGAGCGATTGTGAAATATCTGTTTTCTTCTGGAACTTCTCTAGGCATTAGGGGAATTAATCTTAACCCACCCTGGGATAAAAGAGGTTAAACAAAAGAGCCATCTCAAGAGCTCCCAAATTTAGACTGAATTGACCATGTGCTGATTCTTTTTAATGGAACAAGATGAACTTTTCAGAACTTCCAGAAACATAAGCATTTCTTTCTTTGGAAAGTGTTTTCATGCCTTGAAAAGACAATTCCCTTCTGGAAGCTGGCATTCTCCCCTTTTCCAACTTGCCACCTCAGCCCCAATTGACATCCCTCTCCTGAAGCTTGAACTCTCCAGTCATGTAGCAGCCCTGGCAGGCAGAGGCTCAGTACTTCCCTAGGGACTTGAGGGTGAAAGAGAGATTTGTTTCTCATTCTGCTTTCAGACTTCCTACACATACCTGTACAAGCAGAGGCTATGTCTTGGTTTTTTTTTTTTATTACTTTTTTAGGTCAGAAATCATGGCTTGTGTTGAAACCACTTAGATTACTTTGAGCTGTGGTCCTGTTCTTTTGCTCACTTATAATGGGCTATACACCTCACAGATAGCAAACACAGGGATAATCATCATCATTATCATCATCATCGTCATCATCATTTATAAAAATCACACAGTAGTTGCAGGAAGGGGACTGATAAGATTTACCAAGCATTTAGAAAGGATGTATATTCTACTTTTATGAAAGAAACACAATGGCTATGTCCACTTCTTAAGGGTATATTGAGACTGGCCATCAAAGAGAAAAGAGTCATCACTTGGCAATACCTGGATGCAGCCATATGTGCTCATTGGAAGAAGGGATTCTTTGCAAAATGAATATTCACATGTAATGAGTTAACATGGTTTACCCATTTCCTTAAGGTTGGACAAGCTTTTAGCAAATGTCAGTAGACTCTGCTTTCTGTGACAGCAAATATCTTCATTTGTTCCACAGTGGCTGGCAACAGTATAAATACTTAAGGAAACTCAAACCTTTCACTGTATACAGAGTCTCCACCAGCTCTTCTCTTCATTTGTCAATTTCTATGTTGATCAGGCTTTTTACAGCTTAGTTACTTGTCTTAGTTACTTTGCTCATTGCTGACACAAAATACCAGATGCCACTGTAAAAAAAGGAAAGGTTTATTGCAGCTCAGAGTTGGTAGACATTTCAATTCATAGTTAGCTGGCTTCACTACATTGTGGAGGAGAAAAAGTTCATGGCAGGCAGGCAGGTAGGAACCAGCAAAGCATCACACAGCAGCAGCAGCAGCAGAAATGGCAGCATGCAGTGAGACAGAAGCCTCTCCTTTTTGTCCCTTCCAGGCTACCCACCTTTTGGGTGGTGCCACCCACACCCATGGTGAGCCCTCCTATCATCCACCCAGAGCTATGCCTAACAAATTGGTGGACAAATTTAGTAATCATGCACTCTGAATCCCAGTATTGCACAATTTTTATTTTCTTTTTGAGACTGGATCTCACTATGCATTTCAGGCTGATTTTGAATTCACTTTGTAGCACAGACTGTTCTAGAACTTGCAACAATCCTTCTGCCTCAGCTTCCCAAGTGCTGGGATGATAGGCATGGGCCACCAATGGGCTTAGTATTGCACAGTTTAAATACACTCTCACACACCCTAGTAGCAGCCATTTCTGAAAAGCCCCATTTATGAGCCCATGAGGCTTTGATAGGAGGCATCTAGATATGAGCCTTAACAGTCATCCTCTAGGGAAAATATGTGTATTTCCTGTGCTTACTCATTTTAAATGTCCTAGTCTCAATCTTCTAATATTTAGGAGACATATGTTCTTCTCAGTGGGTTTACCCTCAAATACCTCAAAGGCATCCATGGTACTTTTCCAATTCACTGTGTCCCCCCAACCTCCCCAAATGTAATTTTGTTCAGTTTGAAGAATTATGCCTTTCATGACATCTAATTCTCATGTCCTCAGAAGCATATAGTTCTAACTTTCAAACTCTTTGTATTCTGATTCTACTGTGAAAGTGTGCTTCCCTACACAGTCCTCTTTCTTCATCTGGTTGTGAGTGAGGTGGACAGAATGCCTTCAACCACTACTGTGCCACACTGGGAGATGATTTATGGCAGAATTAATAAGATTGTCTCATGACAATTGTTCTCAACAGGGTGTGGGACTTTCTACAATATCAACCATGTACTAGCCAGTAAAGCACACTTAAGTTAATGCAAAAGAAATGAAATTGTCTCATGTGTATTATCAGATCATACTGCAAAGAAACTAGAAATCATTGGCAAGAGAAGCCACATAAGCCATTCAAACAAATAGAAATTAATCAATACCTTCTTGAACAATAAATGGGTCATAGACGAAATTAAAGAAGAAATTAGACTGCTTGTACAATCAAATGAAAATATCAGCATTACATAACTGGATGCAATGAAAGCAGTACTAAGAGGAAAGTTCACATCAGTAAATTCTCATCTGAAAGACAGGATGAGCTCAAATAAATAACTTAATGATGTACTTCAACTCTTAGGAAAACAAGAATCCAAACCCAAAGCTAACACAAGGAAGGAAATTATAAAGGTCAGAGTAGAAATTAATGAAATTGAACTAAAAATACAGTGAAGCAATGAATTGGTTCTTTAAAAGATTAAGTGAAACAGGCAAACCCTTAGCTTGCCTTGCCAAAATAATAAAAGTAAAAGCACAAATCCATGCAATGAGGTAGGAAAAGGATGAATTCACAGCAGATTCTGCTAAAATCCAGATTATCAGTAATGATTTTGAGAACTTGTACCTTAATATAATGGATATTTCAGAGAAGATGGATAAAACCTTAGATACATATGAACTACCAAAGTGAAAACAAGAACATATAACAATCTGGAATAAGTAAATATCAGTCAGTGAAACTGAAGAAGTGATTAAAAATATCACCAACTAAGAAAAAACCCGGGCCTGATGGATTCACTGGCAAATTCTGCAGGAACTTTAGAGAAGATTTAATTCCAATACTGTTCAAACACTTGAGTGAGATAGAAAGAGAAACAATACTCTCAAAGTCATCCTGGGAAGCAAACACTACCCTTATTCTAAAATCTGAAAAGGACCCAACCAATAAAGATAACTACAGGCCAGGCTCTTACATGAACACAGATACAAAAAATCATTCACAGGACACCAGCAGACACAATGCAGCAAGTCGTCACAAAGATCACACAACATGACAAGGTAGGATTCATTCCAGGGATGCAAAGATGTTTCAACATACACAAATCCATAAACGTGATATACCACATAAACAGAAGCAAGGAAAAAAAATCACATGATCATCTGAATAAAAAAAGCACTTGACAAAATTTCAACATCCATTCATGATAAAATATTGAAGAAAAGAGGAGTAGAAGCTCTTTATTTCAACCTGATAAAAGTCATCTATGACAAACAAATGGCCAAAATCATACTGAATGGAGAGAAGTTGAAATCCTTCCCTCTAATATTAGGAATGAGACAAAAATATCAGCTATCATCACTTCTGTTTAATGCAGATATCAAAAAAATGAGAGCAATAAGGCACAAGAAATAAAAAAAAGGTATATGGGCGGGGAAGGAAAAAGTTAAATTATTGTTACTTGCTGATAACATGATCCACTACAAAGAAAAATTGAAAAACTCCAACAAAAGATTCTTAGAATTAATATCTGAATTTGGCAATATAGCAGAATACAAAGTCAATACTCAAAAATCAATAGCATACCCGTACACAAAAAACAAATTCACTGTAAGAGAAATTAGGCAAACAACACTTCATAATACCATCCAAAAATGAGATACTTAGCAATTAACTTAATCAAGGGAGTGAATGACTTCTACACTGAAGACTATAATATTCTTAAAAAGGATATTGAAGAGGATATCAGAAGTTTGAAAGATCTATTCTATTCCTGGATTGACAGAATTATATACTCAAAATGGCCATACTTCCAAAACTGTTATGTAGGTTTAATGCAATCTCAATCAAAATAACAACTGAATTTCTTACAAAACTGGAGAAAGCAATCTTAAAATTTGTATGGAACTAGAAAAGACCTAGGAGGCCAGGGATTTAGCTAATAGATTTAAGCACCTGCCTGGCAAACATGAGGCCCTGAATGTGATTCCTGATACCACTCCCCCGACTCAAAAAAAAAAAAAGAAAAGAAAAGACACAGACTAGTAAAACCATAGAACTAAGTGGAAAATGTATGGAATAATATACCAAATAGAAAATGTACAGAATTTTAAAACTAGTAGAATCAAATAGAAGATACAGAAACAACTCCCAGCACACTCAACTATATTGTTTTTGACAAAGGGTTGGAAAAAAGATGTCAAATGTGTTAAGGAAACTGATTATCCTCATATCAAAGGTGGAAACTACACCCATATCCCTCACCATGCAATAAAATAAAATAAAAATGTATCAAAGATCTAAAACAGAAACAATTAAATAAAAATGTATCAAAGATCTAAAACATTAAACAGAAACAATCTATTGGAAAACATATGTGTAGGCAAAGACTTTATGAACAAAACCCCTGGCTGCACAAGAAATAATAGCAAGAAACAACATACAGGATTCAGTCAAAGTAAAAGCTTCTACACAGTAAAGGAAACCACTAATATTATATATGTACTGATCACCTACAGTGAATATAATCATTATGAACCTACAGAATGAGAAAATTTTGCCAGCTACCCCTCAGATAAAGAAAAACTATCTAGAGTATATAAAAAACTCAAAAATTGACCTACCAAATTTATAACCCAATTTTAAAATGAGCATCTGAAATGAATAGACACTTCTCAAATAAAGAAATACAAACTACCAATACATGTAATAAAAATGTTCAATAGTCACTGGGATTTTTAAAAATGCAAGTTACAACAACACTGAGAATTCATTTCATTACACAAATAATGGCTACAATTTTAAAAAAATCAACCAATGGCAAATATTGGGAGGCTGTGGGGAGCAAGGAATCTTTCTCTATTGTGGTGGGGAATATAAACTGATATAACTCATATAACCACCATGAAAATCAGGTTGGAGATCCATCAAAAAGCTAAAAGTAGAAGTTCTATCTGACTTTGTCATTCCCTTTCTGGATATTTTCCCAAAGTTATTACACACGTCATACTATAATGATGTAAGTATACCCATGTTTAAAACAGCACAGTTCATAGCAGTTAAACCTTGCAACCAGCCTACATTTCCATCAACAGACGGATAGATAAAAATTGTGACATTTATACACAATGGAGTACTAATCTACCACAAAAAGGATAAATTTGAGTTATTTGTAGGAAAATGGATGCACCATTAGACCATAATGTTAAAAGAACAAATCAAACCTACAAGCTTCAACATCACATGGTTTCTCTTCAATGAATATATGTATATATATATATATATATATATGCAAAATGGAAAGAAAAAAGGCGTTATAATCCAGTACAGATAATGTGTCTAACAGTGTACCTTGATTTAATACAATTGTGTTATATGTTTGACATGTTTTTTGGCCTATTAGTCTACTTTTCAAATCTTTATACATGTTAATTAACGTTATAAATTCTTATAGATAAATAAATGAATCTGATGCTGGGAAAGTAAAAGGGGGATGGTGGAAGGGTAAAAGAAGGGAATGGAAATGTGTTGTGCACACCTACCAACCCCCTACTACAGTGCATGTAGTCATTACATAATGCAAACATGTACAAATGAAAGTAGAAAAGAGAAAAAGTGAAAAAATAAAAACAACTACAACAGCAACAGTCAAGGGCTTTTCTCCTTCAGAGAGAAAAGTGGGAGGAGAAACCTAGGATGATTCCCAAGTTTCTGTTTTGGGTGATGGACGGATAACAGTGTTGTTGTAAAGAATCTATTATAGTAGAGAAGGAGATTTAGGAAAAAAAGATAATGAGTGCCTAGGCGACTATCAGATTGAAATATTTTGTTCTTCAAGGAACTCTGTGTATATGCACACGCCAGTGAAAATGAAGACAGAGAGAGATTCAAGTTCTCACTAGAATAGAGGTTCTCCACTCTTTGGCAGGAGCATTTTTCCCCCTCTGGGGACATGTGGCAATGTCTAAATATGTTTATGGTTCTGGGGGTGCTACTGGCATCTAACAGGAGGAGGTTAGAGGAAAAAAAGCTGCATAAACATCCTGTAATGCCAAATAAAAAGTTACCCAGTGTTAATTCTAGTAGAGCAGAGGCTTTTTGTAATCAAGCTGAGACAGCTACAAGAATGCCAAGTTTTGGAAAGGTACCTGAATGCAGATCTCAGATTTCCAAATACTTGTTATATGACCTTATAAATGAGATTTCTCTTCATGGAGATTGTTTCTATGCATAGGAAAATGGAGATGATATTATTACTGAAAATACTACATGGAGTTATTTTTACTAAATTGTTTGGCATTGAGACATCCTTAATGACTGCCTCCTGTCCTTCTGTATATTTAAAATCATAAATGGTTAATAAATCAGGGCTTCAAAATGCTAAGAACCTTTATTTTTCCATTCTGCTATATAGCAATGTCTATGTCCATATTGTTGCTAAGCACAGCAAATCTATAACAAAGCTGAAATCTATAACAAAGCTGAAATAGAATTGTTCCACTCCTCATAAATGATAAAAACTGTCTTTGACATATTTGGCCCTGCTGCCTTTGAAGTCTCTGCCTTCTTTCTCCATAGTAGATGTGCTACTGTCTCCAGTTGCATCTTCCCCAGCTATACTCCAATCCTCTTTAGTGCTGTGATCATGGTAGTGCTAACTTCTTTCTCCATGTTGCTCATAGCATCCCAAGTTCACTGATTTATATTCTGGCCAGTGGATCTCACCATTGCCTAGACAGAACTATATATCCTATCCTCAGGTTTCTCTGATCCTCCTGTGCTGTTCTTAGGGCTACACTTCTGTTTGTTCCCTTACTCCATATAATGTCTGCATGCTTGTCTTTCAAAACTCACTGCAAACATCAGGAAAACTCCTGTACCTCTCTTCAGCAGAACGAAGACCAACATCTTTGGTTCAAATGTTCTTTCTCATATTCTTGCGTTATTGCACATACCATGGTGTTTGTGTGCCCCCATCTTTCACCTGCCTGTTTGCTGATCTAATCAAATTGTAAATTCTTTGAAAGCAGAGACAATATGTATAATCCCATCTTTGGAGCAACTTCTGTTGCATAACCTCCATACTTTTGTGTTGAATGCTTTTAGATGACTATGTTATGGCTTATTTTTGAGTTTTTAAAATTTTTCTTGAAATATTTATGCTTTTTTACACTAAATACAATGCCAAAGTTTTCTTAAGAGTGCCTCATTTCTCAAATTCTAAGTCTCTACCATTTTCCTGATAACTTTTTTATGGACCACTGCAAAAGAAGCTCTATTTCTAGACAAAGAACAGAGAGTGAGAAGGAAGAAGTACCCCTGCTCCATTTCTTTCACTATAAGAATCAACATGAATTGTGATGAAATTCCATCAGGTTCAGAATAGAAAACTAATCATGTCTTTTACACAGGAATGGTTTTTATCTTTTCCAGCAGGTAGACTCTGATTCAGGCTTGTTGTCATGGGTGGAAATGGTATCTGCCTCCAAAGAGAGAGCTGATCAACCATATCATAGAAGCTTAGAGTCTCAATTTTAGGGTCAGAGTGAGATTTCAAAGTCGCTGTATACTCCCTTCTTGAAGAGAGATGCTGCCTCAGAAAGAACAAGGAAGTTGAAGATTATTAAATGTTAATAACCTAGTTAGCAAGTTAGCGGTGGAACTTGGACCATAAATAATCCCAGTGTCTCCTCCTGCCTCCTTTTCTACCGCACCTTGCTGCCTAGCTGGTACTTGCTGATCCCGGTGTCTCTCCAGGGCTCCTCGCCCATCCTTATCATCAACCTAAATAAGCTTCCCCTGGAGTGTGTTATGACTCCTTCATTATCTTTCTGCCTGTTACATTGTAGTATCTAAAGAATGGAAAAGATGTGAATAGGTCCCAACACATTGTATCTCTCATGCAGCTATTCAGCAAATGTTTGTTAAATGACTGCACAAAAAATATACAAGGATTTCCTGTTCTCTTCCACCACCCCCATAGACAACTCAAATTTCCCACTTAAATATCTACATAGAGTAATATGTAAGAGGCCCTGCCTCCCATGGGTTCTCTTTCTTTTGCATCTTGAGAAAGGTGAAAGGTAATACTTTCTGACCACGGTCTAAGAGCAAGGGAGAATGAATTTGCACTGACCTTGTTCCTAAAACAGCTGCATATCTAGACTAATGGAAAATAAACATTGTTGCAATTCATTAGTTCATTTGTTTGAAATATACATGTTTCTATAAGTGACTGAGAAATTTGTTCCTTTCATTCTAAATAAGACAGAAAGAAATGGAGCAAAGATGTCTCCATGAATCCATATCGTCACCTCGAGATAAGTAGAACTGTGGTCCTTAATGATGTCAGTGTGTTCATCTCTGGAATTTGTGAATATGTTTCCTGACACGGCAGCAGGGACTTTGCAAATATGGTTAAAGTTAAGGAACACAAGATGAGAATATCCTGGGACATCTGAGTGGACTCACTCTAACTCTACTTTAAAAGGTGAGAATTTTCACAAGTGTGGGCAGAGACAGAGGTGACTGAGACAGTGGTTAAAGAGATGCAAGACCACTGGCTTTGCAGATAAGAGCAGACATGAGTTCACTAATGCAGGCGGCTGCCAGAGCTGGAAAAGCAAAGCAATGTGTTTTCTTCTAGTGTTTCCATAAAGGAACATAATCCTGCTGATAACTGTGATTTTAGCTTCATGTACTGTATCAGTCAGGCTTTACTAGAGAAACAGATATAACACAAGATAAACAAATGTATAAGAAATTACAAGTTTGGCTTACAATGGTCAGCCACAGAGTTGGTTGAGAAAGCATGCAGAGAGTGTCTGCATGCTGGAGAGTGAAGAGCCCAGCCCAAGGCCTGGAGCTCACTGCAGGGCCTGTGCAAGTCTGTATCAGGAGACTGATGGGTCTGCGATGGAGTGCTGAAGAATCTGTGACTAATGGGGACGAGTCTACACTAGAAGGCTGAAAAGTCCTGGGCAGAAGCCAAACAGTCTGCACCGGAAGCCAGGAGATGACCAAGCTGAAGGCAAAGACTGGAGCTCCTCCGAAGAACCAGCAGTCAGTCCTGCCTCATTTTCCTTTTGTTGTATACTGCCTACCCACTCTGGGGTGGGTGGGCTTTTACACCCACACCATCTCCTTGTCCTCCTCTTGCACAGGTTCAGGATGGTGCAAAGTAAGGACCCTGGCTACCCACTCAGTCACTCACTGTTCTAAACTTCTCAAGTTGACAGAATGAACAACATCCCAGAGAAGTAAGGGCATGTCCTTTTCACACCAGGAGGCAGAACTGCTGAGTCACTTAGCCCAGTCTCTGGACTCCTCAAATTGACACAGTGTATTAACCATAACTTGGACCATGTCAGAGTTCTAACATTTAGAACTGTTAAATAATACAAATGTTGCTGTCAACTACTAAATTTGTGGTGATATGAAAATAGGAAAGGGAACTCCTCCCAGTCAGCATGGGAAAAGGCAGCCTGCCTGAGGGAGCAGTATTGGACTTCAGACCGAGGACAAGCTGCCCACTGAACTGTCTCAATTCAACAAGCCTGGGTCAAGAACAACAGTGGTAAATTAAGATGTTCACTTCCGTGAATGGGTAAAGACAATGTGATGTATGTGCACAGTGGACCATGAGTCAACCATGAAGAAGAATACTGAGTCATTTGTAGAAAATGGGATGGATTTTGAAAGTATAATGTTAAGTGAAATTAATCAGACCCAGAAAGTTAAGTACTGTGTGGTTTTCCTTATATGAGAAACCCAAAATATAAATAATTTGAAGGTCAAAATAAAGGAGAGATGGTAAGAAACAAGGAAGTTGAGTTCTTGGGGATGGGAAAGAGGGCCTAGGAAAGGGAAGAGAAGAGGGTAGGGGA